>NC_143049.1:38366250-38725000 GCF_057628025.1 Oncorhynchus mykiss | reverse complement strand
GACAGGAGGATAAGAGGAGAGGAGGATAAGAGGAAAGGAGGTAATGAGGAGAGGAGGATATGAGGAGGAGAAGAGGATATGAGGAGAGGAGGATAAGAGGATATGAGGAGAGGAGGAGAGTAGTCTTAGTAGGACCTGAAGTGTGCGTGACACACTATTGGCTCTCTATTGGCTAAAGCAGTCGTGAACGTGTGAACTCCTTGACTACAGTCTCCTAGTCAGTACACCGTGGTGCAGAATCTGAACTAACACTTAATATAAAACTTCCTGATAACACAAATGGTTTAATAAAAAATGATTAGGAAATGAAATAAAATAAAATAAAATGTATTTATATAGCCCTTCTTACATCAGCTGATATCTCAAAGTGCTGTACAGAAACCCAGCCTAAAACCCCAAACAGCAAGCAATGCAGGTTTAGAAGCACGTTGGCTAGGAAAAACTCCCTAGAAAGGCCAAAACCTAGGAAGAAACCTAGAGAGGAACCTGGCTATGAGGGGTGGCCAGTCCTCTTCTGGCTGTGCCGGGTGGAGATTATAACAGAACATGGCCAAGATGTTCAAATGTTCATAAATGACCAGCATGGTCAAATAATAATAATCACAGTAGTTGTCGAGGGTGCAGCAAGTAAGCACCTCAGGAGTAAATGTCAGTTGGCTTTTCATAGCCGATCATCTCTACCACTCACTCATCTCTAGTATCTCTACCACTCCTGCTGTATCTAGAGAGTTGAAAACAGCAGGTCTGGGACAGGTAGCACGTCCGGTGAACAGGTCAGGATTCCATAGCCACAGGCAGAACAGTTGAAACTGGAGCAGCAGCACGGCCAGGTGGACTGGGGACAGCAAGGAGTCATCATGCCAGGCAGTCCTGAGGCATGGTCCTAGTGCTCAGGTCCTCCGAAAACAATAGAAAAACATTGACTGCATTACACAAATCAGCGTACAGGATCAGATCGGCATTCAGCGTACAGGATCAGATCGGCATTCAACATACAGGATCAGATCGGCATTCAGCGTACAGGATCAGATCAGCATTCAGCGTACAGGATCAGATCGGCATTCAGCGTACAGGATCAGATCGGCATTCAGCGTACAGGATCAGATCGGCATTCAGCGTACAGGATCAGATCAGCATTCAGCGTACAGGATCAGATCGGCATTCAGCGTACAGGATCAGATCGGCATTCAGCGTACAGGATCAGATCGGCATTCAGCGTACAGGATCAGATCGGCGTTCAGCGTACAGGATCAGATCGGGAATTCAACAAGGAAGTGGAGTTGTCACTGTTCGTGACAGGTACACTATAAAAGGGGTGGTGTTGTCACAGTTGTCCATAATAATGTCCGTCACTGTCATTATACAGCACATAAAGCAACGTCATATTTATACCAGTCACGAGGTGGAACCACACTTCTGGCAAACACAACACGTTGCACAGTGAGAGTCTTCCAACATTGCATACAGTCTTCAAATACTGTGATGAACATCTGAACAATCTCTTGCTATCCTGCCAAAGAGAGTCTTTTTTTTTTTCATTTCCTGATTTCACCATGTTGCATCTATCATACCAAACAGTGAAGTCATCAATAATAGCACAAGGTGAGCGGCGCCAGCTTCGTAAAGGTTGACTCTGTGGGAGGGGTAGTAAAACCAACTTCCTCGGCTTAGTGCTTTCCCCTCCCTCCGTTTCTACTTTACTGCTGGGTAGAAGCAGTCTGGAGCCTGGTGTGTGCAAAACAGCGCTGTGCTCTCCCTGAAATATTAATCCACCTGACAGATAGGTCTACCTAAACCTGGCGCGAAGGACTCATGGGGCTGCACAGGGGCAGCAGGATGGCAGAGAGAGACTAGAGGTCAGGCATGTCTGGCTCAGCGTGTACACTCCCCTGTGGCAGACAGGCTGGCAAGGCAGACCACACGCACATGCACATGCACACACACACACACACACACACACACACACACACACACACACACACACACACACACACACACACACACACACACACACACACAGATAAACACACACACACACACACACACACACACACACAGATAAACACACACACACACACACACAGATAAACACACACACACAGATAAACACACACACACACAGATAAACACACACACACACAGATAAACACGCACACACACAGCGTGTAGACTCCCCCGAGACAGACAGATAGGGGTGGGTGGGACTGCCAGAGACGAAGAGGCCAAGCGATGCCCCGGAACCTCAGGGCTGGAACCTAGTCTCTCAGGGAGAATGGCAGAGGCCAGATAGTGGAGAGAGGAGGGGAGGGGTAAGGACAGGAGGGGTGAAGATGGGTGAGTGTGGCTGAGGAGGGTGAGGTTGGATGAGGTGGAGTGGGGTGAGGTGAGGTGGAGTGGGGTGAGGTGGAGTGGAGTGGAGTGGAGTGGAGTGGAGTGGAGTGGAGCGAGGTGAGGTGAGGTGAGGTGAGGTGGAGTGGGGTGAGGTGAGGTGAGGTGGAGTGAGGTGGAGTGAGATGAGGTAGAATGGAGTGATGTGAGGTGGAGTGAGGTGAGGTGAGGTGAGGTGAGGTGGAGTGAGGTGAGGTGAGGTGAGGTGGAGTGAGGTGAGGTGAGGTGAGGTGGAGTGAGGTGAGGTGGAATGGAGTGATGTGAGGTGGAGTGGAGTGAGGTGAGGTGAGGTGAGGTGGAGTGAGGTGAGGTGAGGTGAGGTGAGGTGAGGTGGAGTGAGGTGAGGTGAGGTGAGGTGAGGTGAGGTGGAGTGGAGTGAGGTGAGGTGAGGTGGAGTGATGTGAGGTGAGGTGGAGTGAGGTGAGGTGGAGTGAGGTGAGGTGGAGTGGAGTGAGGTGAGGTGGAATGGGGAGGGGTGAGGTGGAGTGAGGTGAAGTGAAGTGAGGTGAGTTGTAGTGGGGTGAGGTGAGGTGAGGTGGAGTGAGGTGAGGTGAGGTGGAGTGGGTGGAGTAGGGTGGAGTGGGGTGAGGTGAGGTGAGGTGAGGTGGAGTGGGGTGGAGTAGGGTGGAGTGGGGTGAGGTGAGGTGAGGTGAGGTGAGGTGAGGTGAGATGAGGTGAGGTGGAGTGGAGTGAGGTGAGGTGGAGTGAGATGAGCTGGAGTGGAGTGAGGTGAGGTGAGGTGGAGTGGGGTGAGGTGGGGCGGAGTGAGATGAGGTGGAGTGAGGTGGATTGGAGTGGGGTGAGGTAGAGTGGAGTGAGGTAGAGTGAGGTGGAGTGGAGTGGGGTGGGTTGGGGTGAGGTGGAGTGGAGTGAGGTGGAGTGAGGTGAGGTGGAGTGAGATGGAGTGGAGTGGGGTGAGGTGAAATGAGGTGAGGTGAGATGGAGTGAGGTGAGGTGGAGTGGGGTGAGGTGGGGTGAGGTGGATTGAGGTGGAGTGGAGTGGAGTGGGGTGTGATGGGGTGAGTTGAGGTGAGGTGGAGAGGGGTGGAGTGGAGTGAGATGAGGTGAGGTGGAGTGGGGTGGAGTGAGGTGGAGTGAGGTGGAGTGGGTTTGTGGTGAGGTGGAGTGGAGTGAGGTGGATTGAAGTGAGGTGAGGTGGAGTGAGGTGGAGTGGGGTGAGGTGGAGTGAGGTGAGGTGAGGTGCAGTGAGGTGAGGTGGAGTGAGGTGAGGTGAGGTGAGGTAAGGTGAGGTGGAGTGAGGTGGAGTGGGGTGATGTGAGGTGGAGTGAGGTGAAGTGGAGTGCAGTGGAGTGAAGTGAGATGAGGTGGAGTAGGTTGAGGTGAGGTGGAGTGGGGTGATGTGAGGTGGAGTGAGGTGGAGTAAAGTGAGGTGAGGTGGAGTGAGGTGGAGTGGGGTGATGTGAGGTGGAGTGAGGTGGAGTGAGGTGAAGTGGAGTGAGGTGGAGTGAAGTGAGGTGAGGTGGAGTGGGGTGAGGTGAGGTGGAGTGAGGTGGAGTTAGGTAGAGTGAGGTTTGGTGGAGTGAGTTGAAGTGGAGTGAGGTGGAGTGAAGTGAGGTGATGTGGAGTGAGGTGGAGTGGGGTGAGGTGAGGTGGAGTGGGGTGGAGTGGTGTGAGGTGAGGTGGAGTGAGGTGGAGTGAGGTGAGGTCAGAAAAAAAAAGAAAGAGAAACAGAGAAAACAAGCATGAGCCCATCAGAGACGTACAGAGAAGCCCACTGCAAGAGATGAGAATAGAACTGGCAATAGCAAAGCGAAAGAAACACAGGAAATGGAGAGAAAGAGGAGGAATGATATTGGGTGAGATAGAGAGAAAACACAAGTACAGTAAACACACGTTTTACAAAGAGAAAGACAGAAAGCGGAAAAGTACAAATATATATATTTAAGACAAGCAAAGGCTGCTGGGAGAAGAGCTAGCGAGCGAAACACTGAAAGTGGCAAACCATTCAGCAACAATTTTTTTTCAGGGAACTTGTTGTTATTATATTTGTTTCATCATTCTCAGCCATGACATTGTATAGAAGAGAAATCACAAAAAATTGTAATTGTTACATGCAGATGTTGTTGCGGGTGTACAGAAATGCTTGTAAACTGATAACAGAATTAGACACAAAAGGGTTCTGTGGGTTTCAAACTGCCTTTCTTTGATGCAAGACACAACTTTCTCCATGGCAACCAGACAGAAACACACACACACACACACACACACACACACACACACACACACACACACACACACACACACACACACACACACACACACACACACACACACACACACACACACACACACACTCCAACGTGCCAGCATGAGGTAAGAGCCTTTGTACCGCATGGATTCCTGTCAAATACAGGCGGCCGCAATTCCCATCCCTACCAACAGTGACTTCTGTTCACACACACACACACACACACACGCACACACACACACACACACACACACACACACACACACACACACACACACACACACACACACACGTCTGTTCCCATCAGAGAGGCCCTCTGAGCAGCCAGACTGGTCATGCTGTGTACCCTAGCTCATGTCAACTCTGCAATATGGCTCCCTGCTTTACACCCACTCCCTCAGGGATAGCCAGACACGGGTCAATATGGTTCCCTCCTTTACACCCACTCCCTCAGGGATAGCCAGACACGGGTCAATATGGTTCCCTGCTTTACACCCACTACCTCAGGGATAGCCAGACACGGGTCAATATGGTTCCCTGCTTTACACCCTTTGCCTCAGGGATAGCCAGACACGGGTCAATATGGTTCCCTGCTTTACACCCACTGCCTCAGGGATAGCCAAGCACGGGTCAATATGGTTCCCTCCTTTACACCCACTGCCTCAGGGATAGCCAGACAGGGGTCAATAGGGATCCACTAATGCTGATACCTAGCCAACACACACACAACAATGGACACACTAATGGACAGGCACGCACACACACACAGACACGTGCACAAATGCACATGCACTAGACTGGATCCTGGATCAACGGCGAACTAGGAGCACTTCAGTCAGGAAACCTGTCCCAGAATCCATTGAGGGAAGGAGCTGTAGTTAGTGGCAGGCGAGGCGAGAGCTAACAAACACCTCTGTAAGCTGAGATCCTTTGAAGCACAACACAGTGTTGTTGAACGAGCCAGTAGGATGGAGAAGGAGACGGTAGGATGGAGAAGGTAGGATGACATGGAGACGGTAGGATGGAGATGGAGATGGTAGGATGACATGGAGACGGAAGGATGGAGAGGGAGACAGTAGGAAAGAGATGGAGACCGTAAGATGACGGTAGGATAGAGGTGGAGAAGGTAGGATAGAGATGGAGACGGTAGGATGACATGGAGACGGTAGGATGACATGGAGACGGTAGGATAGAGAAAGAGACGGTAGGATAGAGATGGAGAAGGTAGGATAGAGATGGAGACGGTAGGATGACATGGAGATGGTAGGATAGAGATGGAGACGGTAGGGTAGAGATGGAGACGGAAGGATAGAGATGGAGACGGTAGGATGACATGGAGACGGTAGGATGACATGGAGACGGTAGGATAGAGATGGAGACGGTAGGATAGAGATGGAGACGGTAGGATAGAGATGGAGACGGTAGGATGACATGGAGATGGTAGGATAGAGATGGAGACGGTAGGATAGAGATGGAGACGGTAGGATAGAGATGGAGACGGTAGGATAGAGATGGAGACGGTAGGATGACATGGAGACGGTAGGATAGAGAAAGAGACGGTAGGATAGAGATGGAGACTGTAGGATGGAAATGGAGACGGAAGGATGCAGATGGAGACTGTACGATGGAGATGGAGACGGTAGGATGAAGAGGGAGACGGTAGGATGGAGATGGAGACGGCAGGATGAGATGGAGATGGTAGGATGAAGAGGGAGACGGTAGGATGGAGATCGCGAAGGTAGGATGTCGATGCAACAGCAACATCCCTCTCCCTACAACTGTGAGACTCTGGAGTCTAACTGACTGTGGTAGAGTCTAACTGACTGTGTGTTAGAGTCTAACTGTGTGTTAGAGTATAACTGACTGTGTGGTAGAGTCTAACTGACGGTGTGTTAGAGTCTAACTGACTGGGTGTTAGAGTATAACTGACTGTGTGTTAGAGTCTAACTGTTGGTTAGAGTCTAACTGACTGTGTGGTAGAGTCTAACTGACTGTGTGTTAGAGTCTAACTGTGTGTTAGAGTCTAACTGTGTGTTAGAGTCTAACTGACTGTGTGGTAGAGTCTAACTGACTGTGTGGTAGAGTCTAACTGACTGTGTGTTAGAGTCTAACTGTGTGTTAGAGTCTAACTGACTGTGTGGTAGAGTCTAACTGACTGTGTGTTAGAGTCTAACTGTGTGTTAGTCTAACTCACTGTGTGGTAGAGTCTAACTGTGTGTTAGAGTATAACTGACTGTGTGTTAGAGTATAACTGACTGTGTGGTAGAGTCTAACTGACTGTGTGGTAGAGTCTAACTGTGTGTTAGAGTCTAACTGACTTGTTTGATCTAATCTTAGCAGCTAACATTTCGATGGCAATAATAAATAGATATGCCGATAGTGGACACCCCTTGAAATTAGTGGATTCGGCTATTTCAGCCATACCTGTTGCTGACAGGTATTTAACCTCGAGCACACAGCCATGCAATCTCCATAGTTACAGGATGTTTGGCAGTCGAATGGCCTCACTGAAGAGATAAAATATTTTCAATGTGGCACAGTCATAGGACGCCAACTTTCCAACAAGTCAGTTTGTAAAATTTCTGGGCTGCTAGAGCTGTCAATTGAAAGTACTGTTATTGTGAAATGGAAACGTCTTGGAGCAACAACGGCTTAGCCGCGAAGTGGTAGACCACAAAAGCTCACAAAACAGGACCGCCGAGTTCTGAAGCTTGTAAAAATCATCTGTCCTCGGTTGCAAAACTCCGCTACCGAGTCCCAAACGGCATCTGGAAGCAACGTCAGCACAAGAACTGTTTGGCAGGAGCTTCATGAAATGGTTTTCTATGGCCGAGCAGCCGCATATAACCCTAAAGCGGCTTGGACTCTGGAGCAGTGGAAACGCGTTCTCTGCAGTAATTCTTACGCTTCAAGTAACGCTTCACCATCTGGAAATCTGACGGAAGAATCTGGGTTTGGCGGATGCCAGGAGAACGCTACCTACCCCAATGCATAGTGCCAACTGTAAAGTTTGGTGTTGGAGGAATAATGGTCTAGGGCTGTTTTCCATGTTTTGAGCTAGGCCCCTTAGTTCCCTTGATGGGAAATCTTAAGGCTATGGCATGCAATGACATTCTAGAGGATTCTGTCCTTCCAACTTTGTGGTAACAGTTTGGGGAAGGCCCTTTCCTGTTTCAGCATGACAATGCCCCTGTGCACAAAACGATGTCCATACAGAAATTATTTGTCGAGATCGGTGTGGAAGACTCTTGACTGGCCTGCACTGAGTGGCCTGCACTGAGCCCTGACCTCAACCCCATCAAACACATTTTGGATGAATTGGAACGCCGACTGTGAGCCAGTGTCAGACCTCACTAATGCTCTTGTGACTGAATGGAAGCAAGTCCCCACAGCAATGTTCCAACATCATGATTTTGGAATTAGATGTCCGACGAGCAGGTTTCCACATACTTCTGGTCATGTAGTGTACCTACATGACATTTGTATCAGTGTATTAGTATATATTTATCCTACAGTGTATTAGTATATATTATCCTACAGTGTATTAGTATATATTATCCTACAGTGTATTAGTATATATTATCCTACAGTGTATTAGTATATATTTATCCTAAAGTGTATTAGTATATATTTATCCTACAGTGTATTAGTATATATTATCCTACAGTGTATTAGTATATATTTATCCTACAGTGTATTAGTATATATTTATCCTACAGTGTATTAGTATATATTTATCCTACAGTGTATTAGTATATATTTATCCTACAGTGTATTAGTATATATTTATCCTACAGTGTATTAGTATATATTATCCTACAGTGTATTAGTATATATTATCCTACAGTGTATTAGTATATATTATCCTACAGTGTATTAGTATATATTTATCCTACAGTGTATTAGTATATATTTATCCTACAGTGTATTAGTATATATTTATCCTACAGTGTATTAGTATATATTTATCCTACAGTGTATTAGTATATATTTATCCTACAGTGTATTAGTATATATTTATCCTACAGTGTATTAGTATATATTTATCCTACAGTGTATTAGTATATATTATCCTACAGTGTATTAGTATATATTATCCTACAGTGTATTAGTATATTTTTTATCCTACAGTGTATTAGTATATATTATCCTACAGTGTATTAGTATATATTATCCTGCAGTGTATTAGTATATATTTATCCTACAGTGTATTAGTATATATTTATCCTACAGTGTATTAGTATATATTATCCTGCAGTGTATTAGTATATATTTATCCTACAGTGTATTAGTATATATTTATCCTACAGTGTA
This sequence comes from Oncorhynchus mykiss, assembly GCF_057628025.1. Lineage (NCBI taxonomy): Eukaryota > Metazoa > Chordata > Actinopteri > Salmoniformes > Salmonidae > Oncorhynchus > Oncorhynchus mykiss. The sequence goes on along the minus strand of NC_143049.1, from coordinate 38,716,089 downwards.
TTAGTATATATTTATCCTACAGTGTATTAGTATATATTTATCCCACAGTGTATTAGTATATATTATCCTACAGTGTATTAGTATATATTTATCCTACAGTGTATTAGTATATATTTATCCCACAGTGTATTAGTATATATTATCCTACAGTGTATTAGTATATATTTATCAGACAGTGTATTAGTATATATTATCCTACAGTGTATTAGTATATATTTATCCTACAGTGTATTAGTATATATTTATCCTACAGTGTATTAGTATATATTATCCTACAGTGTATTAGTATATATTTATCCCACAGTGTATTAGTATATATTATCCTACAGTCTATTAGTATATATTATCCTACAGTGTATTAGTATATATTTATCCTACAGTGTAACTGTTCTACATTCTGCAGTTTGCTTAAACACTACACAGAAGTCTCTCCTAGATTCAGAGGTGTCCCGCAAAGGTGTGTGTATACAATGTGACAAGTCGTGACACAAACACAAACCTGTGGGACACCTCTAACTCTAGGAGAGGCTTCTGCGCGCGCGCGTGCACACACACACACACACACACACACACACACATACAAACAGTCCCAGGGGGCTGTGTGTGGAGAATGTGACAGTTCCTGACACACACCCCTGTGGGACACCTCCAGTTCCTGTGCGTGTGTCACTCCAGATCCAATGAGATGTCTCGACGTTCATCCAGGTCCCCAGGATGTCAAAACCGGCTTCTAGGGCAATGATGGGCGCTATTACCATCAAGTACTCTTGGGCTGGAGGGGGTTGTGATGGGCGTAAGGCTCGGAGCTATGGCTCCGAGGATCACAGGTTCAATCCCAGTGCTTTAGTATTATTTAAAAAAATCCAAAACCTTAACCATACGGTTAACAGTAAGATGGCACCGACAGAGAGGGATGCTTGTGCTCCTAGTCCTTAGGAAATGTAAACATTTCGCTACACTCGCAATAACATCTGCTAACCATGTGTATGTGACCAATATAATTTGATTTGATTTGATGAATGCCAGAACTTAACCATCGAAATGTTTACTTTTATCCCTCCCCCTGGACAAATGTCAAATAATGAAGTCAAACCATGTCAAGCCACACACAGAAGCCAGAGGTGTACCACAGGGCCCTGTTAGACTCTCCTCCACTAGAAGCCAGTCAGAGTGAAATGTCTTGTGCTGTCAGTTAAATGTGAAACCATCCCAGGGAGCCGTGTGTGTCGTCTGGAAGGGTATCCCTATGCCTGGGGCCTAGCAGGGACAGACACACAATGGGACAGACGCACACACAAGCAGGGAACACACGCACACACACACACACACACACACACACACACACACACACACACACACACACACACACACACACACACACACACACACACACACACACACACACACACACACACACACACACACATTGTCTATGGGGCTTAACAGTGAGTCCTGTCACACACATATTCTCTATGGGGCTTAATCGTGAGTCCTGTCACATACACATTCTATGGTGCTTAACCGTCAGTCCTCTCCTTCTCCTAACAGGCCATGCGTGCTACAGAGTCTTCAGTCTGGATTATCTGTTAGTTTAGTTTGCATCCCAAATGGCACCCTATTCCCTACATAGTGCACTACTTTTTGACCAGAGCCCTATGGGTGTAGTAGTGCACTAGAAAGTGAAAGGGGGTCCATTTGGGGGGGGACAGCCTTAAGGTTGTCACATGCTTCACAGTCAAAATGTGGTGTGCAGGTTAGCGCATATGTTCTGTTGAGTTTTTTGAGACGTTTTTTGTTAGTTTTGGTGTTCGGCAGGATTTTTTTTGTGCAAACAATATGTTTTTTTCCTTGAGGCATGTTGACGTTCATTAGATGAAGTCTACACCCTTTTGTCTGTGATTGGTCAACAGTACTACTCCAGGTAAGGGTGGGAACTATGAGACGGGATTCTTCAATGAGGTGCGTGTTGTCATTCAACGAGAGACGACTAGCTTTCATGCACATTTTTTCACTTGAGAAATGCACCAAAAAAAATCTTAGTTAGATATACAATAGCATGGCTTAGACCTTCTCTGCAAAAATGTCCAAATTAATTACAGATTTATCTTAGGTTAATTCAGAATATTTTGAGGAAGTGTTACTGGCTATGTTTGCTACAGTGTCTCAAGAAGAACAAACAGTAAAATGTCCTCGTTTTTCAAGCAAAATATATTTTAAGGTGAGTATGTGAGGCACAGATGAATTGATGAATTGACAATGATCCCAAACACACCACCCGGGCAACGAAGGAGTGGCTTCGTAAGAAGCATTTCAAGGTCCTGGAGTGGCCTAGCCAGTCTCCAGATCTCAACCCCATAGAAAATCTTTGGAGGGAGTTGAAAGTCTGTGTTGCCCAGCAACAGCCCCAAAACATCACTGCTAGAGGATATCTGAATGGAGGAATGGGCCAAAATACCAGCAACAGTGTGTGAAAACCTTGTGAAGACTTACAGAAAACATTTGACCTCTGTCATTGCCAACAAAGGGTATATAACAAAGTATTGAGATAAACTTTTGTTATTGACCAAATACTTATTTTCCACCATAATTTGCAAATAAATTCATAAAAAATCCTACAATGTGATTTTCTGGATATTTTTTCTCATTTTGTCTGTCAAAGTTGAAGTGTACCTATGATTAAATTACAGGCCTCTCTCATCTTTTTAAGGGGGAGAACTTGCACAATTGGTGGCTGAGTAGCAGGCAGTTTTCTCTGGGCACGCTTTTCATCCAGATGTGAAAATACTGCCCCCTATCCCAAACAGGGTATCTGCTAACTATGTGGACCTTCCTCCTCAGTGAATTTCAGAAAAAATTGATACTTTTTAGATAAAACTATACTAAATATATTCACGTCACAAAATCATGTTTTGCAATTAAGGCCTCAACAGTATTTTCTAGGTATGATGTAGCCAGACAGCTAGTTTCCAACCTCCTCTGGGAACATAGATTATTATTATTTATTTTTTTTTATATATTTTTTTATTTTACCCCTTTTTCATGGTATCCAATTGTTGTAGTAGCTGTCTCATCGCTACAACTCCCATACGGGCTCGGGAGAGACGAAGGTTGAAAGTCATGCGTCCTCCGATACACAACCCAACCAAGCCGCACTGCTTCTTAACACAGCGCGCATCCAACCCGGAAGCCAGCTGCACCAATGTGTCGGAGGACACCGTGCACCTGGCCACCTTGGTTAGCCTGCCACAGGAGTCGCTGGTGCGCGATGAGCCCCTACCGATCAAGCCCTCCCTAACCCAGGCTAGGCCAATTGTGCGTCACCCCACGGACCTCCCGGTCGCGGCCGGTTACGACAGAGCCTGGGCACGAACCCAGGCACTCTGATGGCACAGCTGGCGCTGCAGTACAGCGCCCTTAACCACTGCGCCACCCGGAAGGCCCAGGTACATTGATTTTAATACAAAACCTAGGTGGCTTGTGGTTCTCACCCCCTTCCATACAATTACACAGTAATTATGACTACTTCCGGAGGACGTCCTTCAACCTTTCAGAGCAGCAAGAACTGACATCCACCAAATCAAAGGATCAGAGAATGAATCTTCACCTGGTAACAGACAGCTGTTATGTTGTGCACTATAGTCCACAAGCGAAGGGAAACGGATACGAGGAAAGCGCATAGTTGCGAGAGGGAATGATACAACGAGCGAAGTAAACATTATATTTGTACGTGGCTTAAGTGAACTGTTTGGGCAGCTGTATTCATTCTGCTGTTGAAAAACATAAAAAGAAGCAAACGGAACAATAATAAACTCCAGTTTGGATTCTAGATCAGCCAGATGCAGGCAAGAGTGTGCAAGGCGGTATTGAATGTGACACTGTCTGTCACCTTGATTACTCAAATGTTTGTCTCGACCGGTGCATCTACGTTGTAAACTTTAATTAGTAGGCCGTGTTATAGCAAACTTATGATGGGAAAATTTGTTGTAGGCAAAACCTGTCAATGTTACATTTGAGCCGGGTGAATGGAATATGAACGACAGTCATCCAATTTGCTGTAATAGAAATAAGGCCGTGCTCAATAAAGAATACATCCCTAAATTTAAATGGCACCGACCGCTACCGACGTACAGGTAGGATCAGACTTGAGATAGCTGCCCTGTTATTCCGTAATGCTGGTTCTCCCAAAGAATGCTCACATGTACTATTTACTGGTCAGTGTTCGAAACGAGACGTTATTTGTCTTTTTACTTTAATTAATGCCTTCAGGTAGAATTCATAGCAAGCAGTGCACTGGGTTAGTCAGACTTGATGAAATAGAACAGAACAGATTAACTGGAACGGCATTCTAACTAACTGAAAAGCCACACCCCCCCCACCCCCCCGGGATGCCACGAATATGACTGCATTGAGAGTTTGACAGCCTACTGTCAAATGCAGAGGCCTTTGAAGCCCCCTACATCTGTGCAGAGGTCATTAAAATACAGTACCCCATGGATTCATCTCTATTTTTTAACTGATATGCAGCCAGGGCACTTCAACTGTCAATTACTTCAATAAGAAACAATATTGTTGCTTTGATCACATGATAAGATATCCTCCTCGCAATCTCCAAAATACAACAGCCACAGGACAACTTTGTTTGGACATCATAAAGGACCATCCGAAATTGAAGAGATACAGCTAGTTAACGACCTACTTTTCCACATGGAAAAAGAAGGTGGACAGAGATGTACATTTCTACAAGGAATCTGCCTCCTGAAAGAAGCTTTTCCCAGTTGGGTGTGACACCTACTCGCATTGCCTGCTGTACTGCTGCAGACTACATTTGTTCCCACACTCTGGACTTTGACTCTCTATTGGTTACATGGCCTCCCATCCTATTCTAACCACTGGCTTTGTATTCATGTTACCTGATGAAATTGCTGTACAATATGATCTTGTTGCCATCTAATGCAGATTCAAATGTCATAAATCAACACTGCAGGGCTCTCCCTGTCCTCTGCCGAGCCCTGATTGTATTACTGCTGATGATATCTAGAAATGTGCATGTACTCCCTGGCCCATCTACTGTTGCTAGCCCCAATTCTAGTGTAGTCTAGAAGCAGTGGATATAGATACTTTTGTACCTATTTCCTTCAGCATCTTCACAAGGTCCTTTGCTGTTGTTCTGGGATTGATTTGCACTTTTTGCACCAAAGTACGTTCATCTCTAGGAGACAGAACGCATCTCCTTCCTGAGTGGTATGACGGCTGCGTGGTCCCATATATATATACTTGCATACTGTTTGTTCAGATGAACGTGGTACCTTCAGGCATTTGGAAATTGCTCTTCTGAGGTCTTGGCTGATTTCTTTTGATTTTCCCATGATGTCAAGCAAAGAGGCACAGAATACATCCAGAGGTAAACCTCCAATTGACTCAAATTATGTAAATTAGCTTATCAGAAGCTTCTAAAGCCATGGCATCATTTTCTGGAATTTACCAAGCTGTTTAAAGGCACAGTCAACTTAGTGCATGCAAACTTCTGACCCACTGGAATTGTGATACAGTGAATTATAAATTTAAAAATTTAAAAGTACACCCCCTGGACAGGACGCTACCCAGGTAACACATAACGTTCTGAGAAGCATATGTTTCTTAGAGCTTGGTGGGAGCATGGTTGTCCTATGGTTATTATACAACCTTCCCACAACTTTCTGGGATTGGTGCAGGAGAGTTTTTTGGCTTTGGAACATTTCGGAGCACATTTAAGAAAGTTTCTTGGCATTTTATAGCTTCCTAAAAGTTCAAACTTGGTTACATTTCATTTCAATTTTGGTAATGTTCTAGGAACGTTCCCCAACAGGTTTGACTTTGGGAATGTTCTCAAATAGTTCAGACAATGTTAAGAAACAACATTCTTCTCTGGGAATCTCAGTACTTCAGCATAACGTTTCCTACAGGTTTCCTTATGGTTCTATTTAAAGTCATGTTCTCAAATTGTTTTTGAAAACGTTAAGAAAACTTTAATAATGTTCAGAGAACATTCTAAGAATGTTATTTTAAAACATACATTAAGAAAATGATCCATAAAAATAACTATTTGTGATAGGAGTGTTTGCTAAAAGACTACAAGAAAACTTTAGTAACATTCAGAGAACGTACTAAAAATTTTATTAAAAAAAAACAGCATCAACAAAACTCTATCGCTCTATCCAGAAGTGTGTTCAGGTGTGTTGCACGCGCCCACTAATTAGCCACACCTGATCTTAAATGAGTGCTTGTTTCGTTTGAAATGGGGTCTGTTTGAATAGACAAAAATTAACAGCTTTGTATGTGTAAAAAAAACTGTCATGCTAGCTCCAACCTCGTAGACTAATTCTATGCATAGAAAACACAATATTTTAGGTTTGAATCTCAATGATGCCATGTCACAATAAAAAATAAATATGTTTGCATGATTGATGCCCAAGGAAATGCATTTCCATGTGTCCTATCTGTGCTGTCAACCCAACATAAGCGAGCAGTGTTATTAAAAGTCTTACTGAAAAATTCAGTGAAAGAAGTTTAGGAACTTATTTTAAAACCTCAAAATAACCAATCATGTTCATTAATAAAACCTCCAAATAACCAATCATTTTCATTAATAAAACCTCCAAATAACCAATCATTTTCATTAATAAAACCTCCAACAACCAATCATTTTCATTAATAAAACCTCCAACAACCAATCATTTTCATTAATAAAACCTCCAATAACCAATCATTTTCATTAATAAAACCTCCAAATAACCAATCATTTTCATTAATAAAACCTCCAATAACCAATCATTTTCATTAATAAAACCTCCAACAACCAATCATTTTCATTAATAAAACCTCCAATAACCAATCATTTTCATTAATAAAACCTCCAACAACCAATCATTTTCATTAATAAAACCTCCAACAACCAATCATTTTCATTAATAAAACCTCCAATAACCAATCATTTTCATTAATAAAACCTCCAAATAACCAATCATTTTCATTAATAAAACCTCCAATAACCAATAATTTTCATTAATAAAACCTCCAACAACCAATCATTTTCATTAATAAAACGCCCCAGGAAAACGTTTATGTAATCAGTTCCACTTACTTGATACTGATGGTGTACTTGTTGCACTCTCTTGTTCTGTGTTTGATCAGGTGTTCTCTCTGGTTCTGTGTTTGATCAGGTGTTCTCTCTGGTTCTGTGTTCGATCAGGTGTTCTCTCTGGTTCTGTGTTCGATCAGGTGTTCTCTCTGGTTCTGTGTTCGATCAGGTGTTCTCTCTGGTTCTGTGTTCGATCTGGTGTTCTCTCTGGTTCTGTGTTCGATCAGGTGTTCTCTCTATCCATAAGCTCTACCTTGGCCTGGTTCCTCTCCATTGGCCCTGCAAACCTGACCATGAGAAAACCACGAGACAACCATCACACAACCATTACCTGCAACAGATGAGAACTACTTTCAGAGTGATTGGACTAATCAGAATTGTTAGTGGACCATTACTGTATTATCAGTGGTTTGTTTGTTTGTTTGTTTGTTTGACTGTTTCACCTACCAGGCCCGGCCTGAGTAATCTACTGGTTGGGGCACCCGGGCTGAGTAATCAACTGGTTGGGGCACCCGGCCTGAGTAATCAACTGGTTGGGGCACCCGGGCTGAGTAATCAACTGGTTGGGGCACCCGGGCTGAGTAAGCAACTGGTTGGGGCACCCGGGCTGAGTAATCAACGGGTTGGGGCACCTGGGCTGAGTAAGCAACTGGTTGGGGCACCCGGGCTGAGTAAGCAACTGGTTGGGGCACCCGGGCTGAGTAATCATCTGGTTGGGGCACCCGGGGTGAGTAATCAACTGGTTGGGGCACCCGGGCTGAGTAATCAACTGGTTGGGGCACCCGGGCTGAATAAGCAACTGGTTGGGGCACCCGGCCTGAGTAATCAACTGGTTGGGGCACCCGGGCTGAATAAGCAACTGGTTGGGGCACCCGGGCTGAGTAATCAACTGGTTGGGGCACCCGGGCTGAGTAAGCAACTGGTTGGGGCACCCGGGCTGAGTAAGCAACTGGTTAGGGCACCCGGGCTGAGTAAGCAACTGTTTGGGGCACCCGGGCTGAGTAATCAACTGGTTGGGGCACCCGGGCTGAGTAAGCAACTGGTTGGGGCACCCGGGCTGAGTAAGCAACTGGTTGTGGCACCCGGGCTGAGTAATCATCTGGTTGGGGCACCCGGGCTGAGTAATCAACTGGTTGGGGCACCAGGGCTGGTCAGAGAGAAGTTATAATCAATGCAGACAAGTGAAGGTAATCTGCAGTAATGAGCAATAATCTGTGAAGACTAGCTTTATAAAGGGTTTATGAAGCTTCTGTGTAGGCCTTATTAAGGGTTTATGTAGGCTTCATGAAGCCTTTAAAGTAGCTGTTAAATAAGGGTGTTTAGCTTCCATACTTACACATAGGCAGGGCCTCGCGGCGTCGCTAGGAAAGAAGCCAATCTCTCTCGTCGTCAAAATCATACCCTGCAACAGCACACAGCTGTTAGCTAATCGCATTATATTTGTCTGTGAGTAATATCCATCTCCCACCACACACAGAGTTAATCATAGCTCCTAGAGCAGACTACACTGTCGGGTGGTTAAATTTGTACAGCATCTAAAACAGCATTTCACACAAAAAAATGAATGTGATGATTCTCCTGTCTGACGACCAGAACAGTGGCTGACTCTCAATGAAAGACTCACAATTGTGTTAAATGTACCGTTTCAAGCTGGACTGAGACTGACTAACTAGGGCTTCATCAAAATCCTTAGGATAAACTTTCTCACCAGACACAACCTGAGTAAGCTTTTATAGAGGAACGCAAAACCCAGCTTTATGAAATCAGTACATTTCTCTCCAGATTTGGTAGGAGGTGATAGGGATGTCTGTTATGTCAATCTAAGATCCAGTCCTGAAGTTATTAACTTCTTTAGGTATAGGGGGCAGAATTTTCACTTTTGGTGCCCAATTTCAACTTCCTGCTACTCATGCCAAGAATATAAGATATGCATATTATTAGTAGATTTGGATAGATTTTTTAGGTCTCTGTCTGTTTGGATACATTTTTTAGGTCTCTGTCTGTTCAGTGAGTTCTCACTGGAAAACTATATTTCTTAGGAACTTGTTTTCAGTTCCTACCGCTTCCACTGGATGCCACCAGTCTTTGGAATTTGGTTGAGGTTATCTAGGAACTGCGTAACACTGTTGAGAGTTGACTTGAAAAGTAGCTTGGTTTGTTGGTTTGTATTGAGCACAGATAGACCCGTCTTCAATTTGATCGATTATTAACGTTTAAAAATACCCAAAGTTGTATTACAAAAGTAATTTGAAATGTTTTGGCAAAGTTTACAGGTAACTTTTGAAATATTTTGTAGTGACGTTGCAATTTGGAAGCTGTTTTTTTCTGGATCAAACGCTCCAAATAAATGGACATTTTGGATATATATGGACAGAATTAATCAAACAAAAGGACCAATTGTGATGTTTATGGGACATATTGGAGTGCCAACAAAAGAAGCTCGTCAAAGGTAAGGCATGTTTTATATTTTATTTCTACGTTTTGTGTAGCGCCTGCAGGGTTGAAATATGCTACCCTCTTTGTTTACTATTGTATTGTATTCGCCGAAAAGCCTTTTTAAAATCTGACATGTTGGCTGGGTTCACAACGAGTGTAGCTTTAATTTGGTATCTTACATGTGTGATTTAATGACAGTTTGAGTTTCATATCATTTTATTTGAATTTGCCGTGCTGCATTTTCCCTGGCTTTTGGCCAAGTGGGAAGCAAGCATCCCCTATACCATAAGAAGTTAAGATCCAGTTCTGAAGTTAAGATCCAATCCTGAAGTTAAAACCTGTCTAGGACTGGGGAACCCCTCGCCAACAGTCAATGAAATTGCAGGGCGCCGAATACAAATCAACAGAAATCTCATAAATCAAATTTCTTAAACATACAAGTATTCGGCACCATTTTAAATAAATAATCATCTTTAATCCAGCAGAAGTGTCTGATTTCAAAAATGATTTACAGCGAAAGCACCACAAAAGATAATGTTAGGTCACCACCAACTCACAGAAAAACACAGCCATTTTTTTCCAGCCGAAGAGAGGAGTCACCCAAAGCACAAATAGAGATAAAATGACTCACTAACCTTTGATTATCTTCATCAGATGACACTCATAGGACTTCATGTTACACAATACATGTATGTTTTGTTCGGTAAAGTTCATATCTATATCCAAAAGTCTTATTTTACATTGGCGTGTTATGTTCAGTAGTTCCAAAACATGCAGTGATATTGCAGAGATCCACATGAATTTACAGAAATACTCATTATAAATGTTGATGAAAAAAGTGTTATTCATGGAACATTAGATACACCTCTCCTTAATGCAACTGCTGTGTCAGATTTCAAAAAAACTTGACGGAAAAAGCATAATCTGAGTACGGAGCTCAGAATCGCAGTTCCTGGGAGTAAATGCTTGTTTTGTTCGATAATGTCCATCATTTATGTAAATTTATGTCCAAATAACTTCTTTTGTTAGGGTGTTTGGTAAACAAATCTAAAAGCGAGTTCAGGTCCTGTCGGACGAAAAGTTAAAAAAGTTATATTACAGGTTCGAAGAAACTTGTCAAACTAAGTATAGAATCAATCTTTAGGATGTTTATATCATACATTTTCAATGATGTTCCAACCTGAGAATTCCATTGTCTGTGGAAAATCAATGGAACGAGAGATTCCTCTCATGTGAAATGCGCTTGACTGAGAACGAGGCTGCTGGCAGACCCCTTAGTCAAACAGCTCCCATCCGGCCCCTCTTCACACGAGAAGCCTGAAACCTGTTCTAAAGAGGGTTGACATCTAGTGGAAGCCTTAGAAAGTGCAAAAATAACCCATATCCCACTGTGAATTCGATAGGGGCTGATTTCAAAAACGACAAACTTCCTGTTTGGATTTTGTCTCAGGTTTTTGCCTGCCATATGAGTTCTGCTATACTCACAGACATCATTCAAACAGTTTTAGAAACTTCAGAGTGTTTTCTGTCCAATACTAATAATAATATGCATATATTAGCATCTGGGACTGAGTAGGAGGCATTCCACTCTGGGCACGCTATTCATCCAAAAATGCTGTCCCCTATCCCAAAAAATGCTGAAGTCAAGATCCGGTCCTGAAGTTAAGATCCAGTCTGAAGTTAAGGGCATGTCAAAACAATATCAAATCATTTTTTTTGGTCACATACACATATTTAACAGATGTTATTGCAGATGTAGCGAAATGCAGTAGTATCTAACAATTCACAACAGTACACACAAATCTAAAAGTAAAATAATGAAATGAAGAAATATATAACAATTAGGACAATCAATGTCTGAGGGGGATTGACTAAAATACAGTAGAATATATGTACATATGATATGAGTAAAACAGTATGTAAACATTATTCAAGTGAGCGGTGTTCTATGTAAAGGGACCAGGGATTCCATGTCTATGTATATAGGGCAGTAGCCTCTAAGGTGCAGGGTCGAGTAACCGGGTGGTAGCTGGCTAGTGATGGCTATTTAACAGTCTGATGGCCTTGAGATAGACGCTGTTTGTCAGTCTCTCGGACCCAACTTTAATGCACCTGTACTGACCTCGCCTTCTAGATGATAGTGGGGTGATCAGGCCATGGCTCAGGTGGTTGTTGTCCTTGATGATCTTTATGGCCTTCCTGTGACATCGGGTGCTGTTGGTGTCCTGGAGGGCAGGCAGTGTGCCCCGTGTGATGCGGGAGAGTCCGGCAGTTGTTCATGTGGGGTGAATCCTTACATAACTTTCAGACAGAAATATATTGTGGAGAACAGATAACTCTTCCTTGTTGGTAATCAGGCCCACTTCTGTTGTGTTGTCTGCAAACTTGATGATTGAGTAGGAGGCGTGCATGGCCATGCAGTCATGGGTGAACAAGGAGTGCAGGAGGGGGATTAGCAAGTACCCTTATGGTACCCCTGTGTTGAGGGTCAGTGAATTGGAGGTGTTGTTTCCTACCTTCACCATCTGGGGGTGGCCCGTCAGGAATTCCAGGACCCAGTTGCACAGTGCTGGGTTCAGACCCAGGGTCCCGAGCTTAATGATGATTTTGGAGGGTAGTATGGTGTTGAAGGCTGAGCTATTGTCAATCAACAACACTCTTATATAGGTATCACATCCGTCATCATGAAGTGCTTTGAGAGACTAGTCAAGGACCATATCACCTCCACCCTACCTGACACCCTAGACCCACTCCAATTTGCTTACCGCCCAAATAGGTCCACAGACGATGCAATCTCAACCACACTGCACACTGCCCTAACCCATCTGGACAAGAGGAATACCTATGTGAGAATGCTGTTCATCGACTACAGCTCGGCATTCAACACCATAGTACCCTCCAAGCTCGTCATCAAGCTCGAGACCCTGGGTCTCGACCCCGCCCTGTGCAACTGGGTACTGGACTTCCTGACGGGCCGCCCCCAGGTGGTGAGGGTAGGCAACAACATCTCCTCCCCGCTGATCCTCAACACTGGGGCCCCACAAGGTTGCGTTCTGAGCCCTCTCCTGTTCTCCCTGTTCACCCACGACTGCGTGGCCACGCACGCCTCCAACTCAATCATCAAGTTTGCGGACGACACAACAGTGGTAGGCTTGATTACCAACAACGATGAGACGGCCTACAGGGAGGAGGTGAGGGCCCTCGGAGTGTGGTGTCAGGAAAACAACCTCACACTCAACGTCAACAAAACTAAAGAGATGATTGTGGACTTCAGGAAACAGCAGAGGGAACACCCCCCTATCCACATCGATGGAACAGTAGTGGAGAGGGTAGCAAGTTTTAAGTTCCTCGGCATACACATCACAGACAAACTGAATTGGTCCACTCACACAGACAGCATCGTGAAGAAGGCGCAGCAGCGCCTCTTCAACCTCAGGAGGCTGAAGAAATTCGGCTTGTCACCAAAAGCACTCACAAACTTCTACAGATGCACAATCGAGAGCATCCTGGCGGGCTGTATCACCGCCTGGTATGGCAACTGCACCGCCCTCAACCGTAAGGCTCTCCAGAGGGTAGTGAGGTCTGCACAACGCATCACCGGGGGCAAACTACCTGCCCTCCAGGACACCTACACCACCCGATGTCACAGGAAGGCCATAAAGATCATCAAGGACATCAACCACCCGAGCCACTGCCTGTTCACCCCGCTATCATCCAGAAGGCGAGGTCAGTACAGGTGCATCAAAGCTGGGACCGAGAGACTGAAAAACAGCTTCTATCTCAAGGCCATCAGACTGTTAAACAGCCACCACTAACACTGAGTGGCTGCTGCCAACACACTTGACACTGACTCAACTCCAGCCACTTTAATAATGGGAATTGATGGGAAATGATGTAAATATATCACTAGCCACTTTAAACAATGCTACCTTATATAAATGTTACTTACCCTACATTATTCATCTCATATGCATACGTATATACTGTACTCTATATCATCGACGGTATCCTTATGTAATACATGTATCACTAGCCACTTTATACTATACTATGCCACTTTGTTTACATACTCATCTCATTTGTACATACTGTACCCGATACCATCTACTGTATCTTGCCTATGCTGCTCTGTACCATCACTCATTCATATATCCTTATGTACATATTCTTTATCCCCTTACACTGTGTACAAGACAGTAGTTTTGGAATTGTTAGCTAGATTACTTGTTATTACTGCATTGTCGGAACTAGAAGCACAAGCATTTCGCTACACTCGCATTAACATCTGCTAACCATGTGTATGTGACAAATAAAATTTGATTTGATTTTTTGATTTGATTTGATTTGGTATTCCTCTTGTCCAGATGGGATTGGGCAGTGTACAGTGCGGTGGAAATTGCATCAATCTAAAAATCCAGTCCTGAAGTTATGGGCATTTTGTGCATAGGGCTATTACGGTGACCGTATTACCGCCACACAGGCAGTCATGAGTCATGATGTTTAGTCACGGTAATTCAATTTCTTCAAGCTCTGATGCTGCTGGTTGTCATTAGTAGCCTACCGAACTGTCTAACTGCCTGCTATTCAGCACTCTATTGTCCCTCTAATCACTCTGACGTCAAAATCAAATGTAATGGAACATCTAATTAAACACTTCATGAAAGCCCATGTGCTTATGTTGCGCAACATTTCTATAGGCTGTGCAATTGCGTGAGACAACAGAGTGATGGCCTCTATTAAAAAGATGAGGATCCCATCATCTTTCTATTGGCTAGACCTACTATATTTATATCTCATCTTTCCTAATATTAAGCACAATGCTTCTCTGGCAGGAAAATTAACCATGGGAAAAGCGTCCTCCATTCCCTATTTGCAGTGCCTTCGGAAATATTCAGACCCCTTGACTCCACATTTTGATGCATTACAGCCTTATTCTAAAATGTATTAAAAAAAACAATTGCTCCTGCAGTCTACACATAATACCCTGTATATGACAAATGGAAACAGTTTTTTACGTTATTTACATAACTATTCAGACCCTTTTCTATGACACTCAAAATTGAGCTCAGGTGCATCCTGTTACCATTGATCATCCTTGAGTTGTTTCTACAACTTCATTGAAGTCCACCTGTGGTAAATTCAATTCAATGGACAATCTGATAGCCAGATTGGAGTTAGCCAAAAGGCACCTAAAGGACTCTCAGACCATGAGAAACAAGATTCTCTTGATTGATGAAAATAAGAATTAACTCTTTGGCCTGAATGCCAAGTGTCACATAACCTGGCACCATCCCTACGGTGAAGAATGGTGGTGGCAGCATCATGCTGTGGGGCTGTTTTTCAGTGTCAGGTAGTGGGAGACTAATCAGACAACATAGGAGTTGCTACGGGACAAGTCTCTGAATGTCCTTGAGCCGAGCCAGAGCCCGGACTTGAACCTGATCAAACATCTCTTTAAAGACCTGAAAACAGCTGTGCAGCAATGCTCCCCATCCAACGTGACAGTTGAAGTTGGAAGTTTACATACACCTTAGCCAAATACAATTAAACTCTGTTTTCACAATTCCTGACATTTAATCCTAGTAAAAATTCCCTGTCTAAGGTCAGTTATGATCACCACATTATTTTAAGAATGTGAAATGTTAGAATAATAGTAGAGAGAATGATTTATTTCAGCTTTTATTTATTTCATCACATTCCCAGTGGGTCAGAAGTTTACACACACAATTAGTATTTGGTAAGATTGCCTTTAAATTGTTTTACTTGGATCAACCTTTTCAGGTAGCCTTCCACAAGCTCCCCACAATAAGTTGGGTGAATTTTGGCCCATTCCTCATGACAGAGCTGGTGTAACTGAGTCAGGTTTGTAGGCCTCCTTGCTCGCACACATTTGTTCAGTTCTGCCCCAAAAATTTCTATGGGATTGAGGTCAGGGCTTTGTGTTGGCCTCTCCAATACCTTGACTTTTTTGTCCTTAAGCCATTTTGCCACAACTTTGGAAGTATGCTCGGGGTCATTGTCCATTTGGAAGAACCATTTGCGACCAAGCTTTAACTTCCTGACTGATGTCTTGAGAACCCTGTGCTTCACGGTTGGGATGGTGTCTTCGGCCTGAAAGCCTCCCCCTTTGCCCTCAACATAACAATGCTCATTACGGCCAAAAAGTTATATTTTTGTTTCATCCGACCAGAGGACATTTCTCCAAAAAGTATGATCTTTGTCCTCATGTGCAGTTGCAAACCGTTGTCTGGCTTTTTTATAGCGGTTTTGGAGCAGTGGCTTCTTCCTTGCTGAGCGGCCTTTCAGGTTAAGTCGATATAGGACTCATTTTACTGTGGATATAGTTAGTTTTGTACCTGTTTCCTCTAGCAACTGTGAATGAGAGACTGATGAAGTGTGTGCAGCCTGTGCAAATAATGCAGAGCTCATGCCTATCATGCACCTTTTTTCAAATCATAATTTGAGTCGTTCAATGCAGCCTTAGAATGTATTAAAAATCTAAACATATGTTTGTATCACAACATAAATAACTCTAAATTAAGGATATAGCAAGACCTGTTTCTTTGTTAACGGCTCAACACAAAATAGCCGCATGTGCGCACTCCCTCAAATCGTTTGGAGAAAAAAATCATTTATATTTTATTCAGCTTTGTTCAGTTGGGGCGGCAGGGTAGCCTAGTGGTTAGAGCGTTGGACTAGTAACCGGAAGGTTGTGAGTTCAAACCCCTGAGCTGACAAGGTACAAATCTGTCGTTCTGCCCCTGAACAGGCAGTTAACCCACTGTTCCCAGGCCGTCATTGAAAATAAGAATTTGTTCTTAACTGACTTGCCTGGTTAAATAAAGGTAAAATAAAAAAAAATAAAAAAGTTGTATTCTTCAAACTATTAAAATACTATAAAATAATGCCACGGTATTCGAACAATATCTTGTCTAGCCACACACAGCCAGATCAGGGCCTAACATTAGGACAACTCAGAGGATGCTATTCTGTTCTTCTGAAATAGACTACATTTTCTTCACATCATGTTTCTTCAGACATGTCTAAAATAAATAAACAATGGATTTATTGTGAAGGTGTAGGATATATTACATGGATGTATTGTGAAGGTGTAGGATATATTACATGGATGTATTGTGAAGGTGTAGGATATATTACATGGATGTATTGTGAAGGTGTAGGATATATTACATGGATGTATTGTGAAGGTGTAGGATATATTACATGGATGTATTGTGAAGGTGTAGGATATATTACATGGATGTATTGTGAAGGTGTAGGATATATTACATGGATGAATTAGACTTTTTACAATGTAGATGTTCCAAAGGTCTGCGTCAGTGGCTTGTAGGCTATTCGTGGAAGCCAGGGGATGCTAAATGTGTTTATGCTAATTAACAGTCAATTACCATGAGACCCATAGTTATTTACTTGCTAATCACCGGCTGACAGAATTTCATGACCGCCACAGCCCTAGTATACATTTCATGACCGCCACAGCCTTAGTTTTGCTCTCATCTGTCAGGGTGTTTGTCTCCCTCTCTCTCTCCTTTATTACAGTATGAAGTGTGTCTCAGCCCTGTGCAACCCCTTTTCTCAACAGAAATTAGATTTGAAAGCGAATCCGAAGCCCATCTGATGATTCATTCAGTTTAATAACATTTCATCAGAAGCTTTGGAGAGCCCTTCTCTATTTGTTACGCCTTCGATAAGCGCATGATCAAGATTAAACGTATTAACCCGGCGCAGTAAACAGGAGCCAGCCTAAAGGATTAAATGAAATTACAGATTGATTATATTGTTCTGGCTGGCCCAGGGAGGAGGGAGAGAGAGAGAGAAAGAGAGGGGGGAGAGAGAGAGGGGCAGAGAGAGAGGGAAAGAGAGAGAGAGAGAGCGAGGGAGAGAGAGAGGGGGGGGAGAGGGAGAGAGAGAGAGAGAGAGAGGGGGGGGGAGAGAGAGAGGAAGAGAGAGGGGGAGAGAGATAATTGCCTTCAGGGTAAACTAGGGATATGAAATCTCAATGTTCTGTAATTCTATCCTTTAGAACCCCAGGGGAAACCCGTTAGAAGATTAAGTACCCTTATTAGGATGTCGTTATGGATACTGAAGGGAGGGATAAAATAAACACATTTCGGAGTAGGCTACCCCCTCCCAGGGTACATAGGCAATACAGAGTTTGGGGTGTTGTTGTTGATGCCAACGTGCGACTACACTATATACAAAAGTATGAGGACACCCCTTCAAATGTGTGGATTCAGCTATTTCAGCCATAACCGTTGCTGACAAGTGTATAAAATCGAGCTTACAGCCTTGGAATCTCCATAGACAAACATTTGCAATACTGAAGGGCTTACTGAAGAGCTTAATGCCAAGCGTCGGCTGTAGTGGTGTAAAGCTCGCCGCCATTGGACTCAGTGGAAAGCTCGCCGCAGTGGAAACGAGTTCTCTGGAGTGATGATTCACGCTTCACGTTCTGGCAGTCCATCGGATTTGGATTTGGTGGATGCCATGAAAATGCTACCTGCCTGAATGCATAGTGCCAAGTGTAAAGTTTGGTGGAGGAGCAATAATGGTCTGGGGCTATCTTTCATGGTTCGGGCTAGGCCCCTTAATTCCAGTGAAGGGAAATCTTTAGAACTACAGGATAGAATTACATTGTGGACGATTCTGTGCTTCCAACTTTGTGGCAACAGTTTGGGGAAGGCTCTATCCTGTTACAGTATTACAATTCCCTGTGTAGGAAACAGCAGAGGGAGCACCACCCTATCCACATTGACAGGACCGCAGTGGAGAAGGTGGAAAGCTTCAAGTTCCACCCACACATACAGTGTGGTGAAGAAGGCGCAACAGCGCCTCTTCAACCTCAGGAGTCTTAAGAAATGTGGCTTGGCACCTAAAACCTTCGCAAACTTTTAGCAACATTCCAACATCTAGTGGAAAGCCTTCTCAGAACAGTGGAGGTTGTTATTGCAGCAAAAAGGGGGCCCAACTCCATATTAACGCCCATGATTTTGGAATGAGATGTTCAACAAGCCACATACTTTCAGTGGCGTAGTCTTTTCACACTTTTCAGTCCAACTCAACTCTTCCTCCAGCAGGATTTTTTTTCTTTTTTTTTTCTCTTGGCTTACATTTACATGTTGTTTGTGCTATCAAACAGATCAGTGAGCCACGGTGTGTGAGCTATCAAACAGACCAGTGAGCCACGTTTGTTTGTGCTATCAAACAGATCAGTGAGCCATGTTGTTTGTGCTATCAAACAGACCAGTGAGCCATGTTGTTTGTGCTATCAAACAGACCAGTGAGCCACGTTTGTTTGTGCTATCAAACAGACCAGTGAGCCACGTTTGTTTGTGCTATCAAACAGACCAGTGAGCCATGTTGTTTGTGCTATCAAACAGACCAGTGAGCCACGGTGTGTGAGCTATCAAACAGACCAGTGAGCCACGTTTGTTTGTGCTATCAAACAGACCAGTGAGCCACGGTGTGTGAGCTATCAAACAGACCAGTGAGCCACGTTTGTTTGTGCTATCAAACAGATCAGTGAGCCATGTTGTTTGTGCTATCAAACAGACCAGTGAGCCATGTTGTTTGTGCTATCAAACAGACCAGTGAGCCATGTTGTTTGTGCTATCAAACAGACCAGTGAGCCATGTTGTTTGTGCTATCAAACAGACCAGTGAGCCACGGTGTGTGAGCTATCAAACAGACCAGTGAGCCACGTTTGTTTGTGCTACCAAACAAATCAGTGCGCTAGCAGCACCATATGGGAATTAGGCAGTTGGCCATGGGAGGCAGTCTAATCAGCTTGGAGCAACAATAGGAGGAGGACTGAGCCTCATAGTCTCAGTTGTTGTCGTAAAACCCAGGGAAAGACTGCAAAGAGATATTTCATTAAAAAACTGTAACAGGTCGTGACAGTATGGCCACACTTTAGCCACATGAGTGTCAGTTAGTTCTTCACTGCGGTTAGTCCCTCACTGAGGTTAGTCCCTCACTGAGGTTAGTCCCTCGCTGCAGTTTTTCCCTCAATGCGGTTAGTCCCTCACTGAGGTGAGTCCCTCACTGAGGTTAGTCCCTCACTGAGGTTAGTCCCTCACTGAGATTAGTCCCTCAATGAGGTTAGTACCTCACTGAGGTTAGTCCCTCACTGAGGTTAGTCCCTCACTGCAGTTAGTCCCTCACTGAGGTTAGTCCCTCACTGAGGTTAGTCCCTCACTGAGGTTAGTCCCTCACTGCAGTTAGTCCCTCACTGAGGTTAGTCCCTCACTGAGGTTAGTCCCTCACTGCAGTTAGTCCCTCACTGAGGTTAGTCCCTCACTGAGGTCAGTCACTCACTGCAGTTAGTCTCTCACTGCGGTTAGTCCCTCACTGAGGTTAGTCCCTCACTGCAGTTAGTCCCTCACTGAGGTTAGTCCCTCACTGAGGTTAGTCCCTCACTGAGGTTAGTCCCTCACTGCAGTTAGTCCCTCACTGAGGTTAGTCCCTCACTGAGGTTAGTCCCTCACTGAGGTTAGTCCCTCACTACAGTTAGTCCCTCACTGAGGTTAGTCCCTCACTGAGGTTAGTCACTCACTGCGGTCCTTTTCTTGAGTAGTTTAGTTTCTCTCTCTCTTTCTCTGTGTGAATTCACCAATTTCATCAACTTAATTCATCAATTAAAGTCACTAATTAGGTCACTCTTTAGATCTAACAGATCTAATCAGAAACCAAAAAGACACACACACGCACACGCACACGCACACACACACACACACACACACACACACACACACACACACACACACCACATGGACAGCAGAAGTTTCATCGTGTGTGTGTGTGTGTGTGTGTGTGTGTGTGTGTGTGTGTGTGTGTGTGTGTGTGTGTGTGTGTGTGTTACCAACTACCAACCACTGGTTCTGTGGTGAATCACCTGCTATGACCTGGAACAGAATGACAACTGAACGTGTGGGTTAAGTCACAACAGTTAACGAGGACTGACATCACACAAAGTCCCTTCTGTCTCTGAGAGAGAGATTGAGAGAGATTGAGTCGTCACCCACCTTCCCCCTAGGAGGAGTGTAGATTGGCAGAGATCAGCTCTGTGGTGTCCCCAGAGTGGGGACAGTAGTCTCTGATCATCAGCATCCTGGGGAGACCTGGGGACAGACAGATGAGAGGATACATGCTGAGACAGAGCAAAGGAGAGACATGCAATGAACAGAAAAGGGAACAAGTAGAGACAAGGCGTATATTGTACCTCACGGGCTGCTGAAAATACGAAGAACAAGAACAGGCAATGCCACCCGCTTGCCCTGTAGGAACAAGACTTAAGACACCTGCCAACCAAACAGACACGGCCTCTTACTCTTCCCCAGTCTGCTCCCAAAGCCAACACTTAAATACATTTACCTTCCAGCCATAGTCCTCTTTAGCCTGGTCACAGATTCTGCAGTTTCTGCAGTCTTAACCAACTCCTATGGTCATTTGTGTGACAACAACCATAAGAGTGAGCTAGACAGCAGCACAAAGAGGTCCGGGACCAGGCTAACAGTCTTGTTCATAGCAGCCAGACGGAACTGTTAATACCAGAGGAAACTATTAAAACCAGGACTACTGACCTCAGGTGACTAAACTATCCTGACATCACCATGTGCCTGATGCTTAATAGTAAAAGTTTAAACCAATAACTTTACTAGGCAAGTCAGTTAAGAACAAATTCTTA
This sequence comes from Oncorhynchus mykiss, assembly GCF_057628025.1. NCBI lineage: Eukaryota > Metazoa > Chordata > Actinopteri > Salmoniformes > Salmonidae > Oncorhynchus > Oncorhynchus mykiss. The sequence continues at coordinate 38,694,829 of NC_143049.1, read as the reverse complement.
TTTTCAATGACAGCCTAGGAACAGTGGGTTAACTGCCTGTTCAGGGGCAGTAGGACAGATTTGTACCTTGTCAGCTCGGGGGTTTGAACTTGCAACCTTCCAGTTATTAGTCCAATGCTCTAACCACTAGGCTACCCTCTACACCCTAACCACTGGGCTACCCTGCCACCTCTACACTCTAACCACTGGGCTACCCTGCCACCTCTACACTCTAACCACTAGGCTACCCTGCCACCCCATAAGCACAACAGTCTGCCTGCCTGTCTTTCCTCATGAAGAGATTAAGTTACGGATATTAATTTCCTCTCTAGTCCACACAGGCAGGTTATAAATATTTGACTGACCTCAGGAGGAGAGACAAGGGCACACAGAGAGAGAGGCTGGAGAGTTTAACCGCGGGCGTCCTATCCTAGGCTTTTCTTTATGGATCAACCCACTTCAATCCATCCCTCCCATATGTGTATCTATCTATAGTTTTAGGGGGCTATCTGTATCTATCTATAGTTTTAGGGGGGGTGTGTCTGTCCTCTCAACAGTAGAATGGAGCTGGTGGGGAAAGAAGGTATTGTCTAATAGAAAAAATGATTCATCTAAGTGTGGATGCTGTGATTTTTTTTGTCCTGTGTGACCAAGTGTTCCTGTGTGACCAAGTGTTCCTGTGTTCATGGTCTGTGTTCTTCATCATTACCCAACATCGTATCATGATTGTGACCATCGTCATCATCACTGACCTTTCTTTCTAGCTCTTACACTTAACAGTAGACTTGAGGTAAAGAGGGGAGGGAAGGTATTCCCTTGAGCTCTATAAATAACACTAGTTTTAAACTTTAACACATTCTTGCAAAGCAGTGGATTTCTCCACTAAAACACTTCTTCGTGGCTTTTATATATTTATATTATTTTTTGAAATTATTTTGTATTATATTATTAGCACTGAACTCTTAGAAAGAGTTAAATTCTCTTACATGCTGACCACACCGATCGAGCGTCTCGGCGTCGCCAGGTGATAAAATAGAACTTGGTTCTATTTGTGAGGCTTGATGCGCTGCAAGTCCCGCCCCTTCCATCTCCTCATTGGTTGTTAGGAGCATATACCCACGTGGGTGATTGAAAGATGAACTGAGGTCCACACACTCCAGTCCAGTTGGTGGTGGTAATGCACCTTAAAGTTGGTTGCCAACCGCCATATAAAGTCCACAGAAGAAGAAGAAGCCTGAAGGAGGAGAGATTACTAGAAACTAACTCGGTTTACCCTTTTATCTGTGGATTCATTGTCGGAGTAGAGGACCTTGCTCATTTCAGGTAAAATAACAACCCAAAGTTTATATCCCATGAGAAATTAGCTAGCTACAGCAAGCTAGCTAGCTAAAATGCCATACGTTTTTTTATGCTTTTCGACCTGTCCCGAAATTAATATAGTTGGTTCATAGTTTGTTTTTATATTTCAACCTGCGTGTCCAGATCGCGTCTGGTGTGTCAACATGCGTGCGATGGCAAACCCAAGCGCGCGAGCAGTCTGGTCAGCATGTTAGGTTACGGTGATGATGTGATTATTTCCTGTGTGCCCAAGCTCTTCTGTGTTCATTGACTGTGTTCGTCGTCGTCCTCCTCCTCCTCCTCCTCCTCATCAAATAATTGGTGTCTGTATACTGCAATTCAGCGTTAAGCTGCTAATGTGTACAATATCAAATAAACCTTGATATCATCACAGTCTATGATGCCTGAAGCCTTGTAACAGGAACCCTCCTAGAGTACTACTAGAGAGTTTAAAATTAACTTTTGAACTTTTCAGCTAAGACTTAACTTTAAACTGTTAGCGGGATGTATAGGCCACGTCCACAGACCTAGCTTTTACAGGAAGTCTCTGCTAAGATTGTAGGAAATGACACGGTCAGTCGAGCCGTACTGACCTGTGTCGTGCTGCTTCCGCACCATTGGCGCCCTCTGTGCAGAGAGAGAAGCAATATCATTCACACAGACGCGCTCACGTGGATGCACACGCAGACACACACACACACAGACAGACAGACAGTGTGATATCAACTTGACCTGCACTAAAGTATGAGTCATGGACATAATATTAATATATATAAATTAAATAAATTACCGCTGTAGTCATAGGTGTTCATTCATCTGTGAACAACAGTAAGAGAAAGGGACCTACACCACCTGATAAACATACGAAGAGAATATACTGTACATTACCATCTGTCCTACACACATCTCTCTCTTAAAACTTGATAATAACACTACAAATAATACATTGAATTTAAAGTGTCTTTCAACAACTCAAGACACTTCACGGTAAAAAAGGAAAACGAGGAAAGAAACTGTAAATAAAGACCAATAGAGTAATCTAGCTTCACATTTCACATTTATACTGTGCATGCACCTATCCATTTATCACACGTGTGTCTGTCTGTGTGAGTGTAATATTTTCTCAGGCTATTGTGACTGTAAAATTGCAGTGCTGATCTTACCGGAGGCCTCAGAGTGACACAATTTAAAATGGGGTTGGACAAGTGGCAGAGAGAGCTGAATACACTGAATATACAGCTGAATACACTGAATACACAGCTGAATACACAGCTGAATACACAGAATACACAGCTGAATACACTGAATACACAGCTGAATACACTGAATACACAGCTGAATACACAGCTGAATACACATAATACACAGCTGAATACACAGCTGAATACACTGAATACACAGCTGAATACACAGCTGAATACACTGAATACACAGCTGAATACACTGAATACACAGCTGAATACACTGAATACACAGCTGATTACACTGAATACACAGCTGAATACACTGAATACACAGCTGAATACACAGCTGAATACGCTGAATACGCAGAATACACTGAATACACAGCTGAATGCACAGCTGAATACAGAGCTGAATACACTGAATACACAGCTGAATACACAGCTGAATACACTGAATACACAGCTGAATACACTGAATACACAGCTGAATACACTGAATACACAGCTGATTACACTGAATACACAGCTGAATACACTGAATACACAGCTGAATACACAGCATTTGGTAAAGAAATATCCCTGGAGCATTTTGAGAACACAACTCAACAGTACTAGAGGCACAGATCTCTTGTTCTTTTTTTTTTTTTTACCAGTTCTTCCACAGACGCCCCAGTCTACACTCCTTATGAGCTCCGAGTCCACACTTAGGACCGAAACAGCCCTGGTTGAAGAATTGAAAAAAAAATGTTTTACCTTTATTTAACTAGGCAAGTCAGTTAAAGAAAAAAATCTTATTTTCAATGACGGCCTAGGAACTGTGGGTTAACTGCCTGTTCAGAGGGAGAACGACAGATTTGTACCTTGTCAGCTCAGGGGTTTGAACTTTCAACCATTCCAGTTCCTAGTCCAACGCCCTAACCCCTAGGCTACCCTGCGGCCCAAGGTACCCTTGGAGGAGACAAGAGATGTTACAGGTTCGGGGAGAGTGGGGTAAGTTGAGCCAAAGGACTAAGTTGTTGTTTCCAGTAAAATACTTTAAAGTACTTATGGGGGGGGGGGGTATATGTATCTATCTATAGTTTTAGGGGGCTATCTGTATCTATCTATAGTTTTGGGGGGGTATCTGTATCTATCTATAGTTTTGGGGGGTGGTATCTGTATCTATCTATAGTTTTGGGGGGGTATCTGTATCTATCTATAGTTTTGGGGGGGTATCTGTATCTATCTATAGTTTTGGGGGGTGGTATATGTATCTATCTATAGTTTTAGGGGGGTAGCTGTATCTATCTATAGTTTTGGGGGGGTATCTGTATCTATCTATAGTTTTGGGGGGTGGTATCTGTATATATCTATAGTTTTGGGGGGTGGTATCTGTATATATCTATAGTTTGGGGGGGGGGGGTGTATCTGTATCTATCTATAGTTTTGGGGGGTGGTATCTGTATATATCTATAGTTTTGGGGGGGGTGTGTCTGTATCTATCTATAGTTTTGGGGGGGTATCTGTATCTATCTATAGTTTTAGGGGGGGGGGGTATCTGTATCTATCTATAGTTTTTTTTGGGGGGGGATATCTGTATCTATCTATAGTTTTAGGGGGGGGGTATCTGTATCTATCTATAGTTTTGGGGAGGGGGGTATCTGTATCTATCTATAGTTTTTTTGGGGGGGGGATATCTGTATCTATCTATAGTTTTAGGGGGGGTGTGTCTGTATCTATCTATACTTTTGGGGAGGGTGGTATCTGTATCTATCTGTACTTTTGGGGAGGGGGGTATCTGTATCTATCTATAATTTTAGGGGGGGGGGGGTATCTGTATCTACCTATAGTTTTGGGGGGGTATCTGTATCTATCTATAATTTTAGGGGGGGGGGTATCTGTATCTACCTATAGTTTTAGGGGGGGTATCTGTATCTATCTATAGTTTTAGGGGGGGTATCTGTATCTATCTCTAGTTTTAGGGGGGTATCTGTATCTATCTATAGTTTTGGGGGGGAGGGGGTATCTGTATCTATCTATAGTTTTAGGGGGGTATCTGTATCTATCTATAATTTTAGGGGGGGGGTATCTGTATCTACCTATAGTTTTACGGGGGTATCTGTATCTATCTATAGTTTTGCGGGGGGGTATCTGTATCTATCTATAGTTTTGGGGGGGGGTTATCTGTATCTATCTATAGTTTGGGGGGGTATCTGTATCTATCTATAGTTTTGGGGGGGATATCTGTATCTATCTATAGTTTTAGGGGGGGTATCTGTATCTATCTATAGTTTTAGGAGGGGGGGGGTATCTGTATCTATCTATAGTTTTAGGGGGGGTATCTGTATCTATCTATAGTTTTAGGGGGGGGGGGTATCTGTATCTATCTATAGTTTTTTGGGGGGGGGGATATCTGTATCTATCTATAGTTTTAGGGGGGGGGTATCTGTATCTATCTATAGTTTTGGAGGGGGTATCTGTATCTATCTATAGTTTTTTTGGGGGGGGGGTATCTGTATCTATCTATAGTTTTAGGGGAGTATCTGTATCTATCTATAGTTTTTTTTGGGGGGGGGGGGGTATCTGTATCTATCTATAGTTTTTTTTTTTGGGGGGGGGGGTATCTGTATCTATCTATAGTTTTTTTTTTTGGGGGGGGGGGGTATCTGTATCTATCTATAGTTTTTTTTTTTGGGGGGGGGGGGTATCTGTATCTATCTGTACTTCACTATTTATTTTTTACTTTACTACATTCCTAATGAAAATAATGTACATTTTACTACATACATTTTCCCTGACACTCAAAAGTACTTGTTACATTTTGAATGCTTAGCAGGACAGGAAAATTGTCTGATTCATTCACTTATCAAGAAAACATTGCTGGTCATCCCTACTGCCTCCGATCTGGCGGACTCACTAAACACAAATGCTTAGTTTGTAAATGGTGTTTGAGTGTTGAAGCGTGCCCCTGTAAAAAAAAAAACAACATTTAAATCGTGCCATCTGGTTTGCTTAATATAAGAAATATTTTAAAGATTTATACTTTTACTTTTGAGACTTAAGTATATTTTAGCAATTACATTTACTTTTGATAATTAAGTATATTTAAAACCAAACACTTTTTTGACTTTTACTCAAGTATTATTTTACTGGATGACTTTTACTTCAGTCATTTTCTATTAAGGTATCTTTACTTTTACTCAAGTAAACAACAACAAGTAAACAACTTTCCCCACCACTGCTTGTTTCCATAAACAAAATGTTTATTTAATTTATTTTATTTAATTTGAACAATTATTTAGGAAGAGGTCATCATTTCATTGAGTCTGTGAAGGAAGAAACCAAATGGAAAAAGTGGTAAGCAAGTTAGGAAAATAAAAATGTATTTTCACAAAGTCAAATGCATTTATTGTTTAGAGCAGGGGTGTCAAACTCATTCCGTGGAGGGCCTAGTGTCTGCTGGTTTATGTTTTTGTCCTTTCAATTAAGACAGGTGAAGGAAGTTCCTTACTAATTGTCACAAACGTGTGTATAGGTGGCAGGGAAGTCAGGTGCAGGAGAATAAACTCGGAGTGAATAAACTCGGAATGGAGTAATCCGGATGGAGATGGTGGAATTCTCGCAGCATGGAAGGATCTAATACGTCCTCTACCGGAACCCAGCATCTCTCCTCCGGACCGTACCCCTCCCAGTCCACGAGGTACTGAAGGCTCCTCTCCCAATCCCCTCGCTTGAATCCCCTCGCCGAATCCCCTCGCTTGAATCCAAAATGGATCAAACGGAGTACGTCGGGTCCCCCTCAATGTCCAGAGGGGTTGGAGGAACCTCCCACACCTCAGACTGCTGGAGCGGACCAGCCACCACCAGCCTGAGGAGAGACACATGGAACGAAGGATTAATAAGGTATTTAGTGGGTAGCTGTAAACTATAACATTCCTCGTTCACTCTCCTCAGGACTTTAAATGGCCCCACAAACCGCGGACCCAGCTTCCGGCAGGGCAGGCGGAGGTGCAAGTTTCGGGTGGAGAGCCAGAGAATATACCCTGGTGCAAACACCGGGGCCTCACTGCGGTGACGGTCTAGCGCACTGAAGGTGACGTGGGCGGCCTCCCAGGTTTCCTCCGGAACCAATTGTCCACTGCAGGAGACTCGGTCAGACTGATGCCATGGAGCCAGAACCGGCTGATACCCTAATGCACATTGAAAGGGAGAAAGGTTAGTGGAGGAGTGACCTAGTGAGTTCTGGGCCATCTCTGCCCTGGGCACGAATTTCACCCACTCCTCCGGCCGGTCCTGGCAATAAGACCGCAGAAACCTACCCACATCCTGGTTAACTCTCCCCACCTGCACATTACTCTCGGGGAGAAAACCTGAGGTAAGGCTGACCGAGACCCCCAGACGTTCCATGAATGCCTTCCAGACCCTTGACGTAAATTGGGGACCCCAACCAGACACTATATCCTCAGGCACCCCATAGTGCCGGAAGACGTGTGTAAACAGGGCCTCCGCAGTTTGAAATGCCGTAGGGAGACCGGGCAAAGGGAGGAAACGACAGGACTTAAAAAAATGATCCACAACGACTAGGATCATGGTGTTACCCTGTGAAGGTGAAAGATCAGTTAAGAAATCCACCGACAGGTTTGACCACGGCCGTTGTGGAACGGGTAAGTGTTGTAACTTACCTCTGGGCAGGTGTCTAGGAGTCTTGCTCCGAGCAGGAGGAAACATAAATCCTCACGATTTAGATCAGTCAGTCGCGGACAGCAGACGGAACGTACAGACGCCCAGCTGGACACTGAGGGGGAGAGGGCTCTGCACATGACGCCCGCTCAATGTCCGCATCCAGCTCCCACACTACCGGCGCCACCAAACAAGAGGCTGGGAGTATGGGAGTGGGATCCATGGACCACTCGTCTGTGTCATACAGCCGGGACAGTTTGTCTGCCTTCACGTTCTGTGTAACTGGTCTGTAAGAGAGGGTAAACACAAAACGGGTGAAAAACATGGCCCACCTTGCTTGGCGAGGATTCAGTCTCCTCGCCTCCCGGATGTACTCCAGATTGCGATGGTCAGTCCAGATGAGAAAAGGGTGTTTAGCCCCCTCAAGCCAATGTCTCCACGCCTTCAAGGTTCTGACGACAGCCAACAGCTTCCCTGTCCCCCACATCATTGTTTCGCTCCGTCGGGCTGAGCTTCTTCGAAAAGAAGGCACAGGGGCGGAGCTTCAGTGGCATACCCGAGCGCTGAGAGAGCACTGCTCCTATCCCTTGTTCGCATCCGCTGACCACTGCAGCGCACCGGGCCCCCCTTCAGCAGTGAGGTAATGGGAGCTGCAACCTGTCCAAAACCCCGGATAGTAGTTGGCAAACCCTAAGAATCACTGCACCTCCTTTACCGTGGTGGGAGTCGGCCAATTACGCACGGCCGCAATGCAATCACTCTCCATCTCCACCCCTGACATGGAAATCCAATGCCCCAGGAAGGAGACGGACTGTTGGAAGAACAAGCATTTCTCAGCCTTGACGTTCAGGTCATGCTCCAACAGGGAACATGCTCGGCGCGTGTGGCAGAGTATATCAGAATGTCGTCGATATATACCACTACACCGTGCAGGTCTCTGAAAATCTCGTCCACAAATGATTGGAAGACTGATGGAGCATTCATCAACCCATTTGGCATGACTAGGTAATCATAATGCCCTGAGGTGGTACTAAATGCCGTCTTACACTCGTCTCCCCTCTTAATACGCACCAAATTGTACGCACTCCTGAGATCCAGTTTAGTGAAGAAGCGCGCCCCGTGCATTGACTCAATCGCCGTAGCGATAAGCGGTAGCGGGTAACTATACCTCACCGTGATTTTATTGAGACCTCGACAATCAATGCACGGGCGCAAACCTTCATGCTTCTTCTTCACAAAAAAGAAACTCGAGGAGACGGGAGAAATGGAGGGCTGAATGTACCCCTGACACAGGGATTCAAAGACATATGTCTCCATAGTCACCATCTCCGCTTGTGACAGGGGATACACGTGACTCCTGGGAAGTGCAGCGTCTAACAGGAGATCTATCGCACAATCCCCCCTTCAATGGGGTGGTAATTGAGAGCGATATCGGCAGATTCTGGGGGGATGCGCACGGTGGAGACCTGGTCTGGAATTTCCACCGTAGTAGCACCAACAGAAACCCCTAAACACCTACCTGAACACTCCCGCGACCACCCCGTGAGAGCCCAGAGCGGGGTAGGCCCAGAGCGGTGGCCTCCCCGATAAACCCTGACCCTACTGGTCGACTATCTAAAGCATGAACGGGGAAAGGCATATTTACAGGAACAATGGGAATCCCTAAACTACTGATCCTTTATTAATGAAATTCCCAGCCGTGCCTGTATCTACTAGCGCCTTATGCTGGGAACGCAGGGAAAATTCAGGAAAGGTAACAGAGACAAACATATGTGCAACAGAGGGCTCTGGATGAGAATGGTGCCTACTCACCTGGGGTGACGCCAGAGTGCCCTGCCTGTCGCCTCGATACGCAGAGGAACCAACCCGGCACCGACCAGCAGTGTGACCTCTGTGGCCACATATGGTGCACGAGCGGGAACCCTCTCCGTTCTGCCTGTGCACCGCATCTCCCAGCTCCATAGGTATCGGAGAGGGTGTGCGGGATGATGGAACAACCAGACCCCTATCTGGACGTCCGCGAGTTGCCAGGAGGTTGTCCAGATAGACAGGTCCACCAGCTGGTCGAAGGTGAGGGTGGTGTCTCTGCAAGCCAGCTCCCGACGGACGTCCTCACGTAGACTACAGTAGTATTGGTAGATTAAGGTCTGGTTGCTCCATCCAGCTCCGGCAGACAAGGTCCTAAACTCCAGTGCAAACTCCTGAGCGCTCCTCTTCTCCTGCCTCAGATGGTAGAGGCGCTCACCCGCCGCTCAGCCCTTAGGTGGGTGGTCGAAATCTGTCTGGAAACAGCGGGTGAACTCCTCAAAATCGTCCAATCTCCCCCTCCACACACAGCGCTCACTCCAGGGCTTCCCCGGTGAGGCACCAGACGAGGGCAAAACTCCTCTCAGGGTCCAATGGAGCTGGGTGGACCGTGGCCAGGTACAGGCTTAGTTGGAGAAGGAAACCCTGGCAGCCGGCAGCATCTCCGTCATATCCCTGGATATCTGGATCCTGTTTGGTTCAGGTGGGAAAGAGGCGTTCAAGGGAAACCCCGGTTGTGCTGGTGGAGGTGCTGGGAAAACTCCCTGTGTTCCCAGCAGTCCATATTCTGGACAACGCGATCCATGGTGACGCTCAGTTTGGAAATCATCGCAGTATGTTCCATGACACGCTCCTCCACCTCCTTGGTCGGGGTACCTTCTCCTGCTGACTTCATTGGTGGTCAGAGATTCTGTCACAAACGTGTGCATAGGTAGCAGGGAAGTCAGGCGCAGGAGAATAAACTCGGTAAATGGAGTAATTTAATAAAACTAAACACAACTCCAAAAGCATAAAATAGAAATGAAACAAATTGGGTACGAGGACCCATTGCGCACCAAATACAAACAACACGAAACTGAAACAAGATACAATCTCTGACAAAGACATGATGGGAAACATTGTCACGCCCTGGCCATAGAGAGGCTTTTTATTCTCTATTTTGGTTAGGCCAGGGTGTGACTAGGGTGGGCATTCTATGTTCATTTTCTATGTTTTTGATTTCTGTGTTGTTTGGCCGGGTGTGGTTCTCAATCAGGGACAGCTGTCTATCGTTGTCTCTGATTGAGAACCATACTTAGGTAGCTCTTTCCCACATGGGTTTTGGTGGGTAGTTGTTTTCTGTCTCTGTGTCTCTACCAGACAGGACTGTTTCGGTTGATCTTTTGTTTACTTTGTGTTTCAGTGTTCAGTTATTGAATAAATTTAACATGGACACTTACCACGCTGCTCATTGGTCCGATCTAGACTACTCTTCCTCAGATGACGAGGAGAATCGTTACAAATATATGGGTAAATACACAACAGGTAATGAATGGGATTGAAACCAGGTGTGTAGGAAGACAAAACCAATGGAAAATTCAAAATGGATCAATGATGGCTAGAAGACCGGTGACGTCGACCGCCGAGCACCGCCCGAACAAGGAGAGGCATCGATGTCGGCAGAAGTCGTGACACATTAGTGATCAGAATGAATCAATCAAGTGATGAGTGAAAACCCGAGAGAGATACAGAGAGATACAGAGAGATCAGCATATAGGGTTCTAGTCAAAAGAAATTCACGACAGTGCATTGCGAAAGTATTCGGCCCCCTTGAACTTTGCAACCTTTTGCCACATTTCAGGCTTCAAACATAAAGATATAAAACTGTATTTTTTGTGAAGAATCAACAAAAAGTGGGACACAATCGTGAAGTGGAACGACATTTATTGGATATTTCAAACTTTTTTAACAAAACAAAAACTGAAAAATTGGGCGTGCAAAATTATTCAGCCCCCTTAAGTTAATACTTTGTAGCGCCACCTTTTGCTGCGATTACAGCTGTAAGTCGCTTGGGGTATGTCTCAATCAGTTTTGCACATCAAGAGACTGAACATTTTTCCCATTCCTCCTTGCAAAACAGCTCGAGCTCAGTGAGGTTGGATGGAGAGCATTTGTGAACAGCAGTTTTCAGTTCTTTCCACAGATTCTCGATTGGATTCAGGTCTGGACTTTGACTTGGCCATTCTAACACCTGGATAGGTTTATTTTTGAACCATTCCATTGTAGATTTTGCTTTATGTTTTGGATCATTGTCTTGTTGGAAGACAAATCTCCGTCCCAGTCTCAGGTCTTTTGCAGACTCCATCAGGTTTTCTTCCAGAATGGTCCTGTATTTGGCTCCATCCATCTTCCCATCAATTTTAACCATCTTCCCTATCCCTGCTGAAGAAAAGCAGGCCCAAACCATGATGCTGCCACCACCATGTTTGATAGTGGGGATGGTGTGTTCAGGGTGATGGGCTGTGTTGCTTTTACGCCAAACATAACGTCTTGCATTGTTGCCAAAAAGTTCAATTTTGGTTTCATCTGACCAGAGCACCTTCTTCCACATGTTTGGTGTGTCTCCCAGGTGGCTTGTGGCAAACTTTAAACAACACTTTTTACGGATATCTTTAAGAAATGGCTTTCTTCTTGCCACTCTTCCATAAAGGCCAGATTTGTGCAATATACGACTGATTGTTGTCCTATGGACAGAGTCTCCCACCTCAGCTGTAGATCTCTGCAGTTCATCCAGAGTGATCATGGGCCTCTTGGCTGCATCTCTGATCAGTCTTCTCCTTGTATGAGCTGAAAGTTTAGAGGGACGGCCAGGTCTTGGTAGATTTGCAGTGGTCTGATACTCCTTCCATTTCAATATTATCGCTTGCACAGTGCTCCTTGGGATGTTTAAAGCTTGGGAAATCTTTTTGTATCCAAATCCGGCTTTAAACTTCTTCACAACAGTATCTCGGACCTGCCTGGTGTGTTCCTTGTTCTTCATGATGCTCTCTGCGCTTTTAACGGACCTCTGAGACTATCACAGTGCAGGTGCATTTATACGGAGACTTGATTACACACAGGTGGATTGTATTTATCATCATTAGTCATTTAGGTCAACATTGGATCATTCAGAGATCCTCACTGAACTTCTGGAGAGTGTTTGCTGCACTGAAAGTAAAGGGGCTGAATAATTTTGCACGCCCAATTTTTCAGTTTTTGATTTGTTAAAAAAGTTTGAAATATCCAATAAATGTCGTTCCACTTCATGATTGTGTCCCACTTGTTGTTGATTGTTCACAAAAAAATACAGTTTTATATCTTTATGTTTGAAGCCTGAAATGTGGCAAAAGGTCCCAAAGTTCAATGGGGCCGAATACTTTCGCAATGCACTGTATATAGTGAATTTAAGACACAAGCCTATCAGTGCCATGTTGGCCGCACGATAAGGGAAATCATGCGTAGTAATCGCACACAGGCTCAGCCTCAGATTTAGACAATTGGCCTTGATTTACATGGCAAAAAAAAAAGTGTGTTGGCTAAATTACAGAGGAGGAACTTTTCGATATTATTAAATGTTTTCAGTCCAGGGAAAAACTCAGGGGCTTGATGGCATTTACACTTTAATACTCAAAGATCAACTTCTATTATGGAAACTATCAGATACTATTATACCAGAACCAGATACCAGAATTATTACTGAAACAGGACCCAGATGTAAATATAAAGATGAACTTCTATTAATATATTAATTCATATATGTAATATTTAATTAAGTTAATATTTAATATTAATATATAATATATTTTAACATATTTTTTGAAATAAAGATGGCAATGCATAAATAATACACATTTACAATAGGCCTGTATCTAAAAATACATACAGCCAAATTATATATACAGTCGTGGCCAAAAGTTTTGAGAATGACACTGTCACGCCCCGACCATAGTAAGCTGTTTATTCTCTGTGTTGGTTGGGGCGTGATAGTGACTTGGGAGGGTCATCTAGGTGATATTGTATTTCTATGGTGGCCTGATATGGTTAACAATCAGAGGCGGCTATTTATCGTTGTCTCTGTTTGGGGATCATATTTAGGTAGCAATTTGTGTTTGTGGGATCTTGTCTACAATTCGTTGCCTGTGTGCACACCAGTAGCTTCAAATTTCGTTTGGTTGTTTTTTGTTTTGTTCTGTGATTTTCGGTTTATTAAAATTATGTGGAACTCTACGCACGCTGCGCCTACTCAACGATCGTGACAGACACAAATATTAATTTTCACAAAGTCTGCTGCCTCAAAATATATTAAGATATTATGAATAGGAATGATGGGTGGCTGATGTACTTGCTCCTAACTGATTGTGTTGTTATGGTAGATTTTTAGCGTTGTTTGTTACTGATATTTAAAACTTTTTTTGTACATAATGTTGCTACCGTCTCTTATGACCGAAAATAACTTTTGGACATCAGAACAGTGATTTCTCACAACAACTGGCAGAAGCTTTTTTTTTAATGAGTCCGACAAGCCCGACTGATGTGAACGACACACTGCTTTCCCGGAAACAGGCCCAGATCCCCCTCATTTGCGTGAAGAGACAATGGAGAAAAAGAGGACGGAGCCTTCTGAGAAAACATAGGCGATCGAATAAACACCACCTGCTTTCTGTTCTTCTAGCTAACATGCAATCATTGGAAAATAAAATTGAGAACCTACGACTTTAAAAACTGTAATATGTATTTAGTACATATTTCACAGAGTTGTGGCTGAACGACGACATTATCAACATACATCTGGCTGGTTATACACTGTATCGGCAGCATAGAACAGCGGCGTCTGGTATGACATGGGTGGCGGACTATGTATATATGTAAACAACAGCTGGTGCACGTTATCTAAGGAAATCTCAAGGTTTTGCACGCCTGAGGTAGAGTATCTCATGATAAGCTGTAAACCACACTATCTACCTACTGTCTACATACCACCACAGACAGATGCTGGCACTAAGACCGCACTCAATGAGCTGTAAGGAAACAGGAAAATGATCATCCAGGGATTTTAATGCAGGAAACTTAAATCTCTTTTACTCAATTTCTATTAGCATTTTAAACGTGCAACCAGAGGGATAAAAACTCTAGACCACATTTACTCCACACACAGAGATGCCTACAAAGCTCTCCCTCAACCTCTATTTGGAAAATCTATCCTCCTGATTCCTGCTTGAGACAGGACTGTTTTGCTAGCACAGACTGGAATATGTTCCGGGATTCTTCCTATGGCATTGAGGAGTACACCACATCAGTCATTGGGTTCATCAATAAGTGCATCAATGACATCATCACCACAGTGACCGTACGTACCCCAACCAGAAGCCATGGTTTACAGGCAACATCTGCACTGAATTAAAGGCTAAAGATGCCGCTTTCAAGGAGTGGGACTCTAACCCGGAAGCTTATAAGAAATCTCGCTATGCCCCCCGACGAACCATCAAACAGGGAGTGTCAAATACGGGCCTAAGATTGAATAGTACTACACTGGCGCAAACGTTCGTCGGATGTGGCAGGGTTTGTAAACCATTACAGACTACAAAGGGACGCACAGTCGAGATGCATGAGAGCACGAGCTGTTCCGGACGACTGTGTGATCACGCTCTACACAGCCAAACATTCACAAGGCAGTAGAGACAGATGGATTACCAGGACATGTACTGCGAGCATACGCTGACCAACTGGAAAGTGTCTTCACTGACATTTTCAACCAGCATGTTTTAAGCAAACCACAATAGTCCCACAATAGTCCCTCTGCCCAAGAAGACTAAGGGAACCTGCCTAAATGACTACCGACCCGTAGCACTCACGTCTGTAGCCATGAAGTGCTTTAAAAGGTCATGGCTCACATCACCCTTAAGTTAGAAACCCTAGACCCACACCAATTTGCATACCTCCCTAACAGATCCACAGATGATGCAATCTCTATTGCATTGTCTCCCCCTAGTGGTCAAAATATGTGAATGCTATTATTTGACTACAGCGTTCAACACCATAGCGCCCTCAAAGCTCATCAATAAGCCAAGGGCCCTGGGACTAAACACCTCCCTCTGCAACTGGATCCTGGTCAGCAACTGGATCCTGGACATCCTGACGGGCCACCCCCAGGTGGTAAGGATAGATAACAACACATCTGACACACTGATCCTCTACACCTTGGCCCCTCATAATTAAGTTTGCTGATGACACAACAGTGGAAGGCCTGATCACTGACAATGACGAGACATCCTATAGGGAGGAGGTCAGAGACCTGGCCGTGTGGTGCCAGGACAACAACCTTTTCCTCAACGTGATCAAGACAAAGGATATGATTGTTGACTACAGGAAAAGGAGGAACGAGCACGCCCCCATTCTCATCGACAGGGCTGTAGTGGAGCAGGCTGAGAGCTTCAAGTTCCTTGGTGTCCACATCACCAACAAACTAACATGGTCCAAGCACACCAAGACAGTTGTGAAGAGGGCACGACAAAACCTACAAAATGTATTCCCCCTCAGGAGACTGAAAAGATTTGGCAAGAATCCTCAGATCCTCAAAAGGTCCTACAGTTGCACCATCGAGAGCATCCTGACTTGTTGTATCACTGCCTAGTATGGCAACTGCTCGGCCTCCGACCGCAAGGCACTACAGAGGGTAGTGCGTACGGCCCAGTACATCACTGGGGCCAAGCTTCCTTTTTATTTTTTTTATTTTTTTTTATTTCACCTTTATGTAACCAGGTAAGCTAGTTGAGAACAAGTTCTCATTTGCAACTGCGACCTGGCCAAGATAAAGCATAGCAGTATGAGCAGACAACACAGAGTTACACATGGAGTAAACAATTAACAAGTCAATAACACAGTAGAAAACAAAGGGGGAGTCTATATACAATGTGTGCAAAAGGCATGAGGTAGGCGAATAATTACAATTTTGCAGATTAACACTGGAGTGATAAATGATCAGATGGTCATGTACAGGTAGAGATATTGGTGTGCAAAAGAGCAGAAAAATTAATAAATAAAAACAGTATGGGGATGAGGTAGTTGAAAATGGGTGGGCTATTTACCAATAGACTATGTACAGCTGCAGCGATCGGTTAGCTGCTCAGATAGCTGATGTTTGAAGTTGGTGAGGGAGATAAAAGTCTCCAACTTCAGCGATTTTTGCAATTCGTTCCAGTCACAGGCAGCAGAGTACTGGAACGAAAGGCGGCCAAATGAGGTGTTGGCTTTAGGGATGATCAGTGAGATACACCTGCTGGAGCGCGTGCTACGGATGGGTGTTGCGATCGTGACCAGTGAGCTGAGATAAGGCAGAGCTTTACCTAGCATGGACTTGTAGATGACCTGGAGCCAGTGGGTCTGGCGACGAATATGTAGCGAGGGCCAGCCGACTAGAGCATACAAGTCGCAGTGGTGGGTGGTATAAGGTGCTTTAGTGACAAAACGGATGGCACTGTGATAGACTGCATCCAGTTTGCTGAGTAGAGTGTTGGAAGCCATTTTGTAGATGACATCGCCGAAGTCGAGGATCGGTAGGATAGTCAGTTTTACTAGGGTAAGCTTGGCGGCGTGAGTGAAGGAGGCTTTGTTGCGGAATAGAAAGCCGACTCTTGATTTGATTT
The DNA here is from genome assembly GCF_057628025.1 of Oncorhynchus mykiss. NCBI lineage: Eukaryota > Metazoa > Chordata > Actinopteri > Salmoniformes > Salmonidae > Oncorhynchus > Oncorhynchus mykiss. Next base: position 38,678,202 of record NC_143049.1, on the reverse strand, counting down.
TCGATTGGAGATGTTTGATATGAGTCTGGAAGGAGAGTTTGCAGTCTAGCCAGACACCTAGGTACTTATAGATGTCCACATATTCTAGGTCGGAACCATCCAGGGTGGTGATGCTAGGCGGGCATGCGGGTGCAGGCAGCGATCGGTTGAAAAGCATGCATTTGGTTTTACTAGCGTTTAAGAGCAGTCGGAGGCCACGGAAGGAGTGTTGTATGGCATTGAAGCTTGTTTGGAGGTTAGATAGCACAGTGTCCAATAGTGTAGTGTCCTGACATTCAGGACATCTATATCAGACGGTGTCAGATGAAGGCCATGAAAATTGTCAAAGACTCTGTACCCCCTGTATATAGCCTCCACATTGACTCTGTACCGGTACCCCCTGTATATAGCCTCCACATTGACTCTGTACTGGTACCCCCTGTATATAGCCTCCACATTGACTCTGTACTGGTACCCCCTGTATATAGCCTCCACATTGACTCTGTACCAGTACTCCCTGTATATAGTCTCCACATTGACTCTGTACCAGTACCCCCCTGTATATAGTCTCCACATTGACTCTGTACCGTAATATCCTGTATATAGCCTCCACATTGACTCTGTACCGGTACCCCCTGTATATAGTTTCGCTATTGTTTTTTTACTGCTGCTCTTTAACTACTTGTTACTTTTATTTCTTAGTCATATTTTTTTAAACTGCATTGTTGGTTAGGGGCTTGTAAGTAAGAAATTCACTGTAAGGTCTACACCTGTTGTATTCATGTGCATGTGACTAATGACATTTGATTTGATTTGGAGTTACATTGCTTTCAGAAAGTATTCATACCACTCGACTTAATTATTAAATATATTTGTTTTATCTCACCCATCTACACTCAAAAACCCACAATGACAAAGTGAAAACATGTTTTTAAGAAATGTTTGCTAATTTATTGAAAATGAAAGAGACATTTCTCATTTACATAAGTATTCACACCCAAGACTCAATACTTTGTAAAAGCACCTTTGGCTGCGATTACAGAGTCTTTCTGGGTAAATCACAAAGATTATTTGCTAAATCGGTTGTTGATCATTGCTACACATCCATTTTCAGTTCTTGCTATATATTTTCAAGTAGACTTAAGTCAAAACTGTAAGTCAGCCAGTCAGGAACATTCCCTCTCTTATTTCAACTCTAGTGTAGATCTGGCCTTGTGTTTAAGGCTTGTCGATCAGGCATGAACGAAGTGGTTTCTGGGACTGGTATATTTTCTCTTAATGGTGTTCGATACCCCCATCTAGTGGTCTCTCTAGCTCCGCACTCTATCACAATCTTGTGTTATTTATGCTGAGGAGATGTTTACATTGTATATGTAAATGCAATTATTGATGATATTTCTCTGTCCGTATCGGTATATTTTGTATATAATCTAGATACTGATTCATAGATTTTCTGATGTAGTTTCTTGCTTGATCATGTGACATGCAATTCTCCTTGAAAATAGAAGTCAGGTGACATGCAATTCTCCTTGAAAATAGAAGTCAGGTGACATGCAATTCTCCTTGAAAATAGAAGTCAGGTGACATGCAATTCTCCTTGAAAATAGAAGTCATGTGACATGCAATTGTCCTTGAAAATAGAAGTCATGTGACATGCAATTCTCCTTGAAAATAGAAGTCAGGTGACAATTCATAACACTTATGGCCTGAAGTCGAAACGTTTCAATTTTTAAAGAAAGTCTCCCATTAAATTGAGTGTAATTTCTACTTTAAATTATTTTCAATTGGATTACAGTGCTTGAACACACTTTGATACCACATCGTAGTTGATGACTAGAGGACACGGCAATTTATTCCACAGTTTTGTTTCTTTACACAGCATGGGGTTTACAATTGCAATGATTAATTTCTTGATTTTTAGGGCACAGTGATGTTCTAATAAACATCTTTATTTTGCATTCAAGCCTTAGTTTTGAATGTATAATTATTTTTTTCCACAGTGTCGCCAGCTCTTCCAGCTAAAATACACTTAACACGTTGGAGTCAGTCACCTGCCAAGACTCAAATCTGTCCAGTTCCTTTGAGATCTGAGCTTTTGTTTTCTTTCTTTCTTTCTTTCTTTCTTTCTTTCTTTCTTTCTTTCTTTCTTTCTTTCTTTCTTTCTTTCTTTCTTTCTTTCCTTCTTTGCTGAAAAGGCAACCAGTCCCCAAAGAAACAACAACAACAACAAAAACAAATAATGGCAGGTGATTTCACAGTTGAACAAAGAGCAATTGAAGTCCAAGGCTATCCTACCGCTATGATGAATAACTAACTTTGATGAGATTAACCCAGGGACAGGTGTGGACTGGCAGGCTCTGTTTCTCTAGAACCAAAACTCTCCCCCATATCCTCTCTACTCCACCATCTACTCTCCTCCATCCTCTCTTCTTCTCCTCTCTCCTTTCTTTCATCCCCATCTCTCCCCATTCCTCCTCTCACTTCTCTCCACTACGGAAGTGTGAGCGTCCAGGAAGAGAGAAAATATGTGGTGGATGTCTCCCCCTAGTGGTCATTTATAATATAATCTTGTCCCAGTCCCATTGGCTGTGAGTGTATCTGTACACTGTCTGTAGTAAACATACCTGTAGTAGGAGATGATACTTGAGGACTTTCTGCATGGGGAGGTAGATCAGTAGATCTCTGAGTAAACTTCCCATTGTTCGCTCTCTTAGAACACACATGGTTTGAATATGCTGTGATTTCTCAATTGGACACTAAAGGGCCACAACACTTCAAATGACCCCGTAATAGAAATCCTTCAACAATCACCATTATAGTGTCTTCTTACCTCTAGCTTCAGATACAATCCAAAACAGCAATGGATATCTCAACTTGGCTGCAATAGATTCTATAAATGAATAACCTACAATTTTAAGGTGATAAGTATCATTATGGAGGGCAATTGAAGCCAACATTAAGTTGTTTACATTGTGTTACACCAAACTATGACTTTTAAGGAATCGATGTGTTGTACTGTGTGTAAAACTATTAGGTATAATGTAAATGGATTAATATTAATAAATACCTGTCCTTATAGGCGATGTAGATCTTGTAGAGGTTTAAGGTGTTCTTGTTGAGAATGGAGTCTTGCACCTCCACTATGAGACTCTTATGGACTTTCACCAGACCCTACAGCACAGAGAGACCTTACCAGATGTTGCACATTACAACAACTTTACAACTATTCTCTAACTTGAGTCTACTCCTTAGTGCCAGATTCTGGTGTAGAAATCTAAGCCTGGACCAGGTGTTGAAGCCACCCTCTGTGCTCCGACTATCTGTCTCCCTCTCTACATTTGCCACTGTACTGTCAAGACTAATACAAATCCTTTAAAAAATGAAATAAATAAAAACTATAATATAACTATTGGTCTTCCTTTCCTGTGGCGGTCCTCATAAGAGCCAGTTTCATCATAGCTCTTGATGGTTTCTGTGACAGCACTTGAAGAAACTTTCAAAGTCCTTGAAATGTTTCAGGTTGACTGACCTCCATGTCTTAAAATAATGTTGGACTGTCGTTTCTCTTTTCTTATTTGAGCTGTTCTTGCCATAATATAGACTTGGTATTTTACCAAATAGGGCTATCTTCTGTATACCACCCCTACCTTGTCACAACACAACTGATTGGCTCAAATGCATTAAGAAGGAAAGAAATTCCACACCTGTTAATTGAAATACATTCCAGGTGATTACCTCATGTGGCTGGTTGAGAGAATGCCAAGAGTGTGCAAAGCTGTCGTCAAGGCAAAGGGTGGCTATTTGAAGAATCTCAACCATAAAATATATTTTGATTTGTTTAACATGGTTTTGATGTCTTCACTATTATTCTACAATGTAGAAAATAGTACAAATAAATGAGTAGGTGTGTCCAAACTTTTGACCGGTAGTGTACAGTTGTGGTCGAAAGTTTTCTGAATGATGCAAATATGAATTTTCCCAAAGTCTGCTGTATGATGTATGATGGCAATTTGCATATACATATACTCCAGAATGTTATGAAGAGTGATCAGATGAATTGCAATTAATTGCAAAGTCCCCCTTTGCCATGCAAATTAACTCAATCCCCCAAAAACTTTTCCACTGAGTTTCAGCCTTGCCACAAAAGGACCAGCTGATATCATGTCAGTGATTTTCTCGTTAAGACTGGTGTGAGTGTTGACGAGGACAAGGTTGGAGATCACTCTGTCATGCTGATTGAGTTCGAATAACAGACCGGAAGCTTCAAAACGAGGGTGGTGCTTGGAATCGTTGTTCTTCCTCTGTCAATCCTGGTTACCTGCAAGGAAACATGTGCCGTCATTATCGCTTTGCACAAAAAGGGCTTCGCAGGCAAGGATATTGATGCCGGTAAGATTGCACCTAAATCAACCATTTATCGGATTATCAAGAACTTGAAGGAGAGTGGTTCAATTGTTGTGTAGAAGCCTTCAGGGCACCCAAGAAAGTCCAGCAAGCGCCAGGACCATCTCCTAAAATTGATTCAGCTGCGGTATCAGGGCACCATCAGTACAGAGCTTGCTCAGGAGAGCAACTTCTCCCAAACCATCCAGGAACAGTTTGGTGACGAACAATGCCTTTTCCAGCATGATGGAGCACCTTGCCATAAGGCAAAAGTGATAACTAAATGACCCGGGGAACAAAACATCGATATTTTGGGTCATGGCCAGGAAACTCCCCAGACCTTAATCCCATTGAGAACTTGTGGTCATTCCTCAAGAGGCAGTTGGACAAACAAAAACCCACAAATTCTGATAAACTCCAAGCATGGATTATGCAAGAATGGGCTGCCATAAGTCAGGATGTGGCCCAGAAGTTAATTGATAGCATGCCAAGGCAGATTGCAGAGGTCTTGAAAAAGAAGGGTCAACACTGCAAATATTAACTATTTTCATCAACTTCATTTAATGTTATGAAATGCTTGTAATTATGTTACAGTATGCCATAGTAACATCTGACAAAAATATCTAAAGACACTGAAGCAGCAAACTTTGTGAAAATGTATATTTGTGTCATTCTCAAAACTTTTGGCCACGACTGTATGTATAGCAACCCAGATGTAAAATAGTAATAGCCAAGGCTGTCCGTTGTGACCGTATCTATTCATTATGGCCATCAAAATGCTAGCTATTAAAATCAGATCCTATGAGAACATTAACCTCTCTAGGGGGTGTGGGACGCTACCATCCCACCTGTCCAACATCTAGTGAAATTGCAGAGCGCCAAATTCAAAAGCAGAAATACTCGTTATAATAATTCATAAAACATATAAGTGTTATACAACGGTGTAAAGATTAACTTGTTAATCCAACCACGGTGTCAGATTTCAAAAAGGCTTTACAGCGAAAGCATACCATGCGATTATCTGAGAACAGCGCCCATCAGACAAATCATTGCAAACAGTTACCAGCCAAGTAGAGGAGTTACACAAGTCAGAAATAGTGATACAATTAATCACTTACCTTTAATGATCTTCATATGGTTGCACTCACAAGCCTCCCATTGCCTCAATAAATGTTTGTTTTGTTCGATAAAGTCCCTCTTTACACACTGCACATTTTGTTCAGTAATCCACAGGCTCAAAGGTAGTCATAACAGACAGATGAAAAATTTAAAAAGTATCAGTAAAGTTTGTAGAAACATGTCAAATGTTATTTCATTCAGAGTGGTCCACTCATTCAGAGTGGTCTTAATCCCTCATTTTTCAGAATACAAGCCTGAAACAATTTCTAAAAACTGTTGACATCTAGTGGAAGCCATTGTAAGTACAATTTGAGTCCTAAGTCAATGGATACTCGAATGGCATTCAATAAAAAACTACAAACATGAAAAATCCCACTTCTTGGATGGTTTTTCTCATGTTTTTGCCTGCCATATCAGTTCTGTTATACTCACATACATCATTGTAACGGTTTAGGAAACTTTAGAGTGTTTTCTATCCAAATCTACCGATTATATGCGTATCCTAGCTTCTGGGCCTGAGTAACAGGCCTGCTAACCATCTGAATCGCCGCGTCCCAAACACTCACTGAACCCATATTTACTTTCTATCCCTTTTCGATTTTTTATTTGTTTATACCTTCCGGTAACCTGCCTCACCCAATGTGATACGGAACCGCTATTATCTTTACATTTTTAGAACACACTCAAGAACCTTCAGAAGCTAACCAGCTAACTGGCTACAAGCTATTTAGTCATTGTTAGTTTTCTAACCTGGATAACACTCGCCAGTCCAGCTTCCCTGCCCCATCCACCGCTGCCCCTTGGACACTGATCACTTGGCTACATAGCTGATGCATGCTGGACTGTCCATTAATTCACGGTAATCCATTCTGCTTGTTTATGTTTTATCTGTCGGCCCCAGCCGCATTTAGGCTCTGTGTGTAGTTAATCCGACCCTCTCTGCCTAATCAATCGCCATTCTACCTGCTGTTGTTGTGCTAGCTGATTAGCTGTTGTTGTCTCACCTACTGTTTTAGCTAGCTCTCCCAATTCAACACCTGTGATTACTGTATGCCTTGCTGTATGTCTCTCTCAAATGTCAATATGCCTTGTATACTGTTGTGCAGGTTAGTTATCATTGTTTTAGTTTACAATGGAGCCCCTAGTTCCACTCTTTATACCCCTGATACCTCCTTTGTCCCACCCCCCACACATGCGGTGACCTCACCCATTACAACCAGCATGTCCAGAGATACAACCTCTCTCATCATCACCCAGTGCCTGGGCTTACCTCCGCTGTACCCGCACCCCACCATACCCCTGTCTGCGCATTATGCCCTGAATATATTCTACCATGCCCAGAAACCTGCTCCTCTTATTCTCTGTCCCCAACGCCCTAGGCGACCAGTTTTGATAGCCTTCAGCCGCACCCTCATACTACTCCTTCTCTGTTCCGCGGGTGATGTGGAGGTAAACCCAGGCCCTGCATGTCCCCAGGCACCCTCATTTGTTGACTTCTGTGATCGAAAAAGCCTTGGTTTCATGCATGTCAACATCAGAAGCCTCCTCCCTAAGTGTGTCTTACTCACTGCTCTAGCACACTCTGCTAACCCTGATGTCCTTGCCGTGTCTGAATCCTGGCTCAGGAAGGCCACCAAAAATTCTGAGATTTCCATACCCAACTATAACATCTTCCGTCAAGATAGAACTGCCAAAGGGGGAGGAGTTGCAGTCTACTGCAGAGATAGCCTGCAAAGTAATGTCATACTCTCCAGGTCCATACCCAAACAGTTCGAACTACTAATTTTGAAAATTACTCTCTCCAGAAATAAGTCTCTCACTGTTGCCGCCTGCTACCGACCCCCCTCAGCTCCCAGCTGTGCCCTGGACACCATTTGTGAATTGATCGCCCCCCATCTAGCTTCAGAGTTTGTTCTGTTAGGTGACCTAAACTGGGATATGCTTAACACCCCGGCAGTCCTACAATCTAAGCTAGATGCCCTCAATCTCACTCAAATCATCAAGGAACCCACCAGGTACAACCCTAACTCTGTAAACAAGGGCACCCTCATTGACGTCATCCTGACCAACTGGCCCTCCAAATACACCTCCGCTGTCTACAACCAGGATCTCAGCGATCACTGCCTCATTGCCTGTATCCGCTACGGAGCCGCAGTCAAACGACCACCCCTCATCACTGTCAAACGCTCCCTAAAACACTTCTGTGAGCAGGCCTTTCTAATCGACCTGGCCCGGGTATCCTGGAAGGACATTGACCTCATCCCGTCAGTTGAGGATGCCTGGTCTTTCTTTAAAAGTAACTTCCTCACCATTTTAGATAAGCATGCTCCGTTCAAAAAATGCAGAACTAAGAACAGATATAGCCCCTGGTTCACTCCAGACCTGACTGCCCTCGACCAGCACAAAAACATCCTGTGGCGGACTGCGCTAACATCGAATAGTCCCCGCGATATGCAACTGTTCAGGGAAGTCAGGAACCAATACACACAGTCAGTCAGGAAAGCTAAAGCCAACTTCTTCAGGCAGAAGTTTGCATCCTGTAGCTCCAACTCCAAAAAGTTCTGGGACACTGTGAAGTCCATGGAGAACAAGAGCACCTCCTCCCAGCTGCCCACTGCACTGAGACTAGGTAACATGGTCACCACCGATAAATCCATGATTATCGAAAACTTCAACAAGCATTTCTCAACGGCTGGCCATGCCTTCCGCCTGGCTACTCCAACCTCGGACAACAGCTCCCCCCCCCCCGCAGCTACTCGCCCAAGCCTCTCCAGGTTCTCCTTTACCCAAATCCAGATAGCAGATGTCCTGAAAGAGCTGCAAAACCTGGACCCGTACAAATCAGCTGGGCTGGACAATCTGGACCCTCTATTCCTGAAACTATCCGCCGCCATTGTCGCAACCCCTATTACCAGCCTGTTCAACCTCTCTTTCATATCGTCTGAGATCCCCAAGGATTGGAAAGCTGCCGCAGTCATCCCCCTCTTCAAAGGGGGCGACACCCTGGACCCAAACTGTTACAGACCTATATCCATCCTGCCCTGCCTATCTAAGGTCTTCGAAAGCCAAGTCAACAAACAGGTCACTGACCATCTTGAATCCCACCGTACCTTCTCCGCTGTGCAATCTGGTTTCCGAGCCGGTCACGGGTGTACCTCAGCCACGCTCAAGGTACTAAACGATATCATAACCGCCATCGATAAAAGACAGTACTGTGCAGCCGTCTTCATAGACCTTGCCAAGGCTTTCGACTCTGTCAATCACCGTATTCTTATCGGCAGACTCAGTAGCCTCGGCTTTTCGGATGACTGTCTTGCCTGGTTCACCAATTACTTTGCAGACAGAGTTCAGTGTGTCAAATCGGAGGGCATGCTGTCCGGTCCTCTGGCAGTCTCTATGGGGGTGCCACAGGGTTCAATTCTCGGGCCGACTCTTTTCTCTGTATATATCAATGATGTTTCTCATGCTGCGGGCGATTCCCTGATCCACCTCTACGCAGACGACACCATTCTATATACTTCCGGCCCGTCCTTGGACACTGTGCTATCTAACCTCCAAACGAGCTTCAATGCCATACAGCACTCCTTCCGTGGCCTCCAACTGCTCTTAAACGCTAGTAAAACCAAATGCATGCTTTTCAACCGTTCGCTGCCTGCACCCGCACGCCTGACCAGCATCACCACCCTGGATGGTTCCGACCTTGAATATGTGGACATCTATAAGTACCTAGGTGTCTGGCTAGACTCTAAACTCTCCTTCCAGACCCATATCAAACATCTCCAATCGAAAATCAAATCAAGAGTCGGCTTTCTATTCCGCAACAAAGCCTCCTTCACTCACGCCGCCAAACTTACCCTAGTAAAACTGACTATCCTACCGATCCTCGACTTCGGCGACGTCATCTACAAAATTGCTTCCAACACTCTACTCAGCAAACTGGATGCAGTTTATCACAGTGCCATCCGTTTTGTCACTAAAGCACCTTATACCACCCACCACTGCGACTTGTATGCTCTAGTCGGCTGGCCCTCGCTACATATTCGTCGCCAGACCCACTGGCTCCAGGTCATCTACAAGTCCATGCTAGGTAAAGCTCCGCCTTATCTCAGTTCACTGGTTACGATGGCAACACCCATCCGTAGCACGCGCTCCAGCAGGTGTATCTCACTGATCATCCCTAAAGCCAACACCTCATTTGGCCGCCTTTCGTTCCAATTCTCTGCTGCCTGTGACTGGAACGAATTGCAAAAATCGCTGAAGTTGGAGACTTTTATCTCCCTCACCAACTTCAAACATCTGCTATCTGAGCAGCTAACCGATCGCTGCAGCTGTACATAGTCTATTGGTAAATAGCCCACCCATTTTCACCTACCTCATCCCCATACTGTTTTTATTTATTTATTTTTATTTTTCTGCTCTTTTGCACACCAATATCTCTACCTGTACATAACCATCTGATCATTTATCACTCCAGTGTTAATCTGCATAATTGTAATTATTTGCCTACCTCATGCCTTTTGCACACAATGTATATATAGACTCCCCTTTTTTTCTACTGTGTTATTGTCTTGTTAATTGTTTACTCCATGTGTAACTCTGTGTTGTCTGTTCACACTGCTATGCCTTATCTTGGCCAGGTCGCAGTTGCAAATGAGAACTTGTTCTCAACTAGCCTACCTGGTTAAATAAAGGTGAAATAAAAAAAAATAAAAAATAAAAAACTTTAGGCACGCTTTTCATCCGTACGTGAAAATATTGCCCCCTACCCTAATGAATTAAGGGCTTAGAAATCCGAGGCTTAACAAAGGTGTCTATGTATGCCAATGACATTTCAGGGGAAATGCAAAAAGAGCATTTAAAGCTACTTTCACTTTTGGACATTAACAAGGAGACCCTCCATATTAACTCCTCCTCCACATTTACTGGATTGGTTGAAAAGCGCAGAAGAGAACCTACCCTGACAGTTTTTTTTTCTCATCAAGACCAGTATGTAATTTAATTTATGTAATTTAAGGCGTGTTTGTTATGTAGGGGGATCTAATTTAAAGCGTGTTTGTAAGGGATCTAATTTCATTAATACTTTTTATTTTATTAGGTTTAATTATTATTAGGTTTATTAACAGACAATTTCATGACGATTTTCTTGTCTGGATCCACTCATGTAGAAAAAAACGCTTTCACAAGCCCAATGTTGTGGAATAGTCAAAAGCTTTACATCTGTGGAAAGAGGGGATTGAGCTGCAGACACTGCAAGAAACGGTCTAGCATAATTAATAAAAAAAATAAAAAAATTGATCCGATGCAGGAAACCATCCATTCATAGAAGTCACAACTTCACAGGAAAGCCTTTTGTAAATGCATTTTTTTTCTCAGAAATGCCTTCTCGAACATGTGAACTGTCATGTGTCTTATTAACAAACTTCCATGCCATCTGTAAGTATGATAAATTGTTAATTTATGAGCCTTGTTGGTTAAGCCAAAGAAAAAGTCAGCAACCGTCCCACTAGGCATGACTGTCTGAGATAATGAGTGGGCTGGACATACCGATAGAGGAGTTTGGATTGGTCTGCCATATTGAAGCCGTCTGTCTATTTGAGCTCGTCAGTCGGTGTTGGTAATCCTGTCGAACTTTTAAAAAATGTATTGTGTGGTAAAACGGCATTAGTCTTGCTTTCCATTTTCTGGAGGAAATCAGTGGAATTAGAGTATGATAGCTAAAGATATGGAGAAAACACCTGTCTCCGGATTACATCTTCAAACTAAGGGCAACCATGGTATGGCATTCGTGACAGGGAGACGCATCCATGATGCATGTTGATGTATACAGGTAAGATAGTCTAGCATCAGCTAGCTACATTTTCATATATTACACGTTTCTAATTTTGACAGGGAGTGGTTTCATTTCAAGCTAAAGTGTACTGTTAGCTAGTTAGCTAACGTAAGCTGGCTGGCTCCCTAGCTGACGTTATTATTTGTTTGCTTTTCTAGTTTGAGTCTAATGTTAGCTAGCTAAATTGTAATCCTTTGCTACTATGGCCTATTTATTGCCTACCTCCTCATGCCTTTTGCACACACTGTATATAGATGTTCTTTTTTTTCTACTGTGTCATTGGCTTGTTTATTGTTTATTTCATGTTATTCCACGTGTAACTCTGTGTTGTTGTCTGTGTCACTCTGCTTTGCTTTATCTTGGCCAGGTGGCAGTTGTAAATGGGAACTTGTTCTCAACTAGCCTACCTGGTTAAAAAGGTATTGCAGACTCAGTCAAGAAGTTGGTCCGTGCATGCTTTGAGTCCTGGTAATCCATCTGGCCCCGCGGCTTTGTGAATGTTGACCTGTTTAAAGGTCTTGCTCACATCAACTACCGAGAGCGTTATTCCCAAATTGTTGCCAGCAGAGCTGGTTAGGCTGTTTTCATAAGACTTTAAAAATAAAGTCAATGGGGTCTGAATACTTTCTGAATGCACTGTATCACACAGATTAAGGGAGATGCAGAGTTGGGCTAGTTTTATAGTTATACACTGTCATGGTTCTATTAGCATCCTTTTATACTGGTGTCTCTTGCTGATGCTTTGCTATACAAGACTGGAACATTACATGAAAGTTGTCCATGTGTTCATGGCTGAGATTGAAATGTGTGTGAATTGTGTTTTGTTATTTTGCATAAGGTCAATTATTTTTTGTTATTTAGAGAAAATTCAATCAGAGACGTATTTCCTATTTATGTAAAGTTATTTGATATATGAATATTCATTAATTAAACTTTGGATTATTAAAACTTGATACATTAATAAATCATTATCCTGGTTGCTTCCCTTTTCCACTGCATTTCAGATGACTATACTATAGTGATTCCTTTAGAAACCTAGGGCAAACTGTTTTAAAGAGGCCACACAATGTCATCAATATGCTAACTTTGATTATTTCTCGATTATTATTATTTTTTAATTCTTTTAGATCCACATTTGTTATACATGTCAACATCCTCCATCCGTTTACTAAGAACAGGAAGCAAACTGATTGGACGGCTGTTAGAGCCAGCAAAGGGAGCTTTACTATTTATAGTGGAATTAAAGGGTTTAAAAAAAACAAACAATGCCTCTCTATCTCACCTAGTTGTTTTGTTCATGTCAACGTTTTTAAATGTACTGTATGTCAATTGTAAAGTTTTTTTTCTCCAATAAATATCTTTGTTATCTGTCAGACCCCCTGGAAGACGAGCTGTCGCCATTTGAAGTTGGCTAATGACAATCCCAATCAATTCTAAAGGTCTATGAATTTGATAGTGGTTACATTTCTCCAGCCTCACCCTCAGCTGTTTACAAAAAAAAGGTGACACCTTAAATTCGTTGGGTTGACCACATCGTTGTGGTTGGAATCCCAGATTGCACCTTAAACTAAAGTACAATATTTGTATGATATGAAACAGCTATTAGCTGAGTAATGAGTCCACAGTCACAAAGGAAGTGTATGTAAGCCGACATGTTTTTAATCGAAGCTCATTTTCACCATGAAAATCATATTTTATGCAACACAGGAAAATGATGTAAGACTTTGGTTTTGTTTATTCAGCAACTTCTTTGCCCTGTAAGGAAGACAGAAAGAAATGAATGGATGAGTATTAATAATGAACATGTTAGAGATATTAGAGCATTAAATGGCTCAGTGCTGAGCTTTGATTTTCAATTTTGAAGAACCAGCTTAGTTTGAATGAATCTATTTTAACCCTACCTGAAATGTGATTCTTAGAGATCTTAAATACATTTTAGTGAGTGTAAAAGGTCAGTATTGACCTCTGAGAAGACTATCATAGGTGGTGTTGATGTGGACATATTTGAACATGAGTCAGGTATAGGTTTAGCAGCAGCTCCGTACCTTTCCAGTGTCGCGGGCCTTGGCTCTGAGCTTGTTGACTTGAGACTCAGCGATGTCAGCACGCTCCTCAGCCTCCTCCAGCTCATGCTGAACCTTCCTGAACTTAGACATGTGGCCGTTGGCTTGTTCCTCCTGGGTGCGGAAAAGAGAGGGAGAGCATAAAATCAGCATTCAAAGTTTGAATCTTCAGGTAGCAAATTAATATTATTTTTTTCTTAATTAAGGTATTTCAATGCTTTTTGTTGTTGACAGATTTAGGATAACAATGTATATAGGGAGATAGAGGATCCATCAGAGAGAATGAGTGGTGAAATGGGGGATCAAACCACTGCCTCCGGGGGTGTTCAGTGTCTAAAACAAGTATTCACACCCCCTTTTATTGTGTTACAAATTGGGATTAAAATGGATTTAAATTAAAGTTTTTTTGTTCAATGATCTATACAAAATACTCTGGAATGTCAATGTGGAATTTAAAAAATTATTCATGAAAAATAAAACACTAATATATCTGGACTAATTTGTTTTCACCCCCCCTGAGTCAATACATGTTATAAACATATTTTTGGGTAAGTTTTCTAAGAGCATTGCACACCTGGGTTGTGCAATTTTTAAAAATCTAAATGTGTTTATTCGCAGAAATGCCTTCTGGAACATGTGAACTTTCATGTACCTTAATAGCAAACTTCTATATGCCATCTGTAAATACAAATAAATAGTTAAATTACGAACCTAGTTGGTTTAGCCACGGAAAAAGTCAGGAACCTTCCCGCTAGCCATGATTGGCTGAGATTATGGATGGGCTGTACATGCTGAGAGATGAGTTCTGATTGGTTTGCCATGTAGCATGCTTCTGTCTATAACATGAGCTGCTCAGTATGTGTAGATAATCCTTGCTACTGTGGCTTTTTTGAAAGATATAACATTAGCCATGGAGAACTGCAAAAGTGTTGCTACTGCTATCAACAACATTGCTGTCCTGAACCTAGTTGGTTATCTTTAGCTACCTGCAGATTCATACTACAGCATTTCATGCATGGTGGCTAGCAATGTCAATCAGTCTGTAGTGATAGTAGTATGGTTTGGGATTATGGGTCATTGTTTGGCTAGCTAGCTAGCTACATGTCTAAACAAAAGACTCCACTATTGTATTTCATGAACACGTATACATGTCGAGACACTAGTGACCCAACCACTTATCTAGATGTGGCTGGAGGGTGCTTATTGCATTTCTTTCATATGACCCATCAATTTAGACAAGTGCGTCTGGGTTAGCATCATCTAATAATTATAAAATAATTATAAAATATATTTTATCTGGACACTTTCTATTTTTGATATTGCTATATTGCAAATATGCCAGTAACCATTACACTGTACCATTTACACCTTATGTAACCTGTGCATGTGACAAATAAACATATCTTTTATTTGATATAGTGTATGTTTTCCAAAGTCGGTAATGTGAAGAACAACATGACCTGCACCAAAGTCAGATTAGGATATAGGCCAAGTACTAGATTAAGTGTATTTTTACTACTACTTTCTGCTACTACTTTTACCACTTTTAGTCTTGAAATCTTTGGTTGTTTACTACACTACCGTATTCACTCTGTATAGCACATGGTCTCACATGTGAATCCTTAAAGAGATGGGTGGGGTTCAGAGGGTGTGAACAATGCTGAATGGGTGTAGACAAAGAGCTCCCCTGTATGTGTACCTAGACATTCAAGGGGCCATTTTCTCAATAGTTGGGTTACAGGTTTATCACCTTTCAAATCATATTTACTTTCACATTGTTCCTCAACTGCAATGTATGATACACTACTTGTATCCTACTTGTATCCAATTTTCTAGTCAGTGTGACATTGTGGATTATCTTGTGTAGAACAATGACAACAACATTACAATTAAATTAATTTCAATCCCACTTTCTAACAGTGAAAATAAATCCAAAAGGGGTGAATAATTATGAGAGGCACAGTGTGTGATTCAGGGGTGGTCGCACTACCATTAAACCAGTCCCCAGCACACTACTGCCACTAGACCAGCCCCCAGTACAGTACTACCACTAGACCAGCTCCCAGTACAGTACTACCACTAGACCTACCACTAGACCAGCCCCCAGTACAGTACTACCACTAGACCAGCCCCCAGTACAGTACTACCACTAGACCAGCCCCCAGTAGAGTACTACCATTAGACCAGCCCCCAGTACAGCCAATTAATATTCAACCCCGTCACCTTTAACTTGGTGACACATAGACATAGGAGGCGCTCAGTGATGTGCATAATTTCTTCAGAAATGACTTGCACTATCAATTGAGTCATTGTTTACTGATGCGCAGTAGTAAAACTGAATTCAAATTTGAATGTCTAGTAAGGACTTTTTGGGGGGGAATGTATGCTTTCAAAGTATTTGACAAAGTTTGTGACTCACCGCTTCCTCAGCCTGCCTCTTGTAGGCCTTGACTTTCATCTGCAGCTTATCTACCAGGTCCTGAAGTCTGACAACATTCTTCTTATCCTCCTCAGTCTGTGGGACAAGATCAAAGAATCAATGCCCCATAGTTTTATACACAAACCTGTCTGTGTTGGTGTCAAGTTTGGGAAGAAGGCACTTTCTGTTACCTGGTAGGTGAGCTCCTTGACTCTGCGCTCATACTTGCGGACTGCCTTGATTGAGTCTGCACCTCTTCTCTGCTCGGCCTCCACCTCATTCTCGAGCTCACGCACCTTTGTGGAAGAAATTAACACAGGAATTTTTTTGAGGTGGTGAAATCAGATGTAACAAATCTTAGTACAACAGAGGTATATTCTTCTACCCAGTCAACGAGGCACAATTGTTGTCTGTTCCTATGTATTTTCACAATTGTATTTGAAGGGATCTGTAATGATACAATGTCATTATCTATGTGGGTTATTGAGAGAAAGTCATTACACAAAGCTCCTGTGTATTTGCATGGTTAAATACATTTTCGGCAATTAGTCATTCAATCCACCCTAATCCACCCTGCTGTTAACTCACCCTGGACTCCAGTTTCTGGAGCTGCTTCTTGCCTCCCTTCATGGCCAGATTCTCAGCCTCATCCAGACGGTGCTGCAGGTCCTTGACTGTGACCTCCAGGTTCTTCTTCATCCTCTCCAGGTGAGAGCTGGTGTCCTGTTCCTTCTTCAGCTCCTCAGCCATCATGGCCGCCTGGAATCGTAGTTTTTTAAATTTATGCACCAATTGGCACCAATCATAACGTCCTTCTGAGGACTTTGTTGTGGTATACCAGCTCAGCTATCCAACCATTGGCCCATGGATACAAATGAAGTGAATGTAATTGAATAGATCATAAGGACTCACATCAGTAATAGCCTTCTTGGCCTTCTCCTCTGCATTCCTGGCCTCCTGGACGATGTCTTCGACCTCTCCCTGCACCTGCACCAGGTCAGACTCCAGCTTCTTCTTAGTGTTCAGAAGGCTGGTGTTCTGAAGGAGTTAAAACATTTTTTTGACTATCTAGAGAACTTTCAGGTCACAAGGCAGAAATGGTATGCCTGGTTGAATTTCATTCGAAATGGCTTTTGACCCATACCTGGGAGTGCAGCAGTCCAACACGCTCGCTGGCGTCTACCAGCTCAGTCTCAGCCACTTTGCGGCCTCTCTCCGCCTGCTCCAGAGCAACTCTCAGCTCCTCGATTTCAGCCGCCATCAGACCGTTCCTACGCTCCACCATGGCTGCCTGCTCCTTCATATCATCTGCGACGCGAACAGCGTCATCAAGGTGCAACAGGGCATCCTGGGGTTCACAATGACATGGGTTCATTAGGATTTGTGGAAGTAGAGG
Organism: Oncorhynchus mykiss; assembly: GCF_057628025.1. Classification (NCBI taxonomy): domain Eukaryota; kingdom Metazoa; phylum Chordata; class Actinopteri; order Salmoniformes; family Salmonidae; genus Oncorhynchus; species Oncorhynchus mykiss. Next base: position 38,661,013 of record NC_143049.1, on the reverse strand, counting down.
TGATTGGGTCATTGATTTAAATGCTCCTTGGTAAGAACTTCCCAATATCCTTACCTGTCTACAGCATACTAGTAAACGCTATTGAAATTCCTCTTTATTTTCTACAGATTCACAAACAAATCTCTCCCCAGTCCCTTTACCTTGAGCTGTCCCTGGACGTTCCTCAGCTGTTTCTGGGCCTCAGCTGCCTGCCTGTTGGCGTGGCTAAGCTGGACCTCCATCTCGTTCAAGTCTCCCTCCATCTTCTTCTTCACCCTCAGGGCATCATTCCTGCTCCTGATCTCAGAATCCAGGGTGCTCTGCATGGAGTCCATCATCCTCTGGCTGTTCCTCTTGATCTGCTCCATCTCCTCGTCCTTCTCAGCCAGCTTCCTGTCCACCTCACCCTTGATCTGGTTCAGCTCCAGCTGCACACGCAGAATCTTGGATTCCTCGTGCTCCAGTGTTCCCTGGACAAAGAGAAGCAGTCAGGCCAATTGTGTTCAATACATTTGGATGTGTATAAGCCAAGGAATTAAATATATATGACTACAATAAACACCAATACAGGGAGTGTGGGACTGTAGCTGGCGTTGGCTAGTGTACCACTTTAGTTGGACTTTTTTGTATATCGCATCTTACATTTGTGTGACTGTCCTTGTCTATCAGTGTTTTGTTATTTGTTGTCTTGTGTTTTTTGTGGACACCAGGAAGAGTAGCTGATGCTTCTGCAAAAGCTCATGGGGATCCAAATGATCAAATGAACACTGCTTTTCCCATCAAACAGCTGTAGATTGTACCTCAGCCTCCTCCAGAGCGGTCTGGATCTCAGACTTCTCTGTCTCCACGGTCTTCTTGGCCTTCTCCAACTCATGGATGCTCTTGCTAGTCTCTCCGATCTGCTCAGTCAGGTCAGAGATCTCCTCTGCACACACAAACACAGGAGCAGTTTAGACTTGGGAGATATTCAGTGGATACCACCAATACACTGAAGTTGACATTGAATCAATTAATCAGAATTTCAAATGGTCTTGCAAATCTAACTGTCACGTCTTCAGCAAAATTAATGCAGTTTACACAGTTTTAAAAACATAACAATACATTCACAGACTGTGTGCCCTCTGACCCCTACTCCACCACTTCCACATATCTACAGTACAACATCCATGTGTACATGTGTGTATAGTGCATATGCTCGTGTGTGTGTGTGTGTATGTGTCTGTGCCTATTTTTGTGTTGCTTCACGGTCCCTGCTGTTCCATAAGGTGTTTTTTTAGTCTGTTTCTTAATCTAATTTTACTGCTGCATCGGTTACTTGATGTGGAATAGAGTTCCATGTACGCATAGCTCTAATTAGTACTGTGAAATAGAGTTCCATGTAGTCATAGCTCTAATTAGTACTGTGCACCTTCCATAGTCTGTCGGACTTGGGGACTGTGAAGACATGTCTTGTGTGGTATGCATCGGTGTATTCATGTCAATAACTCTCATAAATACAAGCAGTGATGAAGTTAATCTCTCCTCCACTTTGAGCCAGGAGAGATTGGCATGCATATTATTAATGTTAGCTCTCTGTGTGCATCCAAGGGCCAGCAGTTACTGTAGTAGCTGACGTGTGTAGTTTGAGTTTCTGCAAACATAGACACTAGCTTTACTCAAAGCCAGTTGCATGTCGTTAGTAAAGATTGAAAAAAGTAATGGGCCTGGATAGCTGCCTTGGGGAATTCCTAATTCTACCTGGATTATGTTCCATTAAAGAACAGCCTCTGTGTTCTGTTAGACAGGTACCACTTTATCCACAAGAAAGCAGGGTTTATGAAGCCATAACACAAGTTTTGCCAGCAGCAGACAATGATCGATAATGTCAAAAGCTGAAGTCTAACAAAACTGTCCCTACAATCGTTTCATCATCAATTTCACTCAGCCAATCATCAGTCATTTGTGTAAGTGCTGTCCTTGTTGAATGTCCTTCTCTATTAGCATGCTGAAAGTTTGTTGTCAATTTGTTTACAATAAAATAGCATTGTATCTGGTCAGCCACAATTTTTTCAAAAGGTTTACTAAGGGTTGGTAACAGGCTGATTGGTCGACTATTTGAGCCAGTTAAGGGGGCTTAACTATTCTTAGAAAGTGGGATGACTTTTGCTTCCCTCCAAGCCTGAGAGCACACTTTCTAGTAGGCTTAAATTGAAGATGTCGAACATTGTCCACTATTATCCTCAGTAATTTTCCATCCAGATTGTCAGACCCCGGTGGCTTGTCATTGTTGATAGAGAACAAAAAAAACATCACCTCTTCCACACTAACTTTACGGAATTGAAAATTACAGTGCTTGTGTTTCATTATTTGGTCAGATATACATGGATGTGTAGAGTCAGCATTTGTTGCTGACATGTTACATCTAAGTTTGCTGATCTTGCTAATGAAAAAATCATTAAAGTAGTTGGCATAAATCTTTGGATTGTTCAAGTCGAAATCATAAAGTAATTATAATACTGTTTTAAAATGGTGTTGATGATTACAGTTCCCTCCATTTTCAAAACACTATTCAAACATGAGCCCAATAGAGATTCTGTCAAATGCTCACGTTGCAGGTTCTTGTTCTCTCTCTTCAGAGTCTCCAGATGATCCAGAGCCTCCTCGTAGGAGTTCTTCATCTTGAAGAGTTCAGTGCTCATTGAGCGAACCTCCTTCTGAGCTCCTTCCAGCTCAGCCTGGCCCTCCTCATACTTCTGCTTCCACTCTGCCAGAACCTAGGGAAATCAATGGGATTTTCTTTAGATCTTGATGAAGAGTTTTGAATCAGAAATATGCTACAATTATTCTGCATTTGATCATATAGCAGACAGAAAATATCACTCTAGGTTGAGAATTATTAATGTTCACCTTGTCAAAGTTCCTCTGCTTCTTGTCGAGGTTGGCAGCCATTGCGTTGGCTCTCTCAACGTCAATCATGAGGTCCTCCACCTCTCCCAGCAGCCTCTGCTTGGTCTTCTCCAGGGAGGCGCACTTGGAGTTGGTTGCCTCAATAGTCTCCTCAGCATCCTGCAGACGCTGGGCCAGCTTCTTCCTGTTGTATGACAGAATGTGTACAAATGTTAAAATACTTAGCAAAATAATAATTTCTTAGAGCCCCCTACGGCCCTCACCATCCACACCGTATATGAGTTTTTGCTGTTCCGTGCGACTCACTTGGCCTCCTCCAGCTCTTCTGTGCGCTGGATGGCATCAGTTTCATACTTAGTCCTCCACTGAGCCACCTCACTGTTCGCCTTGGACATGCCGCGTTGCAGCTCTGCCTTGGCCTCCTGCTCTTCCTCAAATTGCTCTCTCAGGAGGTCACAGTCATGGCGGGCAGACTGGACACCGTGGGCCAGTGCATTTTTAGCCTGTGAGAGAGAAAGTGAAAGACAAGGAGAGATAAGAGAGATAGTTAAACAAATTACAGTAAAAGTCTCAGAGGGTGGCGTAGTCACTGTCTAAACTATGTAGTTCATTTTGAGTTCCTTACCTTGACCTCCTCCTCAATCTGCCTCTTCAGCTCCTCCACCTGCTGGGTGAAGGCCTGTTTGCTTCTGGTCAGCTGAGTCACCAGGGCTTCCTTCTCCTCCAGCTGGCGGCCAAACTCACCTGCAGGAACAGAGGGACATCTTGTTAATTGGGTCTCTGTTCTCTCAGATTGAAAATTGATTTTAAGGTATCGCAGGGCAATGTTAGGTGTGAAACTGTGGAATATACTATCTGGATACATCCCCAATACAAGTTATTGTGTTTTACTGAATAATTAATTGGTTTGTTGTTCATTGTTGATGATGGTACCATTTTCTGTTAGGAGTCTGGCCCTCTGTCCACCGATGTCGTTGATCTGGCGAACATTCTCCTCATTCTTGGTCTTGATCTCGCTCAGCTGGTCCTCAAGAGTACGGCACATCTTCTCCAGATTGCCCTGTTAGTGAAACATGTTCCATCATTACTTTATATATGAGACTCCTGTCAACTTCAGTTCACTTGAATGGTAATGTAGTTGACCCTCCTCAACACTGCTTGATCAAAACATCACTACTCACCTTAGCCTTGGCGATGGCCTCCATGTTGCTGGAGAGGTCATCAATCTCCATCTTGTACTCACTCTTCTCCTTCTCCAGCTTCTGTTTGACACGCTGCAGGTTGTCAATCTGCTCCCCGAGCTCAGCCACACTGTCGGCCTGTTTCTTGCGCAGAGCGGCGGCTACGGACTCATGCTGCAGGGTGGACTCTTCAAGATCACGACGCAGCTTCTGGAACTCTGCCTCACGCTTCTTGTTCATCTCAATCTGAACAGAAGTGGCGCCTCCGGCCTCCTCCAGCCTCTCGCTGATCTCCTCAAGTTCCCTGGAGAGATCGGCCCTCTGCTTCTCAACCTTAGCCCTGGCAGCACGCTCAGCCTCAATTTCCTCCTCCAGCTCCTCAATACGAGCCTAGAACAGGGGGCAGGAGCAGGGAGGGATGAACACTACAATACAGTTGAAACAACTGAACCAAATAAATAATAAACAAAATAATAAGAGTCTGTGTATATTTTTCATAAATGTTAAAATGTGTTCATACAAAGCCAGTTTCACAAATATATTAAGTAGATGGTGTCCCATGCGGGAACCAAACTACAACAGTAAGAAGCACCATCTTGCAACCTTCAAGCCACCAGGAAAAATGTGTGATACCAGAATATTTTTTAGGAGATGTTTCAGGTGTGTTCTTTCCTGTACTGGAGCTTAGGTCCTGTACTGTACCTGGAGTTCCTTGATCTTCTTCTGTAGCTGAGCTCCCAGAGACTGTTCATCCTCTATTTTACTGAGGAGCTGGGATGTCTCAAACTCCTTCCTAAGAAACACAAACACGGACATTTTCAAACACATTTTGGGTAGAAAAGTGTAAAGAGAGAGTATTATACGAATCACATGCAAATGTTAATTCATATTTACAAGAATTAGACAAGAACAACCGTTCATTTGCTCAATATTGCAGGTAAAATTGCAGTAATTTGTTTTTGTTTACTTCTTGATTTTCTCATCAGACTGCTGCTTGTCATTCTCCAGGTCCATTATGGACTCCTGGGCCAACTTCAGATCTCCCTCCAGCTTTCTCTTGGCTCTCTCAAGGTCCATACGGAGCTTCTTCTCTTGCTCCAGAGAACCCTCAAGCTACAAGATAAAAACAAATGTATTTTTCAAATCTAAACAACAGAAGATAATAACATCTTACACACTATCATGGCCAAAATGTCTAAATCCACTCACGTCGTCCACTTGCTGTTCCAGCTTGGTCTTGGCCTTGGTCAGAGTGTTGACTTTGTCCTCCTCTGCCTGCAGGTCATCCAGTGTCTGCTGGTGGGCCTCTTGGAGGGCTTTCTTCTCCTTGGTCAGCTTGGCAACACTCTCATCCAAAGACGCCATCTCCTCTGTCAGGTTTTTAACCTAAAAACCGCCACCACATAATTAGCCTTTTGTTACTTTACATGGGAGATTTAGTTTCATACGTATTGCATTAATTTAATTCAGATTAGAAATGTGTCAACAGGTACTGTTCTATAGATTCAACACTAGATGGAGGTGTACTCCATGCCAGTGTACTGAATGGAAGTTATAAACGAGGGGCAGCTGAACATACAATAAATGTGGGGAGTACCACTATTCTACTATTTTGTGTCTTCATGTTTCCGCCACCCACAATACATCTGGAATTCCATTTCTATGTTTTGAGTTGATTGAGGTTTGGGTTATTGTTTGGTTAAACAAGACCTTGTTTTCAGTGGCGTGCTTCTCCTTCTCCACTTTGGCCAGGGTGAGCTCCAGGTCATCAATGTCCTTCTTCAGCTCAGAGCACTCATCCTCCAGCTTCCTCTTCTTGGCAGTCAACTCAGCATTCATCTCCTCCTCATCCTCCAGCCTCTCAGCCGTCTCTTTGAGTTTGGCCTCCAGCTGGATCTTGCTCTTGATGAGTCCCTCACACCTTTCCTCAGAATCGTTCAGATTCTCTGATTCCTGATTTCAGAACAGGACAAATATTTGCAGACTCACGTTGTTTATCAAAATATAGACTTGATTTAGTCATAGAGGTCAGAGCAAATCAACATTCATGAAATATGTATTTAACATGGGCAATAAAAAAAATGGTGCTCATTTGTGTATTCATGTGTATGAAAATATGACCTTAGGAGGATAATTTCTCACTCACAGATGCAACTTGGAGTGCCAGGTCGTTCTTCTCTTGCAGAATGGACACCATCTTCTCCTCCAACTCCTTCTTCTTGGCCAGAGCCTTCGCCAGGTCTGTTTTCATCTTGTCAAAGTTCTCCTTCATGTTGGCCAGCTCCTTCTCCGTTTCAGCGCTCTTCAGCAGGGGCTTGATCTTGAAGTACACCTTCATCCATGGCCAGGTTTTCACATTCATGAATGAACGGATGTTGTACTGGATGGTGAAGATGGCATCTCTGGTCGACAGAGAGGATAGAGTGACATGGTGAGTGACAAGGCCCAGTGCCGTCAAAAACATGATTGTCCTCTGTTTTATATATATTTCCACACTATGAGTTTGGAATAATACTCTGAAATTGTGAAGATTATGGTAATGCCCTTTTAAGTGTAAGCTTTGTTTGAAATGATTGCCTGAAATTGGTAATGTAATCTAGTTAATAGACAAATAAGAAAGAGCTTTACAAACCCCTTTGCCAATAACAGATAGTTTTCAATTTTTTCGCCTCCCCACTTTTCACCTCCCCCCAGACAGTCATAGATAAATTCTTGCTTGAGAAATTGCTCTTTGCTAAGAAGCTATTTTTGTTTGTTTTCAATTAATTTGGGGTAGGTGGCTGCATTTGACATCCAGATGAAAAGCGTGCCCAAAGTAAACTGCCTGTTACTCAGGCCCAGAAGCTAGGATATAGAAAACACTCCAAAGTTTCTAAAACTGTTGAAATAATGTACAGAACTAATTTGCCAGGCAAAACCCCGAGGACAAACCATACAGGGAAAATGGGTTTCTATGGGACTCCATTATTATTTATTTTTATTTTTTTACCTTTATTTAACTAGGTAAGTCAGTTAGGAAAAAATTATTATTTTCAATGACAGACTAGGAACAGTGGGTTAACTGCTTGTTCAGGGGCAGAATGACAGATTTATACCTTGTCAGCTCGGGGATTTGAAGTTGCAACCTTCCGGTTACTAGTCCAACACTCTAACCACTAGGCTACCCTGCCACCCCATGAACCTGGTTGCAGTTCCTACGGCTTCCACTAGATGTCAACAGTCTTTAGAAATTGTTTGATGTTTTTCTTTTGAGAAATGAAGAAGTAGTGCTATTCATTGTAAGTGTCACTCCAGGTGGACTCTACTGTTTTGCTATGCGTAAACTGGAGCGCGCTTCACATTGTTTTTATCCGGTATTAGAAACAGTTTATTCCTTCTTAAAATGTATTGATGATTGAGGTTGGATTAAGAATGTTGTTTGAAATGTTTAGACCAAGTTTACAGGTAACTTATTAGATACTTTGTAGGCGTGTTGGGCGAGTTGAAACCGGTGTATTTCTGAATCAAACGCAGCAAATAAATTGACATTTTTGGGACATAAAGAAGGACTGAATGGTGAGCATAATATACAAGGAATTTCTCAAAGCTGCTAATGAGAACCTTGACGACACCCACCTAGGTAGAGACCCCCACCTAGGTAGTGGCAGTGCTGGCAACATTAGCAGCAGTAACCCATGGGGATGGCTTCACACTCAGACAATCAGAGAGGGGGCATATTGCCCTGGCAGGACAAAATAATTGAATGGTCTGACTGCATCGAGGTGCTTGGTTAATAAATGGTCACAGCTGGGTTCAGGACTATGTGAAACATCACACCACAGTTGAAAAATATATGGCTAAATCCAATGAGGGGAGGGATGTTAGGGGGAAAGAATAAAGAAGCTAAATATATATATATATATATATATATATATATATATATATGTTTTAAATATATATTATATTAAATATGGGGGATTGGAAATTATGTAGACAATTACAATGATGGAAGCCACAATCTATGCACAATATTAATGCTGATCTACCCCCCCCCTCCCACTCCCCAAAAAATACAAAATAATGAATGGGTAAATATCACCAATATAAAAGACAACTGAACAGCTTTGCCAAATCCCAAACTGCAGCACTAATAGAACATTATAAGACCTACTTTCTCATTCTGATCAACTCACAGCATATACAGTATGTGATCATAATGCATTACATTCAGGTGGTTCACAGAAAGCTTTGCCAAGATGTCTACTCTTCCTCACCTCCTCTCCATCATCTTGGTGAACTCTTTTCTCATGAGGAATCCACGGCTGAGAGCCTGGACCATGCCGATCAGAACGGCCAGCTTCTCATCTCTCATCTCCTCCAAGACACCCAGCAGACCGGCTTTGAAGAACACCTGAGACACAGGTCAACATGGCCATTGGAACCAGATTCAGATGGTGACAGATAGAAAGGGTTGGATCAGAACAGGGGAACAACATCACTAGATTCATTTGAACAACATAAATATTGCAATTCTTACAAACACACCATGAAATAGCTTGTTTAAAAGTTGTAAGTTATTGCAGAGGTGTAGATGAATAATGTACACAGATACAGATAACTGAAGCCATACCACTCTAACACAATACACATGATAATGAGTTGAGTTTCTATACTTCTCCATCTTTTGAAGAAAGAAAAAAGGATGGATAACCAACTGGTAAGATGCTTTTGTTATGTACCTGACATCGACACACCGGTGCGTCAAACGACTCTAGGGGTTTAAATTATCATTGAAGTTCTTTTTTTGTTGTCAGATTTTGCTGGGGGTATTTGACTGACCTTGGTGTGTCCAAACTTGTAATCGTCGTGATTTATATCAATGGACCCAAGCAGCTTCTCAGAAGCCTTCTTGTTGTCCATGAACTGGCCCTCAGGGATGACACTGGCATTCAGTACTTTGTACCTGAATGACGAGACATTTTTAACACGTCAAGTTGTAATAGGTTGGTTATATCACATAAAAAGTAAGCCTATTCTGATGCTGCGAATGCCCTTGGAGCAGATCGTTCTGTGGTTGTGTGTGTGTTGTATGTTGTGTGTGTTGTGTGCATGTGTGTTTGCATGAGTGTACCTCTGCTTGAAGTCAGCATAGATGATTCTGCTGGGGAAGCCCTTTCTGCAGATCCTGATACCCTCCAGAACACCATTACACCTGAGCTGGTGGATAACCAGGAAGTTCTCCATCAGACCTGGAAAAACAAACCATGTCTCTTTAATACTTATTAACAGATTAAAGGATTGTTAAGGTTACTGACACTGTATTGATAAAATGTAATATTCAAGTCAATATTTATTGTACCTGGAGTCTTTGACTCGTTGGGGATCAGGCAGCGCACAAAGTGAGGATGAGTGCTCCTCAAGTTGGTCATCAGCTTTTGTAAGTTCTCCTGGAAGAGGGTTACAAACCATTTTCTCAGAAATTATTTATGGTAATCAATGCTCCTTTTGGAGGACTGAATATACACATTTCAAAAGCTCACCCTGAACTGGGACGACACAGTCTGCATGGAGCCACCCTTCTTCTTGCCTCCTTTCTTGGTTGTATCTGTTCACATGTAAGTAAGTAAAAGATCATTAGAAATAAGAGAATCAAATGCTGCCAATGAGATTGTGAAAAATAACAACTATTGACTTTAAAAACAATGTGGGTCTGAATTGTAACAGGTGCATTTGATGTGATGCTAGTCTTACCCTCAGGTGGGGCAGCAGGATACAGGGTAGCCATCAGTTTGACTGAGGACTTCCCGTACATAAGAAGAACTGATTCGTTCAGGGGGTCCTTGTTCTTCTCCAGCCAGCCAGTGATGTTGTAGTCCACAACGCCGGCATAGTGCACCAGGGAGAAGTGGGCTTCTGCCTTGCCTTTGGCAGGCTTGGGCTTCTCATATGCCTTGGTTTTGCCAAGATGCTGATCGTTCAGCTTGTTCTTGAAGGTAGTGTCTGAAGCCTTGGGGAACATGCACTCCTCTTCAAGGATGGAGAAGATGCCCAATGGCTTTACAAAAAGAGATGTATATCAAATTAGTGATTTTACATTTAGGATCACATTTATTTCTTTAGTAAACATCATTTTATAGGATTATATTCATTTAGGGGTCATAATAGGAAACATATTGAGTTCTCAACAGTCAGATATGTTGTACCATTGTGTTAATATCTCTCAATGTGCTCATTATGAGCTTTGATGTTGCATCCTATTATAATCCTTACAGACAATTTACCTTCTCAATAAGCTCAATGCAGGCAGCCAAGTCCATGCCGAAGTCAATGAAGGCCCAGACGATTCCCTCCTTCTTGTACTCCTCTTGTTCCAGGACGAACATGGTGTGGTTGAAAAACTGTTGCAGTTTCTCATTGGTGAAGTTGATGCACAGCTGCTCCATGCTGTTGTACTGTTGATGGAATTTGAAAAGGGATAATTTCATCATCATACAAGGCTGTAATCCTTCTGAATCACAACTAATTGTCTTGTTCTGGTCTCATACTCACATCAAAGATCTCAAATCCGGCAATATCGAGCACACCGATATAGAACTGCCTTGGATTCTTGGTGTCCAACATCTCGTTGATACGGATGACCATCCACAAGAACATCCTCTCATAGATGGACTTGGCCAAAGCCATGACTGCATTATAAACCTTCAATGATAATGCCTCAAATTAATACATGATATATTGACCATGTCCAGTGATAAGGTTGGGAAAAACAACCTAAGTATTTATAAGAAGCAATGCAATTGTCCCCAAAATAATTAATGTTGTCAGAAAATGTTTGATGGTGTGTTTAACCGCCTTACCTGAGGCACAGTCTGTCCCTTGGTCACGTACTCGTTGCCGACCTTCACTCTGGGGTAGCACAGACATTTCAGCAACTCAGCTGAGTTCAGGCCCAGCAGGTAGCCGATTTTATCAGCCACTGGAGAGAAAACCAACAACAACAGATCGCTTGTTTCTGATGTCACACTGACAATATAGTTTGGTCAACTATTTTGATTTTAACCCACGCATATTATTTAAAATATTTTATGGGGTTTTGAGTTTGTATCTCCTGCCTGACTTTCATGTGGCACTGTCTGTCTTACGTGCTTGGGACTGGGAAAGGGACTAATGCTTTCCACATATTACGTCTTACGAGTGGGACTCACCCTCAGTGCCGTCTGGCTCGGCCTGCTCCTCACGCTGCTTCTGCTTGAATTTCAAGTTGCCATGGTGCATTACAGCTCCTGTCAGCTTGTAGATGGCCATTTTCTCATCGTTAGAGAAGCCCAGGATTGTAATTGCATCCTGGTATTAAACAGGAAGTACAACAGTGAAGAACTGAACGGTAGTTTGCTCAGTTACAGTACACTACCATTCTGTATTCAGTCCAGAACAAATGGGATGGTTAGAATGAACTGGCTTCTCAGTTCCACATGATTACTTTTGGCCAACACACTAGTATATGACAGCACAATATGAGTTTTATCAATGCATTCAGTGTGTATTGTGGTCCTACCCATTCCATGTCTAGAGTTTGGTTCACACTTTGTATCACTCACATCGGTGGCATCCAGCTCGACCTTGTCGTCAATGCTGGCCACACTGATCTGACCCTGGCTGATCATGGGGAAGTCGTAAGGGTTGGTGGTGATGAGTGTCATTTCTGTGGACAACAGAGAATGGCTTGTCAGTTAAATCACTGAGAATTCTGCTGTCCTACCTTTACAGTATCTCTCCCTCCTTTACTCAATAGATGGACTCAAGGATACATGCAGTATATAATGCATAGCATTAAAAGAGGGGGACTGATGCTCCTGGACTAGTGTATCACAGTGCATTACTTGATCTTTCCCATGAAAGACCTTGAAAGACCTGCCTCATGTTTAGATGCCTTGTTACCTTGGAAGTACTCATTATAATAATATTAACAGTGTGGACTAGGAAACATTTGAATAAGTTCCACAGATGGCGGTGGAAATAATTTCACCTTAACCTGTACTTTGCCTTACCAACTAGCTCAGGTTTGTGGTTGGTCATCATCTGGTAGAAGATATGGTAGCCTCTCTCAGCGGGCAGCTGGAAGGCCACTCTGGACTTCTCTAGTAGGTCTGAGAGAGAGAGAGAGCGAGAGAGAGAGAGAGAGAGAGAGATAACGATAACGATATAGATATAACGATATAGATATATAGATATAACTATATAGATATATAGATATAACGATATAGATATATAGATATAACGATATAGATATTACGTCTGATGATATGATCTCCCCAAAATGTTGTGTTTGAATTTAAAGAGATTCTCCGGTACTTGTGTATACTTCATAGCCAGTAGTTCATAGTTCCTAGTTCTGGAACTCTCACGAGTCAAAAGTGGTCCCTGACAATTACGTACTACCTCACATTGGTGCAGATATGAGGCACCAAGTCATTGCTCTATCTTTTGCTCTGTTGTGAGTGCAACTTGCTAGCTGTCTCTCAAATTGTGAAGGGCTGAAGCTCATTGGCTGAAACTTGAATTACTAAGGGGGCTGACCCACATGGGTGAACATTTTGAGAAAATGGCGCCACATAACTTCCAGAAAACATTTCCTGGCTAATTAAGGTAAGAGAGATTGTGCATGTATGAACTAAATATTGACACATCTAGTACAAAGCGGGAGGTTGAAAAAATGCTTGCTAGTCTTCAAAGTTCCACAGCATGTCTTTAAGGAAAGCATTTAGAAACAAAAGGAAGGAAAACCAACTCACAGGTCTCAATGTCAGCTTTAGCCAGTTTGCCTGCTTGGAAGTGAATCCTGATGAATTTACCCTGTAGTTGAGGCGGAAAGAAATAGGTCAACTAAATAAATCTAACATTTTACTTTGATAGACCCCTTGAAATGTTAAAACTATAGTGAACTACTGAAATTTTTCCACCCAATATAAGGTAACTTCCACAGTATGCCCTTCATACTTACAAAGCGAGACGAGTTGTCGTTCCTCACTGTCTTGGCATTACCATAAGACTCCAGCAGAGGGTTAGCTGCAATGATCTGATCTTCAAGAGACCCCTGATTGAGACAAACACAAGTTTCTCAGAAACTAGCAAACACTTTTCTTAAAACAGTATTCACCGCTTGAAAAACAAAGTTTACACAGCACACCAAAATTAAATTTGTTATAAAAGCACAACCAACCTGCATTTTGGTGGGGTCTACTTCCTTCTTGACACCAGAAACTGCAATGGTGGCAAAGTACTGGATGACACGCTTGGTGTTGACAGTCTTTCCTGCACCGGATTCTCCGCTGGTTAATATGACAGACGGGTTTGAGTGTAAGATTGGTTTTTGCTAATCTGCATTGACAAATACACTGTTCACCTGTTTTCTAACAAAAGTCAATTATTAACTAAATATTTCCACTCATTGGCTCATTATAACGCACAACCTAATCCAGTTATAATGTAATGTAATAACTGAACAGAAATATAAACGCGCCATGGAACAATTTCAATGAGTTACAGTTTATGTAAGAAATCAGTCAATTGAAATAGATGAATTAGACCCTAATCTATGGATTTCACATGACCGGGCAGGGGCGCAGCCATGGATGGGCCTTGGAGGGCATAGGCCCACCCACTGGGGAGCCAGGCCAAGCCAATCAAAATGAGTTTTTCCCCACAAAAGGACTTTTGTACAGACAGAAACACTCCTCAGGCTCATCAGCTGTGGCTGGTCTCAGAAGATCCCGCTAGTGAAGAAGCCGGATGTGGAGGTCCTGGGCTGGTGTGGATACGTGCTACACATGGTCTGTGCTTGTGAAACTGGTTGGACGTACTGCCAAATTCTCTAAAACAATGTTGGAGACTTATGGTAGAGAAATGAACATTCAATTATAAAAACATCTGCGGCAATGTGACAAAACGGCACATTCTTTATTGTCCCCAGTGGTTAGAGCATTGGACTAGGATCCGAAAGGTCGGAGGTGCACCTATGCAACGATCGTGTTGTTTAATCAGCTTCTTAATATGCCAATATGGTCCCATTCTTAATATTAGACCAACACTTTACATGTTGCATTTATATTTTTGTTCAGAATATTTTCATCACACCCAAGTCACACAACATATCAGAATAGAAACACTTAATCAAGTGAAATGATAGAAAACAACTTACGTAATCAGGACAGACTGGTTCTCCTTATCTGGAACCAAAAAACATGTTGCTTATTATAATCAATCAACATTTGGAGTACATCATTATATTCATAAGCATCATCATGAATTTCATTTTGGAATATCTTCCATTCAAGGCTAGGGAAATGAGAGATTCCCAGCAAACTGTTCTAACTTAGACTAGAAGACAGTAGATTCCATCCATGCATCCATCCATCCATCCATTTCTCCATGAGAGCTCGTACCAATCATCATGAACTGGAAGGCATTGTCAGAGACAGAGAAGATATGGGGTGGAGCCTCCATCCTCTTCTTCCCTCTGTAGGCGTTGACAACCTCTTCGTCGTACACAGGGAGCCACTTGTAGGGGTTCACCGTGGCACAGAAGAGCCCAGAGTAGGTCTGGATGAAAGGAATTTCAATTAGGAGATTAGCAAAGTTAGATGGACTTTTACCTGGATTTTATGTGAGGATGTGGGTGTACTATGGTATACTAATGTGGGTCTACTGTATTGGTATGTTTTGGTTTCTACTATTCATTTGAGTGTAGTACTTTATGTGGGTATTTCTCATGTTCATGCATGTAGGAATTTCTTATGTTCATTTACAGTATGTGTGTATGTTTATGCAGGTTTCTTACATAGATCATCCATGCTGCATAACGCTCTTTGAGGTTATACAACACAGAGGCTTCATTCAGGTAGGTCATCATGGCCATGTCCTCAATCTTGTCGTACTTAGGGGGGTTCATCTGGTAGATGTCTGCTTCTTTGAACTCTTTGTCCTGAAACAGTCAGAAATCTAGATTTCACACGGATCAAATTGGTCATGAATGTTTTTTTGCTGATTAAATACACGATAAATCTTTTAAAAAAATGCATACCCACATTTAATCCAAGTACTTTGTTAACACCCACTGACAAATACATGTGATTCTTGACTTGTCATTATCAATAATTCCATGCCAATTTTAAACAGCATCAATAAAAGTGTTTTATTTGAGGGTTATTTTCTGCTTTAAAAAAAGAACAAAGAAATGATTCTTAATCTTTTTTTGTTACTGATTTCATATTGGCTTTGTGATGTTTTTGATCATTTTAAAATGTCAATACTTTTCAGATAAGACTTACCATTGTAGTGCCGTCAGGATTTGTGACTTTGACAGTACACTTTCCCTCTGTCCTGCCAGTGATCAAGCCCTTAAGGTACAGCTCCTTGACATCTGTCACATAGCAGGCGTTCTTTGAATCAAAGGGTGCGGCTTGTGCCTCAATCCTCTCCCTCTCGGGTTTACGAAGGTACAAGGCAGCCTTGCCGTAGATTTTCATCTCCGCGTCCGTACTCATGGTGACGGTTCACTAGGAAAGAGATGAAACAAGAAACATGATTGACTCTGTGGTGCTTCCTCCAGAGTCAACAGAGTGAGCGGTACTGTATCTCACACAGAATATTGTCTCACCTTCTTTTTACCCCTCCTACAGATGTATTTGTACGTCTTGGAGGATCCTGTGAAACATTAGGCTGTTGTGAATAAGCATAGGTCTGAAGCCTTATCATTTAGCCCTCGAAGGACAATAAACATTTTGAACGGCATAATTCAACTCCATCATTACAGCCATGTCCAATTCAACTACAGATGCAACCATACACTTTCATTTTCCTAGTTGCAATTCACTTTACATTCTCTCAAGAATTCTAAAAAAGCAGCCCTGAAAACCCAGTTACATTCTAGACCACCCCCTCATTTTACAAAAAAGGGTGCAGTAATACCAAATTTTACTGTGAATGAAAGTTACACTTTACAATGAAAGTTACACCTTACAATTTAAGTGAAACACATTTAACTAAAACCTTTTAAATCAATGCCACTTGATTGCGTATTGTAAAATCTTACAAAAGACCAAAAAATGCTGAATTCAAACAATGCAGTTAGCTACTGCCTTAGATGCTGAGTGAAAATAGACTGTATGTACACACTAAGGAAGTGGAGAAAGTCTTACCACAGAGGAAGAAGGTATCAATCTGACTTATGAATGCTGGGGCCTCAGCCTCCTTATATCTGGTTGGAAGTGCCAACCAAGCAAAAGTTAATTATGGACCACTCTAGTAAAGGAAATGGATTGGATGAGAGGCCTCTGTGTGTCTGTGTCTCTCTAGTCCCACCCACTTCGAGGAGCACCACACTCCTTATTCTTTTACCATGGATTGTTCTAGACTATTTTGAGACCTTAAGGAGGATCAGGTTGCCTACTGCAGGAATGTCTACAAATGACGTGTCCATCTAACTTGCTCCTAGAGTAGAGCTCTGTGGCTGACCTTGAGCTGCTGTACATACTAAACATGTGCACACTGTAATTTACATAAATAAAATACAATTATTTAGTTTAGAACTTGACCTACTGGTTCCATGTAAATCTCAGACTGAGAAAAATGTGATCTCCCGCTATCTGCAAGTTTGGCCAATGGCATAACACCTCATTGACATGTAAATTCAACCAACCATTCTGAATACATAAATGTTAGAATACATACTTATCTTTAATATAATATAATATAAAATTTCACAGAATTTTACGTAAATGAGAGATGTCATAACTAGTAATTATGCCAATGTTTTAATAATCAAATTGATTCCAATAGTATTCCAAATTGATTCCAAATGTTCCTCAAATAGTGTAATGGAGTGAGTCCACGTTGCCCCCACAACCATTATAATTCTTTATAGAAAATATAATCTGACTTTATTTAGTTGAATATCAGTAATTAATTAATCCTTACCAATAACTATATATATTTTTTGAACCTCTCCTCACCTCATGCTTCTGACAGAGTTGGCCGTTACCTCACGCTTTTGCTCAGTTTGATTTATGACCCTGGTGAAACCATATCAAATAAATATTTAAAATCTAGAACAGACACATTTAGGCTTTTATATAGCTTATAGCACTGTTAACTCCGATGTGTAGTTATTCATCTACATTATGAAGATGCCGCAGGCGCTTTAAACAGTCCAGTCGGATTCTTACGACTTAAGGTTAGAGTTAAAATTCCGATGGCCCATAACACCGGTACACTATTTCATGACTCCTATCCACTCATATGGCTGAGAGAGATATAATATAGCTGCCTCAAATTTTCATGGCACTCTGAATGAAGTAAATCGCTTAGCAGCTGAGCAGGCTTCAATAAAACTGATATGAAATGAATAGGGGTGGCACTTAATACCAACGCCTTTGTAATAAATCATTTATCATTTATTATTAAATTGTTTATTCATCATTACTCACACATGTTAGTAAGTTATTCACACATTTATAAACACATTTGAATGTGTTTAATAATGATTTATGAGATCATTCATAAGATGTTAATTTAAGGCACCTATATAAACCATGTATTAATCGGCAGAACAAACTTGTCAGCTCAGGGATTCGATCTTGCGACCTTTCGGATCCTAGTCCAACGCTCTAACCACTAGGCTACCTGCCACCCCATGTATAGCCCCTTCAAAAAAAATAACCACTAATCCTGAAACAATTCATTTGTTTCTCCAAATTGGAAATTACATGTGAGATGCATCTTTAAGATTTGATGTACTAGTGTGATTTGTATTTGTTAAAAGACATAGGTTCTTGGTATGAAATCAAAATCAAAACTTTTAACAATAATTTTACAGCTTTTAATATCTAACATTTTCTGTGAAACACCTTCAATCAATTGCTGTGTAAAAGTTATTTATTTCCAATTGGTTCAGATGAATTAATGTGGCATTCTGATTATTTCAGATGCTGCGTTTCATTCCATCCCCCAACGAGCAAAATGAAGACGTCACAACGTTCTCCCAACTTATTAGCAACAACGTGACAATGTCCTGTATTAATAAAGTCACTGTTGGAAACATCATAGGGGGCGTTACAGGAGACACATGTTGAGTAGGCAAGGCAAACAATCTTTTAATTTCTTAGGCTATGCTATTCTCATCTCAGCAGTCAAGGCTTATTGTTTAAAGCCTTTGAAGTGATTGAGTATCGGCCAACTCTTCCAAACAGCTGCCACAACATATTTTCTAGACACGTTTGTGGGTAGAGAGAGTCTTCGTACCATGCAGATTATTAAAATGGAGTTCATGACATTAAAGGTATTTTAATGGGCAGGTGTGTAGATATCTTACATGATATTTAACCACTTGTCATTGTATCTGCGGGACATGTTTCTCTTAGATCCACAGTTGGGTATAAGCTTTCCTTAGAATCAGTTTACCAAGTCCTCAACTTAACCATAAAGGTGGAAATTATAAAACAGATCATTAGATTGATTTTTAGATCAATATCAAAGTTATTCTGTGCTTACCTGACACTCCATGATAGAGGGCACACTTGTACATTCGGCCACAAAGGTCAAAGCTGAGGATTCTCAGAATGAGGTGAGCACTGTATCTGAGTGGTAAAACAGTAGCTGGACAGGAAAGGGTTAAGGTGTGCTGTAGATGAATGCAGTGGACCAAGCCCGGGCCTGGAGAGCTGCTGGCAGAGTGCACAGGCTCTTTTCACTAACACACCTGATTGGTTCGAATCAATGCTATGAGGAGTTGATTCGCTTAATCAACTGTGATAGAGCTGACACACCTGATTGGTTTGAATCAAGACTATGAAGAGTTAATTAGCCGAATCAGCTGTGATAGGGCTGACACACCTGATTGGTTCGAATCAATACTATGAGGAGTTGATTAGCTGAATCAACTGTGATAGGGCTGACACACCTGATTGGTTCGAATCAATGCTATGAGGTGTTGATTAGCCGAATCAGCTGTGATAGAGCTGACACACCTGATTGGCCGAATCAGCTGTGATAGAGCTGCTGTGGAACAAAAGTCTATACCACCTTTGCAGCTGTCCAGAACTGTTGCAGAACCCTGATGGTATTGTTAACCGCCAGCTGTCCAGAACTGTTGCAGAACCCTGATGGTATATTGTTAACCGCCAGCTGTCCAGAACTGTTGCAGAACCCTGATGGTAACATCACAATGACATCAATGATATCACAGAGTGGCAAGTAGCTTATAGTGATTATAGTGTTAATAATAGAGAGGTTGCTAGTTCTTATCCCTGAACTGACAAGGGTTTCTCAGGGGGGAGTTGGGATATGGGAAGAAAATAAAGAAAATGGATTTCACAAATGTAAATCACCCATCATAATACATGTTTAAATCAGACCAACTCCTTGAAGTCTGCATTTGTCTAAAAAAACAGTATTTTGCTCAAAACTTATATATATATTTTTTTACCCTTAAGCATGTGTGCATCACTGTATTTTTACCTTGGGATATTGTTTTTCTACAGGAAAAGTATAAAATAAATACCTGGAGTGCCTCTTTAAAGGTGTTCTATCTCACAAAGTAGTGTTATTGTGACAGGCATGAGTTGTCTGCCAGTCCTCCGCCATTGGCATACAACAGCGGTTTTTTTTGTAACGTGATTTAATCCATTACAATGTCCCCCCGGTAAAGGTCTAAATTGGGATGTATAATGTCACAACGCAGTGGCAGGGGTCCACATAACAGTCGTGGTATCCTTTTGAAAGACTTGGAGTCGTCAGAGCTTCAGGGCTCAGCTCATTCAGAACTTATTTTCCATGCAGGTCACATATCTCAGTGGTGAATCTATTACAGTAGCCAATGTCAGTCAAGGTGGTGGACAGGGTTGATCAAAATGGTCAAAATATTGCGCTGTCCTACACCGGAGTCCTCTGTCTTCCACAGCATAGGTTGTCGGAGCTTTACTTTAACAGCAAGTCTATGAAAGGATGACATGTCTAATTAAAAAAATATATATATATTGCTATTAAAAGTATAAAGAAATGAATCTTAAAAGTCAGTTATTGTGTCTTTTTAAAAAGATGTTCATCCCCATAACCACCCAATCGAACACATCTGTTAAACCTTGTTTTTGGAACTCCAGTCCAATGTCATGAGGTCAAAGAGCAAAAAACACGATTATTTACAAGCCCTATCAATGATCTTGTCTTCAATATTGCCATGTTCACAAACTGGGTGTCAGGAGTAAATGTAACCACCACACCATAATTTGGCTTCATTACCCCCCTGTCAAATTGATTGAGTATCAAACCAGATCTACTGCCGTTTGAGCACCAGTGGGATACAGACTAGACATGGCCAAATACAGACCAGTGTCAAATACCCGCTTTTTTTTTTTTTTGGACAGCTATATATATATTTAGATCCTTTTAAGACAGGACAAGTTCATAACAAAAGAGAACATTGATGAAAGCGGTAATCCCATCCCCTCCCCTCAAGGGTTAGGGTTGTCCTGCAGCTGTTGAGTGTACATACATCTTGGGTAGCAGGGGGACTGGTCCAGACCAGCCTTAGGAAAGAGTGACATCACAGTCCTCTAGAGCAGTGGTTCCATAACTGTGTATATATGAGTACCAGTCAAAAAGTTTAGACACACCTAGTCATTCATATTTTCTACATTGTAGAATAATAGTGAAGACATCAAAACTATGAAATAACACATATGGAATCATGTAGGAACCAAAAAAAAGTGTTAAACAAATCTAAATATGTTTTATTTTTTATTTTGGAGATTCTTCAAAGTAGCCACCCTTTGCCTTGATGACAGCTTTGCACACTCTTAACTAGTACCCACGAAACACCAGTCTCAACGAAAACAGTGAAGATGTGACTCCGGGATGCTGGCCTTCTAGGCAGAGTTGCAAAGAAAAAGCCATATCTCAGTCTGGCCAATAAAAATAAAAGATGAAGATGGGCAAAAGAACAGACACTGGACAAAGGAACTCTGCCTAGAAGGCCAGCATCTTCACTGTTTTCGTTGAGACTCGTGTTTTGCGGGTATAATTTAATGAAGCTGCCATTTGAGGACTTGTGAGGCGTCTATTTCTCAAACTAGACACTAATGTACTTGTCCTCTTGCTCAGTTGTGCACCGGAGCCTCCCACTCCTTTTTCTATTCTGGTTAGGGTCCGTTTGCGCTGTTCTGTGAAGGAAGCACGAGATATTCAGTTTCTTGGCAATTTCTCGCATGGAATAGTCTTCATTTCTCAGAACAAGAATAGACTGACTAGTTTCAGAAGAAAGGTCATTGTTTCTGGCCATTTTGAGCCTGTAATCGAACCCACAAATGCTGATGCTCCAGATACTCCACTAGTCTAAAGAAGGCCAGTTTTATTGCTTCTTTAATCAGAACAACAGTTTTCAGCTGTGTTAACAAAATTGCATAATGATCAATTATCCTTTTAAAATGATAAACTTGGATTAGCTAACACAAAGTGCCATTGGAACACAGGAGTTGCTGATAATGGGCCTCTGTACGTCTATGTAGATATGCCATTTAAAATTAGCCGTTTCCAGCTACAAAATTAATTTACAACATTAACATTGTCAAGACTGTATTTCTGATCAATTTGATGTTATTTTAATGGACAAAAATTGTGCTTTTCTTTCTAAAACAAGGACATTTCTAAGTGACCTCAAACTTTTGAACGGTAGTGTATATTTTTCATTACTTTTAGATTTTTGTGTATTGCTGTGAATTGTTAGATACTACTGCACTGCTGGGGCTAGCAACACAAGCATTTCGCTACTCCTGCAATAACATCTGCTAAATATGTGTATTTGACCAAAACATTTTGATTTTGAATTTTAATTCAAACCACAAGTCCAGAGAATAATGGACCATTTCTTTGTGGATTTTGAGGTTATTGTATTGTTTTCTTCCAGGCACACCGACACGACAATGCCTCTTCCCCCTCAGAACATGGGGCTTCAGATCCTCAGAAAGTTCTACAGGAGCACCATTGAGAGCATCACCGCTGGCTGCATCACCGATTGATATGACAACTGCTTGGCATCCGACCGTAAGGCGCTACAGAGGGTAGTGCGAAAAGCCCAGTATATCACTGGGGCTGAGCTCATTGCCAATCCATTACCTCTATACCAGGCGGTGTCAGAGGTAGGCTCTAAAAATGGTCAAAGACTCCAGCTACCATATACTGTTCTCTCTGCTACCGCACAGGAAGCGGTACCGATGTACCAAGTCTGGAACCAACAGGTCCGTGAACAGCTTCTACACCCAAGCTATTAGACTGCTCAATAGTTATTTAAATAGTTACCTGGACATTCTGCATTGACCCTATCTGCACTAACTTTGTTTTGACTCATCACATACACTGCTGCTACTGTTTATCATCTGCCACTTTACCCCTACCTATATGTGCATATCTACCTCAATTACCTCATACCCCTGCACATCAACTCAGTACTGGTACCTGTTAGTCTACACCTGTTGTTTATGTCACTTTACCCCTACCTATATGTACATATCTACCTCAATTACCTCATACCCCTGTACATCAACTCAGTACTGGTACCTGTTAGTCTACACCTGTTGTTTATGTCACTTTACCCCTACCTATATGTACCTATCTACCTCCATTACCTCATACCCCTGCACATCAACTCAGTACTGGTATCCAGTGGTATATCATTATTCATTGTATTTATTCCTCGTGTTATTCTTTTTCTATTATTTCTCAATGTTATTCTCTGTATTATTGCGAAGGGCCGTAAGTAAGCATTTCACTGTTAGCCTACACCTGTTGTTTACGACGTAACCAATGCAATTTGATTTGATTTTGGAAGGTCCACTTACGGCCAGGTTTCAGCCTCCTGAAAACATACCCATAACATTACTGTAACGGCTGTCTTGGGAAGAAGGTGAGGACCAAAGCACAGCGTGGTAAGTGAACACTGAATAACAAACAAAGAAACAACCGAAACAGTTCTGTCTGGTGCAGACACACAAAGACTGAAAATAACCACCCACCAAACACAATGGAAACCAGGCTACCTAAATATGGTTCTCAATCAGAGACAACGATTAACAGCTGCCTCTGATTGAGAACTATACCAGGCCAAACACAGAAATAGAAAATCATAGAAAAACTAACATAGACAACCCACCCAACTCACACCCTGACCATACTAAAACAAAACACAAAACAAAGGAACTAAGGTCAGAATGTGACAGTACACCCCCAAAAGGTGCGGACTCCGGCCGTAAAACCTAAACCTATAGGGGAGGGTCTGGGTGGGTGTCAGTCCACGGTGGCGGCTCTGGCGCGGGACGTGGACCCCACTCCACCATAGTCCTTCTCCGCCTCTCTACCCGGCTCTGTGGCCTCTTTAACGCGGCGATTCTCACCGCCGACCTCGGAGACTCCGGCAGCTCCTGACTGACAGACGGGAGACTCCGGCAGCTCCTGGCTGACAGACGGGAGACTCCGGCAGCTCCTGGCTGACAGACGGGAGACTCCGGCAGCTCCTGGCTGACAGACGGGAGACTCCGGCAGCTCCTGGCTGACAGACGGGAGACTCCGGCTGCTCAGGGCAGGCGGGAGACTCCGGCAGCTCAGGGCAGACGGGAGACTCCGGCAGCTCAGGGCAGACGGGAGGCTCCGGCAGCGCTGGGCAGACGGGAGGCTCCGGCAGCGCTGGGCAGACGGGAGGCTCTGGCAGCGCTGGGCAGGAGGAAGGCTCTGGCAGCGCTGGGCAGGAGGAAGGCTCTGGCAGTGCTGGGCAGGCAGGAGCACCTGTAGGAAGGAGACGGAGAGACAACCTGATGCGGGGGGCTGCCACCGGAGGGCTGGTGCCTGGAGTTGGCACCGGATAGACCAGACCGTGAAGGTGCACAGGAGGTCTCGAGCACCGAGCCTGCCCAACCTTACCTGGTTGATTGCTCCCCGTAGCCAGGCCAGTGTGGCGAGGTGGAATAGCCCGCACTGGGCTGTGCTGGCGAACCGGGGACACCATGCGTAGTGATGGTGCCATGTCCCCCGGCCCGAGGAGACGCACTGGAGACCAGATTCGCTGAGCCGGCTTCATGGCACCTGGCTCGATGCCCAACCTAGCCCTGCCGATACGAGGCGCTGCCATGTACCGCACCGGGCTATGCCTGCGCACCGGGGACACTGTGCGCTTCACGGCATAACACGGTGCCTGCCCGGTCCATCTCTCTCCAAGGTTAGCACGGGGAGTTGGCACAGGTCTCCTACCTGACTTCTCCACACTCCCCGTGTGCCCCCCCCCAATACATTTTTGGGGATGCCTCTCGAGCCTCCTTGATCGCCGTGCCAACTCCATTGGCCGGTATCTCTCCTCACATTGTTCCAGAGAATCCCAGGCGGGCTCCGGCAACCGACCACCTCTCTATTTCGTCCCATGTTGTAATATAGTCGCTGCTGCTGCTGGTGCCCGTTACCACGCTGCTTGGTCCTTTGGTGGTGGGTGGTTTTGTTACGGCTGTCTTGGGAAGAAGGTGAGGACCAAAGTGCAGGGTGGTAAGTGTTCATCTTATTTAATGAAAAAACTAAACACTGAATAACAAACAGCAAAGAAACAACCGAAACAGTTCTGTCTGGTGCAGACACAAAAAAAAGACTGAAAATAACCACCCACCAAACACAATAGAAAACAGGCTACCTAAATATGGTTCTCAATCAGGGACAACGATTAACAGCTGCCTCTGATTCAGAACCATACCAGGCCAAACACAGAAATAGAAAATCATAGAAAAACTAACATAGACAACCCACCCAACTCACGCCCTGACCATACTAAAACTAAATACATAACAAAGGAACTAAGGTCAGAACGTGACAATTATCCAGATCTTTTCAGGGGAAAATGTATTACTTGTTAAACAAAATCTCTTTACCTGAGCAATTGTATCAGTATAAAATAACATAATTTTCCCTAAAATATTTTTGCTCAGGATTTGTATTCCTTATTTTATACTTTTTTTTGCACAGTTTTCATTTTGGACCTGACTGCATGTGGCATGGTAGACATAGTGGAGATCTGAGATCAGACGATTTTGATTTAATACCTGCTGACAAAGATCTACAGGCTGGGCTCATTGCGTCTTGAAGCCTCTGGTATGTAGATAAGTGTAACAAATACTGCATACATGAAATGCTTTTATATTGGTCGTAAACTGGTATAGACTAATGTTGTCATTATAGGAGTATGGTTCAAGTGAACGCTGACAGGATAATTCCACCGTGTCTAATTTAAATCCTATAATAAATCTATTATCATAATGAGGACAGTGGAAGGCAAGTTGGTAAATATATTTGATGGCAGCATTGAGGGTAACATTTACTGAAATTTCACAAACTAATATGCTGCACTGGTCATGCTGTTCCCTAAAGAGTGTACGACGCAGGCACATTCTCTCTCACACAGACAGGCACACACACTGGTAGACCAAGAATGTAAAATACCAGGGGAAGCACTGGCAGCATGCAGACGACTGCAGTGATTCTCCTACTACACACTGACTAGTTCTGTCTCTGACTCACAGACAGCCAGGAGGAGAGGTTATGTCTCTGACTCACAGATGACCAGGAGGAGGAGAGGTTCTGTCTCTGACTCACAGACAGCCAGGAGTAGAGGTTCTGTCTCTGACTCCCAGACAGCCAGGGGGAGAGGTTCTGTCACTGACTCACAGACAGCCAGGAGGAGAGGTTCTGTCTCTGACTCACAGACAGCCAGGAGGAGAGGTTCTGTCTCTGACTCACAGACAGCCAGGAGGAGAGGTTCTGTCTCTGACTCACAGACAGCCAGGAGGAGAGGTTCTGTCACTGACTCACAGACGGCCAGGAGGAGAGGTTCTCCGATTTTTTCCAGACTATTTCAGTCAAAAGAACATATCTTTCGATACATTTTGTTCATTTGATGCCCCCCTACTGGTGAATGTTGAGCTGAAGACTTGAAAGAGTCAGGATTCAAGAAACCTCTGGTTCTCATGTCATTCACCATGGGGAGCTTATTCATTGGAGCGATCATTTGTGACTCAGCCTTGTGTAATGTGTGCTTTTAAACAATGTACAATTTGTTGATTGCTAGGCACACAAATACAATTATTTCTTGATACATTTGAAACCAGATCTAGTTTCGGCCACAACTGAACTAGATCATGAACAACTTTAGGCGAATGTCACGCCCTGACCTTTATGTCTCTATTTTGGTTTTGGTCAGGGCGTGAGTTGGGGTGGGCATTCTATGTTTTGTGTTTCTATGATTTTCTATCTCTATGTTTTGGCCAGGTATGGTTCTCAATCAGGGACAGCTGTCTATTGTTGTCTCTGATTGGGAACCATACTTAGGCATCCCTTTTTCCCACTTGTGTTTGTGGGAAGTTGACTTTCTTTATGGCACTTAGCCTTAAGCGTCACAGTTTTTTTTAGTGTGTTGTTTTGTTCGGCGTCTTTTCTTAATTAAAGATCATGTACGCTCACCACGCTGCACCTTGGTCCAGTTCCTTCAACAGCAGTGACAGCGAAATGCAGGATGATAAGCAACAATATCAACAAACATGACTCAGTTACATCAGCTCTGTCAGGAGGAATGGGCCAAAATTCACCCAACTTATTGTGGGAAGCTTGAAGGCTACCCGAAACGTTTGACCCAAGTTAAACAATTTAAAAGCAATGCTACCAAATACTAATTGAGTGTATGTACACTTCTGACCCACTGGGAATGTGATGAAATGAAATAAAAGCTGAAATAAATCATTGTCTCTACTATTATTCTGACATTTCACATTCTTAAAATAAAGTGGTGATCCTGACTGACCTTAGACAGAGAACTGTTACTAGGATTAAATGTCAGGAATTCGTTTAATTGTAAACTTAGTTTAAATGTATTTGTCTAAGGTGTGTGTAAATGTCCGACTTCAACTGTATATGACAGACAAGTTGTTGGTTGGAGCACGCCTCGGGAGCCATATATATGACAGACAAGTTGTTGGTTGATGCACGTCTCGGGAGCCATATATATGACAGACAAGTTGTTGGTTGAAACACGTCTCGGGAGCCATATATATGACAGGCAAGTTGTTAGTTGGAACGGAGTCTACAGTCTAAGGTGACACCAAACCGTTTAGTCCCCTCAACTTACTCAACAGCCAATCAATCATTACCAGATTCAGCTGAGGTCTAGAATTTAAGGAATGATTTGTATCAAATACAATGCTTTTAGTTTTAGAACAAGTTTGTTTAGTGTTACAGTGATTTCACCAGCTGTGGTAGCTGACATGTATAATTCTGAATCATCAGCGTACATAGACACACAGGCTTATTTTAATAGTGGGGCTGACACTCAGTGTCAGAGGATATACCCAACTAGACAACTGTGTATTTGGCCACAACAGACCTCATCAACTGACTTGACAGCCATGGGTCTTCTCACATTCTACTGAGCACTGTATCGATATCAGGCCCTTGTATGTATCAAGCGTCTCGGAGTAGGAGTGTTGATCTAGGATCAGGTCCTCAATGTCAAAGTCATTTTATTTATTGTGATCTAAACAGCAAACCTGATCCAAGATCAGGTTGGGTTCAATTCAAGTCAATTCAGGAACGTAACTGAAATGATTCTCATTCAAAAGCAGTGTGAACAGTTTACTTCCCGATTGAACTGAATTGTATTTGTTCCAATCCAACACTAACATACTGAACCTAACATACTGAAAGATTATGATCTGTTGATTTAGCTGAACCCGCTTTGTTTGTGCTTGGGGTTTTGAATAGAATCCTACACACCATGTGGTTGGGCTGTCCAGAACAGGAGGTCCTTGATGTACTGTCATTAAAGCAGAAATCTGCAGTTTAAAAAAAAAAATTGTAAAGTAGGGATCCCGCCTTTGATTTGGTAAAGAGCTGAGGGATGGGGCTGGTGGAAATGTAACTCATCTCAAATGTATAGATAGAGCTATGGGCGCTAAGGACTGATCATCCATGAGATCAGATTAATAGTTTGAATGATGTTTTGAAGCTATACGGTGTTGGTTTACAATGACATTGTTTACAAACAGTGGCGTTAAAAAAATACAAGATTTTGGTTTCTGATTGGGTTCTGGTCGGGTTCTGATTGGGTTCTGATTGGGTTCTGGTCGGGTTCTGATTGGGTTCCGGTCGGGTTCTGATCTGGTTCTGATTGGGTTCTGATCTGGTTCTGATTTGGTTCTGATTGGGTTCTGGTCGGGTTCTGATTAGCTTCTCATTGGGTTCTGGTCTGGTTCTGATCTGGTTCTGATCTGGTTCTGATCTGGTTCTGATTGGGTTCTGGTCTGGTTCTGATTGGGTTCTCATTGGGTTCTGATTCGGTATGACTAAACTCATGAGGCATTAATAAGTTATATTCTTCAAGAATTAATGAAGATAACATTAATATAAAAGTAATATAACACATTAATATGAAAGCTGTGGTATATCAGAACATATACCACGGGTATGACAAAACATTTCTAATGACATTGGTAAACAGTTTATAATAGCAATAAGGCAGCTCAGGGGTTTTGTGGTATATTGCCAATATACCACGGCTATGGTCTGTATCCAGGCTCTCTGTGTTGCGTCGTGCTTAAGAACCAACATTAGCCGTGGTATATTGGCCATCTACCACACCCACTCGGGCCTTATTGCTTAAATATTCAACTGGCGTTCTACAGTATATATTTGCTGTATTCTGGCAGGACCTTGGGAGGGTTGAACAATAACTCTTGATCCTATACATTTTAAGGGATTTAGTGCTCACTTCAATCCGTAGCCCATAAGATCTGTGTTGTAGTGCGATTGACATGTAAAGGCAATGTTACCGCAATCTGTGAGACTGCGTTTGCTGTAAATGCTGCACATGTCGACACAATCATATCATCATTCCATTTTGTTTTGTCAACCGCGCTACAACTCATATGTTCTGTGAATCGAGCCCCTAGTCTGTGCTCGCAAAGTCGTTTTTATCGCCACAGACAGGAGTTTGCCTGAGACACCCCAACGCCTTGGCTCATGTCAGCATTTTTTTTACATGATTTCATCCATTCAAATGCCACAAGTCGCAAACATCTAAATCTGGATTTGAAATGTCACATGCTGTGGCATGGATCCACAAAATAACTGATCTGGTTGTTTTTTACCCCCCTGACAGTGACCTTTTCCTTGGCCAATGGCCATGTTCCCGAAACTGGATGTCAGAAATACATGCAGCCTTAAGTTGTTTGGGATTGTTTTATGACCCTGTGTCATGGAGATGGTATCAAACCACATCTGCTGAGCTGTTCTTAAAACTCCAATTTGATCCCATTTACAGTCAGAGTTACAATAGCAACAAATGATTTACAAGCCCAATATGGTCATGTTCAGAAACGAGTGTGTCAAGGGGCGGACTGGGACCAGCCATGGCATTTCAAACACATGGGACCGTAGTTTTCCTCAAGGCCCCCACACCGGCCCATTTAATTTCTTTAGGACCCTAATATAGGCCAGATAATAATACATTTTTTTGCAAGAAACCCAAGTTAAACAGGCCCATTGAAGAAAACAAAAACGAACAGCCCATCTGAGAGAAATACATCCAGCTTCCACAACAATATATCTAAAGTCATTTAGCATTTCTTTCTTGTTTTGTTTCCATTTTGAGCTGTGCACCAGCGGATAAAGACCTGAAATGGCCATTAAACGGACCAATCAAATACGTTTCTTTTTCAGACAGCTTTATTTTTAGACTTTCAAATGTCAAGACAACACCGATTGTAAGAAGATGCAGTCGAGGACAAGAAAAGTAAAGGCCATAAGAGATCAATAAAACTGGGAAGCCCACACCATCCCTTCAGCCGCAGCTGTTGGAACACAAGCGTCTGGGGGAGCAGGGGACTCATCCTAGCCAAGCGTTTGGAAGAGGCAGGGTAAGTGGTTAGCCCAAATCCACTAGGTAACCCTGCACCTTAGAGGCTGCCGCTCCATATACATAGACTTCAAATCACTGGCCACTTTAATAATGGATCACTAGTCACTCTAATAATGTTGACATTTTAATTGTATTTTTGCTTATGTATGTATGTGTATATATATATACTGTATTCTATTCTACTGTATTTTAGTCTATTGTTTGAGGAGAGTGCACAGTTATGAACTTGAAAATGTATTAATAAACTAATTAGGCACACTTGATACAAATATTTTTACAGAAATGCAATGGTTCATTTGATCAGTCTAAAACTTTGCACATACACTGCTGCCATCCCAAAATCTAAATTGTGCTGAAATAATACATTATGTCCTTTCTCTTGCATTTCAAAGATGATGATAAAAAAAAAATACATTGAAAAACTAATGTTTTTTTCTTTGTATTATCTTTTGCCAGATCTAATGTGTTATATTCTACTGCATTCATTTCACATTTCCAAAAAGGTCAAAGTGTTTCCTTTCAAATGGCATCAAGAAAATGCAATATCTTTGCTTCAGATCTTTTAAGGGGGCGGACCCTTAAGAAGTTTTAACCAACAATGCTTTAAGAAGTTAAGAAGAAAAAGTTAAGAAGAAAAACTTGTTAAAAGTAAAAAATAATTGAAAATAAAAGTCCAAAATAATTAAACAGCATTAGTAAAATAGCAATGTGGAGGCTATATACAGGGTATTACGGTAAAGAGTCAATGTGGAGGCTATATACAGGGTATTACGGTACAGAGTCAATGTGGAGGCTATATACAGGGTATTACGGTACAGAGTCAATGTGGAGGCTATATACAGGGTATTACGGTACAGAGTCAATGTGGAGGCTATATACAGGGTGTTACGGTACAGAGTCAATGTGGAGGCTATATACAGGGTATTATGGTACAGAGTCAATGTGGAGGCTACATACAGGGTATTACGGTACAGAGTCAATGTGGAGGCTATATACAGGGTATTACGGTACAGAGTCAATGTGGAGGCTATATACAGGGTATTACGGTGCAGAGTCAATGTGGAGGCTATATACAGGGTGTTACGGTACAGAGTCAATGTGGAGGCTATATACAGGGTATTACGGTACAGAGTCAATGTGGAGGCTATATACAGGGTGTTACGGTACAGAGTCAATGTGGAGGCTATATACAGGGTATTACGGTACAGAGTCAATGTGGAGGCTATATACAGGGTGTTACGGTACAGAGTCAATGTGGAGGCTATATACAGGGTATTACGGTTCAGAGTCAATGTGGAGGCTATGTACAGGGTATTACGGTACAGAGTCAATGTGGAGACTATATACAGGGTGTTACGGTACAGAGTCAATGTGGAGGCTATATACAGGGGGTACCGGTACAGAGTCAATATGGAGGCTATATACAGGGGTACCGGTACAGAGTCAATGTGGAGGCTATATACAGGGTATTACGGTAAAGAGTCAATGTGGAGGCTATATACAGGGTATTACGGTACAGAGTCAATGTGGAGGCTATATACAGGGTGTTACGGTACAGAGTCAATGTGGAGACTATATACAGGGTATAACGGTACAGAGTCAATGTGGAGGCTATATCCAGGGGGTACTGGTACAAAGTCAATGTGGAGGCTATATACAGGGTATTACGGTACAGAGTCAATGTGGAGGCTATATACAGGGGGTACCGGTACAGAGTCAATGTGGAGGCTATATACAGGGGGTACCGGTACAGAGTCAATGTGGAGACTATATACAGGGTGTTACGGTACAGAGTCAATGTGGAGGCTATATACAGGGGGTACCAGTACAGAGTCAATGTGGAGGCTATATACAGGGGGTACCGGTACAGAGTCAATGTGGAGGCTATATACAGGGTGTTACGGTACAGAGTCAATGTGGAGACTATATACAGGGTGTTACGGTACAGAGTCAATGTGGAGACTATATACAGGGTGTTACGGTACAGAGTCAATGTGGAGACTATATACAGGGTATTACGGTACAGAGTCAATGTGGAGGCTATATACAGGGTATTACGGTACAGAGTCAATGTGGAGGCTATATACAGGGTATTACGGTACAGAGTCAATGTGGAGGCTATATACAGGGTATTACGGTACAGAGTCAATGTGGAGGCTTTATACAGGGTATTACGGTAAAGAGTCAATGTGGAGGCTATATACAGGGTGTTACGGTACAGAGTCAATTTGGAGGCTATATACAGGTGGTACCAGTACAATGTCAATGCGGAGGCTATATACA
This sequence comes from Oncorhynchus mykiss, assembly GCF_057628025.1. Lineage (NCBI taxonomy): Eukaryota > Metazoa > Chordata > Actinopteri > Salmoniformes > Salmonidae > Oncorhynchus > Oncorhynchus mykiss. The sequence continues at coordinate 38,628,721 of NC_143049.1, read as the reverse complement.
GGGTGTTACGGTACAGAGTCAATGTGGAGGCTATATACAGGGTGTTACGGTACAGAGTCAATGTGGAGGCTATATACAGGGTATTACGGTACAGAGTCAATGTGGAGGCTTTATACAGGGTGTTACGGTAAAGAGTAAATGTGGACGCTATATACAGGGTATTACGGTACAGAGTCAAACTGGAGGCTATATACAGGGTATTACGGTACAGAGTCAATGTGGAGGCTATATACAGGGGTACCGGTACAGAGTCAATGTGGAGGCTATATACAGGGGTACCGGTACAGAGTCAATGTGGAGGCTATATACAGGGTATTACGGTACAGAGTCAATGTGGAGGCTTTATACAGGGTATTACGGTAAAGAGTCAATGTGGAGGCTATATACAGGGTGTTACGGTACAGAGTCAATGTGGAGGCTATATACAGGTGGTACCAGTACAGAGTCAATGTGGAGGCTATATACAGGGTGTTACGGTACAGAGTCAATGTGGAGGCTATATACAGGGTATTACGGTACAGAGTCAATGTGGAGGCTTTATACAGGGTGTTACGGTAAAGAGTAAATGTGGAGGCTATATACAGGGTATTACGGTACAGAGTCAAACTGGAGGCTATATACAGGGTATTACGGTACAGAGTCAATGTGGAGGCTATATACAGGGGTACCGGTACAGAGTCAATGTGGAGGCTATATACAGGGGTACCGGTACAGAGTCAATGTGGAGGCTATATACAGGGTATTACGGTACAGAGTCAATGTGGAGGCTATATACAGGGTATTACGGTACAGAGTCAATGTGGAGGCTATATACAGGGGTACCGGTACAGAGTCAATGTGGAGGCTATATACAGGGGTACCGGTACAGAGTCAATGTGGAGGCTATATACAGGGTATTACGGTACAGAGTCAATGTGGAGGCTATATACAGGGTATTACGGTACAGAGTCAATGTGGAGGCTATATACATGGGGTACCAGTACAGAGTCAAGGTGGAGGCTATATACAGGGTATTACGGTACAGAGTCAATGTGGAGGCTATATACAGGGGGTACCAGTACAGAGTCAATGTGGAGGCTATATACAGGGGTACTAGTACAGAGTCAATGCGCGGGGGCACAGGTTAGTCAAGGTAATTGAGGTAATTGAGGTAATATGTACATGTAGGTAGAGTTAAAGTGTCCATGCAAAGATAATAAACAGAGAGTAGCAGCAGCATAAAAGAGGGGTCTGGGTAGCCCTTTCAGGAGTCTTATGGCTTGGTGGTAGAAGCTGTTGGCGCTCCGGTACCACTTGTCGCGCGGAAGCAGAGAGAACAGTCTATGACTAGGGTGGACGGAGACTTTTGCCAATTTTTAGGGCCTTCCTCTGACACCGCCTGGTATAGAGGCCCTGGATGGCAGGAAGCTTGGCCTCGTGATGTACTGGGCCGTACGCACAACCCTCTTGTAGTGCCTTGTGGTCGGAAGCTGAGCAGCTGCCATACCAGGCAGTGATGCAACCAGATGCTCTCAATGGTGCAGCTGTAGAACCTTTTGAGAATCTGAGGACCCATGCCAAATATTTTCAGTCTCCTGAGGGAGAATGGGCGTTGTCATACCCTCTTCACAACTGTCATAGTGTGTTTGGACCGTGATGGTTTGTTGGTGATGTGGACAAAAGTTCTCCAACTGCTCCACTGCAGCCCCGTTGATGATAATGGGGGTGTGCTCGGCCTTCCTTTTCCTGTAGTCCACAATCATCACCTTTGTCTCGATCACATTGAGGGAGAGGTTGTTGTCCTGGCACCACATGGCCAGGTCTCTGACCTCCTCCCTATAGGCTGTCACATTGTTGTTGGTGATCAGGCCTACCACTGTTGCGTCAACGATAAACTTAATGATGGTGTTGGAGTCGTGCCTGGCCATGCAGTCATGACTGAAAAGGGAGTACAGAAGGGGACTGAGCACGCACCCCCTGAGGGGATCAGTGTAGCGGATGTGTTGTTACCTACCCTTACCACCTGGGGGCGGCCCGTTAGGAAGTCCAGGATCCAGTTGCAGAGGGAGGTGTTTAGTCCCAGGATCCTTAGCTTAGTGATGAGCTTTGAGTTCACTGTGGTGTTGAATGCTGAGCTGTAGACAATGAATAACATTCTCACATAGGTGTTCATTTTGTACAGGTGGGAAAGGGCAGTGTTGAATGCAATAGAGACTGCATCATATGTGGATCTGTTGGAGCAAACTGGAGAAAGACTGCATTTAATCAGTGAACACCCCTTGTTTTTATTACAACACACCTGTCATAATTGTTTTATTTACTAAAGTAGAGGTTTATTATTATTATTGCTAAAGGTATTGCTAAAGGTATTGCATAGGTTTAAACAATTTTTTTAACGAGAGATAGCACTTGTATAGCAAGAAAGTAGCATCAATGTGCAGAAAGTAGTTGCATTTTATTGAAAAGTCTTGAACTTTTTTGGCAACATATAGACATATTCTTATATATTGTACAATGTAGAATTCAACTACAAAATACTAGTCTTCTCCCATTTTTTTTTAAACCATTGCCCCCACCAACAAGGTGCATAAACAACATCAATACATAAGAACAAAATAAGATAACAGATACAAAACAAAAACGTGAATAACATAAATCAATCAACTCTAATTAGCACATGTAGGACAGTATGCTAGTGTGTGTACATGGACTTTGTAGATGTATTTCTCACATGTAGGACAGTATGTAAGTGTGTGTGCCTGGACTTTGTAGATGTATTTCTCACATGTAGGACAGTATGCTAGTGTGTGTACATGGACTTTGCAGATGTATTTATCACATGTGCAGCACATAGGATTTGTTTTACAGTCCTTCTTTTGGGGACAGAATTGGCATCTCCTCCTCTTGCCTGCCCCAGCTGCAGCCTCAGGTGGATCAGGACAAGATTCAGCCTCCTGAACAGCTTTCACAAGTGCTGCAGAGGCTGCTGTGCGGGAGAGGCGCCCCCGTCTTTGAAGTGCCTTTCCCAGCTGCTCCAGGAACACCTTCCTCTAGTTCCGCTTATCAGGCATCCAGATAGGGTTGATCTTGTCCCATATCATGAAGGCATTGTATGAGGACACATCATTGATGCTATGAAAGATGATCAGGGGCCAGCGGACAGTCATCCTCCTGCAGCTTTAAGTTCCAATCACCTTGTCCAGGTTGTTCATGGCTCCTTTGTTGTGGTTGTAGTCCAGGATGATGACTGGCTTCCTGTCCTCATGATCACTGATATGAGCTGTTTTGTGCAATGTGCTCAGGAGGACCACATTCTTGTTCCTCTTTGGGGGGTAAGAAACTAGAGTGGTGGTGGGGATGAAGGCAACCTTTCATGAGAAGGCCTCTCTCCCCCTTGTTGCGAAGAGTGCAGGGGAGAGCTCAGGCTTGTTCTCTCTAACTGTGCCAACTATGGTGATCTTCCTCTTCAGGAGCTGCTGGCTGAGTTTATAGGAAGTGAAGAAAATCACTTACAGTGAACATCACTTACGTTACAGATATGAAATTGAAAAATGTACCTCAAATGAATCAGTTGCTCATCCACTGTTACTTCAGGCCCAGGGTTGTAGCGGTATGGCAGACGCTCCACCCACTTCTCCCAGACCTCTATTATGGCCAGCAATTTGTCTCTCACACATCTTGCAGGTCTTGACTCAAAGTTACATGGCATTCTTGAGAAAGTGTGAAAGACTTTCAGTGGCATCGTGGCACGGAAAATCGCCCTTCCACTCTCTGCATCCCAGAGACTACATGTAGCTTCGCCTCAGGACCTATACACACCCGTTAATATTAGCAGCCCTATGTAGGCACGCAGGTCAATCTCATCCATCCTTTACCAGTTGTCTCCATATTTACAGAAACCCTCCAAATTTTGCCATGGGGAATAGAGAAAATGTTGCAGTTTCTTAAAGGGCTCCCGAGTGGCGCAGCGATCTAATGCACTGCATCTCAGTGCTAGAGGCATCACTACAGACCCTGGTTTGATTCCAGGCTGTATCACAACCAGCCGTGATGGGGCGGTGGACAGATTTAGCCGAGGCGGGCCGTCATTGTAAATAAGAATTTGTTCTTTATTAACTGACGTGACCAGTTAAATAAAGGTTAAATAAAATAAATTAAAATTCTACACTTTTTTGCCATAGGATGGAGGCAAATGTTTGCAGCTTTTAATGTGATTCGACATACTACAAGTTTAGATACTGTAGCTGGCCGTGAGACTAATTTACAAATCTAATACATTTTTAGCTGACATGGGCTTATTGAGCGACTGAGGCAAAACCACATTTCTAAAATGACACATTATGAATACATTACAATTCCAGCTATTTTATGTGTACCCATGAGGTCACCAGTCAAATTGCCAAGATCAGAGGTTCCAAGACTGTCCTACTCGCTTTATTTCTATGGCCGTAACACTGTCATAAGGCAACACAACACGCGTGTATTGGTCCTGCATATAAATGTGATCACTTTGTAGAGATGTAAAAAGTTATACAGTGCCGAGTAAAAGTCTAAACACCCCCTTGAACAGTTTTAAAATATTGTTACCTTTAAAATGGACTAAATTAAAGAAGTTCTACCCAACTACACAACCTACTCCACATTTTCAAAGTAAAAGAAAGATTAAAGAACATTTCCTAATTTATTGTTTTCATTCCACCGAGGTTATAACTTTTGACAGGCCATTACAGCTTTGAATCATTTGGATTTATACCCACCTCCTACGGGAACATGCAGGTAAAATGCCAAAATAACGGAAACACTTGAGTAAATAAGGGATACAAAAAAAAATGTTGGAAGCAGGTGTGCTTCATGAGTTAATTAAGCAATTAACTTCCCATCATGCTTCGGGTCAGTTTCCCATTATTTTAGCTACCACTGATAAAAGAAGAGATCTCAGTGACTTGAAAATAAGAGTCTCAAAAGAGCAAAGGGGGTTTAAAGGTGTGTCTGGGTCTGTGTCAGTGTCACCAGATCCCAAAAGGAGATTCTGTAGCAGTGCCAGAGAGAACGTTTTCCATCAACAAAACAGCAAATGCAACAATTTTTCCAAAGGAGATTTCATCATCTCTTTATTGATCTTCAGTCTGCAATACTTTCTCGGTAAGTACCGCAGCTCATATACAGCTTCATCTAATGTTTTTGTGCTTGGTGCGTGGACTCCTGACATAAATGTCATCTTAGACATTGACCTCCATATTGAGTCTGTCTGTTAAATACGCTTGTCTCTTTTTCCCCTCCCAGTGTTTCTGTTTTGAGGAGCAGCATTTGAACCGAGTTTGAGGAACTGCGTATGACCCTTGTTGACACCATCACCCTCTCATAAACCTTCTTCGAGGTCAAGGAGGAACAGAAATTACCACTCTCTGGAATTGTGTACATCTGCCGAAAAATCTATTGGAAATGCAAATTGGCTAATGCTAAATCAACATCACGTTTGTAATTTTTCCCATTTATAGTCAGTTAAATCTCACGTAATCTCACGTAATTTGGTCAGATGCTCGATTACCATTTCTGTTGACATAGTCTGTCCACGAGAGATGAATGTGCACGTAATGTGACAAATCTGGTCTGTTTCCTGAGAACCCCACAATCTCCAAAGAGAAGCCCTTTCAATTGTTACCATGGTTATGCAAATGCTTCTCTTATTATATATTGTTTTGAAACATTTCAATTTGGGCCTGTCCTTACAGACCAATGGTGTCAAACTCATTCCATGGAGGGCCGAGTGTCTGCGGCTTTTTCCTTTCAATTAATCCCTGGACAACCAAGTGAGGGGATTTCCTTTCTAATTAGTGACCTTAATTCATCAATCAAGTACAAGAGAGGAATGAAAACCGGCAGAAACTCAGCCCTCTGTGGAATGAGTTTGACACGTGATATTGGCCAATTTCCCCAAGTGTAAAGGGTAAAAACAATAATTTTAATGTTATTGCTGGTTAGTTCTTGCATCCATAGCTGTCACGTCCTGACCTTAGTTCCTTTTTTATGACTCTGTTTTAGTTTGGTCAGGGTGTGAGTTGGGGTGGGCATTCTATGTTTTTGTTCTAGGTTTGGTATTTCTGTGTTTGGCCTGGTATGGTTCCCAATCAGAGGCAGCTGTCGATCGTTGTCTCTGATTGAGAACCATACTTAGGCAGCCTGTTTTCCCACTGGGATTTGTGGGTAGTTATTTTCTGTTTTGTGTCTGCACCAGACAGAACTGTTTCGGTTTCATTTCGTTCTCTTGTTGTTTTTGTCATTCAGTGTTCTATTAAATAATCATGAACACTCACCACGCTGCGCTTTGGTCTTCACCTTCTTCCACCAACGAAAACTGTTACACATAGCTATGAATTTGAGTGGTAACATTTTTCCAGCCTCATCCCTCAGCTGTTTACCAAAAAAGGTGATCGCTTCGTTGGGGTGACCGCTTTGTTGTTAGAATCCCCAGATTGCTTTTTTAAAAGTATAATTTTATGATATGAATAATCTGATTACGGGAGACCAGATTCCCAAGGCAATTTAAATTGCGAATTCTCGTTTGAACGACTTAGTAGAAAAATATTTTTAATTTAAAATGGCATACTAAGTCGTTCAAACAAGATACTAAGTAGTTTGAACGACTTAAACGTGATTTTGTCTAATTTATGCCTCATTTGTTATTGCAGCTTCTCAGACTAATGTTGCTGCAGCCTTTCATTCACTGAATCCATCCATTGATATGATCATTCATTGACAGTTCTTTTTAAAGCCTAAAGAAGGGCTGCTTTTGAATGCATATAAGTGGGCGAATGTAGGAGGAGCAGAGCGTAATTCGAGTGGATAAAAAAAGAAAATGGTGTCTCCCACTCCAATATCGCTCTGGTACTGCTCAGCCACAAGCTCTGGGTATCACTGGCACTATTTAAATTTTCACTTGACCTTTCGGTTGCAAAAAAAAAAACCTACTTAGTATCTCATTTGAACTTTTGTGTTTTTTTTCTTAAATTATTCAAATGAGATACTAAGTCGTTTGAACGAGTATTCCAATACTGTTTTTTTCCCCCATAGTCACAAAAGTGTAAATGTAGGCCTACATGTGTTTGCTGAGTAATGAGTCCACAGTCACAAAGAGTGTATGTAAGCCGACACGTTTTTAATCCAAGTTAAACATTTCACCGTGAAAATCATATTTTATGCAACACAGGAAAATGATGTAAGACTTTGGTCTTGTTTATTCAGCAACTTCTTTGCCCTGTAAGGAAGACAGAAAGAAAATAATGGATGAGTATTAATAATGAACATGTAAAATATATGAATATATGAACAGTTAGAGATAATGTAATGGATGAAGCATTAAAGGCTCAGTGCTGAGCTTTGATTTTCAATGTTGAAGTACCAACTTAGTTTGAATTCATCTATTTTGACCCTACCTGAAATGTGGTTCTTAGAGATCTTAAATACATTTTAGTGAGTGTAAAAGTTTGGTATTGACCTCTGTGAGGACCGAATCATAAGTGGTGTTGATGTGGCCATATTTGAACATGAGTCAGGTTTAGGTTTAGTAGCAGCTCTGTACCTTTCCAGTGTCGCGGGTCTTGGCTCTGAGCTTGTTGACTTGAGACTCAGCGATGTCAGCACGCTCCTCAGCCTCCTCCAGCTCATGCTGAACCTTCCTGAACTTAGACATGTGGCCGTTGGCTTGTTCCTCCTGGGTGCGGAAAGAGAGGGAGAGCATAAAATCAGCGTTCAAAGTTTGAGGTTGACAGATTTAGGATAACAATGTATATAGGGAGATAGATGATCCAGCAGAGAGAAGGAGTGGTGAAATGGGAGATCAAACCACCGCCTCCAGGGGTGTTCAGTGTCTAAAACAAGTATTCACACCCCCTTGGATAACATCACATTTTATAGTGTTACAAATTCAGATTAAAATGGATGTAAATTACGTTATTGTCAATGATCTACAAAACACACTCTGTAATATCAAAGTAGAAGAACAATTTAAAAAACATTTGTAATAAAAAATAAAAAACCTTTAGCTGTGTCTTTATGGGTAAATCTCTGGATTGTGCAATACTTTCATAATTCTTCAACATCTGTCCATTTGGATGTTGATCATTGCCATACAGACATTTGTATGTCTCGCCATCATTTTTCAAGAAGATATAAGTCAAAATCCTTCTTATTAGCTACACACAGTTAATACTGAGACACAGATAGCCTAGCGGTTAAGAGCGTAGGGCCAGTAATCGAAAGGTTGCTGGTTTGAAACCCCCCAGACGTCTAGGTGAAAGTCTGTCGGTGTTCCCTTGAGCAAGGCACTAATTTCTCTGGATGAGTGTGTCTGTTTAAAGAATGTGTTTGAAGAGAGCATTTGTCTGTAAGCTATTTTATCTTCACTTATAGGCTGTTAAAAATGTTTTTTTTAGTTGAATGTATCAACTGACGGCCTGTACAGGTCCGTTTTTGTTTTGCTTTTGTAGCCCATTTTAGCGATCACTATGGCTGAAATCAGACTAAATTCAAAGGTGGAGATTACCCCCCACTCCTGGTCCACCTACACCGAAAGAAGTGGATGGCGAGTGGGATGGAAATCCTCCCATTCACAGGGTGAATTTGGGCCATGAACAACTTTAGCCACACCTGATATCACCGTTTCTCATTTCCTTTAGTTTCCTTACTAGGCCACTCCGGAACATTCTCTGTTATCTTGGTAAGAAACTCAAGTGTAGATATGTCCTTGTGTTTTAAGTTATTGTCGAGCTGAAATATTAATTTGTCTTCCAGTGTCTGGTGAAAAGCAGACTGAATCTGTTTTTTCTCTAGGATTTTGCTTGTTCTTATCTACATTCCGTTTTTTCTTCATCCTGAAATACTCCCCAATCTTGCCGATGAAAAGCATTCCCGGAAATTTTTTATTCCTTTGCATTTTTTTTAACCTATCTACCAATCAGTGCTCTTCTTTGCAAGGTATTAGTTAAACGCTAAACTAAACTGTATGGATATTAAGGTTTGTAATGTCTACAAGGGGAGAAAATTGTTTACCAATGTATGCTGACAAAGTATGTGACTCACCGCTTCCTCAGCCTGCCTCTTGTAGGCCTTGACTTTCATCTGCAGCTTATCTACCAGGTCCTGAAGTCTGACAACATTCTTCTTATCCTCCTCAGTCTGTGGGACAAGATCAAAGAATCAATGTCACTTAGTTTTATACACAAACCTCTCTGTGTTAGTGTCAAGTTTGGCACTTTCTGTTACCTGGTAGGTGAGCTCCTTGACTTTGCGCTCATACTTGCGGACTCCCTTGACCGCATCTACACTTCTTCTCTGCTCAGCCTCCACATCAGTCTCGAGCTCACAAACCTTTATGGACGAAAGGCGTTTGTTTAAGGTGGTAAAATCAGATGTAACAAATCTTAGTACAACAGAGGTATATTCTTCTACCCAGTCAAGGAGGCACAATTGTTGTCTGTTCCTATGTACTTTCACAATTTTAATTAAAGGGATCTATAATGATACAATTTCATTATCTGTGTGGGTATTTGAGAGAAAGTCATTACACAATGTTCCTGTGTATTTGTATGATTAAATACATTTCCAGCAATCAGTATTTCAATCCACCCATATCCACCCAGCTGTTAACTCACCCTGGACTCCAGTTTCTGGAGCTGCTTCTTGCCTCCCTTCATGGCCAGATTCTCAGCCTCATCCAGACGGTGCTGCAGGTCCTTGACTGTGACCTCCAGGTTCTTCTTCATCCTCTCCAGGTGAGAACTGGTGTCCTGCTCCTTCTTCAGCTCCTCAGCCATCATGGCCGCCTGGAATCGTAGTTTATTTAATTTATGCACCATTTGGCACCAATCATAACGTTCCTCTGAGATCTTTGTTTTGTTAAACCATCCCAGATAGCATTGGTCTTTGGATACAAATCAAGTGAATGCAATTGAACATAAGGACTCACGTCAGTGATGGCCTTCTTGGCCTTCTCCTCTGCATTCCTGGCCTCCTGGACAATGTCTTCCACCTCTCCCTGCACCTGCACCAGATCAGACTCCAGCTTCTTCTTGGAGTTCAGAAGGCTGATGTTCTGGAGGAGAAGTAAGAAACAACATGTGACTCTCAAGACAACTTTCAGGTCACAAGGCAGAAACGGTATCCTTGGTTGAGTTTCTTTAGAAATGGCTTTTGACCCATACCTGGGAGTGCAGCAGTCCAACACGCTCGCTGGCGTCTACCAGTTCAGTCTCAGCAACTTTGCGTCCTCTCTCTGTCTGCTCCAGAGCAACTCTCAGCTCCTCGATTTCAGCCACCATCAGACCGTTCCTACGCTCCACCATGGCTGCCTGCTCCTTCATGTCCTCTGCGGCGCGGACGGCGTCATCAAGGTGCAGTTGGGCATCCTGGGGTTCACAATGGCATGGGTTCATTAGGACTTGTGAAAGTAGAGGTGATAGGGTCAGTGAAAGAAATGTTAGTTACGAATTTCCCCAATATCTCTACTTTTCGACACTATATTAGTCAAATCTATTAAATTCCCCTGTTCTTTTCTACAGATTCACAAACAAATCTCTCCAAAGTCCCTTTACCTTGAGCTGTCCCTGGACGTTCCTCAGCTGTTTCTGGGCCTCAGCGGCCTGCCTGTTGGAGTGGCTCAGCTGAACCTCCATCTCGTTCAAGTCTCCCTCCATCTTCTTCTTCACCCTCAGGGCATCATTCCTGCTCCTGACCTCAGAATCCAGGGTGCTCTGCATGGAGTCAACCATCCTCTGGCTGTTCCTCTTGATCTGCTCCATCTCCTCGTCCTTCTCAGCCAGCTTCCTGTCCACCTCACCCTTGATCTGGTTCAGCTCCAGCTGCACACGCAGAATCTTGGATTCCTCGTGCTCCAGTGTTCCCTGGACAAAGAGAAGCAGTCAGGCCAATTGTGTTCAGTACATTTGGATGTGTATAACACAAGTAATTCAATATATATGACTACAATAAACACCAATACAGGGAGTGTGGGACTGTAGCTGGCGTTGGCTAGTGTACCACTTTAGTTGTATTGTTTGTATGTTGTATCTTACATTTGTGTGACTGTCCTTGTCTATCAGTGTTTTGTTATTTGTTGTCTTGTGTTTTTTTGTGGACCCCAGGAAGAGTAGCTGATGCTTCTGCAAAAGCTCATGGGGATCCAAATGATCAAATGAACACTGCTTTTCCCATCAAACAACTGTAGTTTGTACCTCAGCCTCCTCCAGAGCAGTCTGGATCTCAGACTTCTCTGTCTCCACGGTCTTCTTGGCCTTCTCCAGCTCATGGATGCTCTTGCCAGTCTCTCCGATCTGCTCAGTTAGGTCACCGATCTCCTCTACACACACCAAACACAGGAGCAGTTTAGACTTGGGAGATTTTCAGTGGGTATTGTCAATGCAATGAAGTTGACTTTGAATCATAATAATTACTGGGGCCGAGCTTCCTGCCATCCAGGACCTCTATACCAGCCGGTGTCAGGGAATGCCCTAAATATTTTCAAAGACTCCAGCCACCCAAATCATTGACTGTTCTCTCTGATACCGCATGGCAAGCAGTACCAATGCATCAAGTCTGGAACAGACAGGACCCTAAACAGCTTCTTCCCCAAGCCATAAGTCTGGGTAGCTATTGGTTACTATGTAACGATCTACACATCTACACATCGACTCGATACTGGTGTCTTGTGTACATCGCCTAGTTATCGTTACTCATTGTGTATTTATTCCTCTGGTTATTTTTTCACTATTATTTCCTTTTTTTCTCGTTGCATTGTTGGGAAGGGCCGTAAGCACCTGTTTTTTACGAAGCAGGTAACAAATACAATTTGATTCATGAATTAATCAGCACTTCATAGGTTCTTGTGAATCTAAATGCCCCCACTCCTTTGGGTTGTTCAAAGGAATATCGATTATAAGTTGAAAAAAATTGAAATGTTGATGTTTACACTAGTCAAACATGAGTACAATAGAACTGCTGTCAAATGCTCACGTTGCAGGTTCTTGTTCTCTCTCTTCAGAGTCTCCAGATGATCCAGAGCCTCCTCGTAGGAGTTCTTCATCTTGAAGAGTTCAGTGCTCATTGAGCGAACCTCCTTCTGAGCTCCTTCCAGCTCAGCCTGGCCCTCCTCATGCTTCTGCTTCCACTCTGCCAGAACCTAGGGAAATCAATGGGATTTTCATTAGGTCTTGATGAAGAGTTTTGAGTCAGAAATATGCTACATTTGATCATACAGCTGACAGAAAATAATACTCTAGGTTGAGGATAATGCATTTTCACCTTGTCAAAGTTCCTCTGCTTCTTGTCTAGGTTGGCGGCCATGGCGTTTGCTCTTTCAACGTCAATCATGAGGTCCTCCACCTCTCCCTGCAGCCTCTGCTTGGTCTTCTCCAGGGAGGCACACTTGGAGTTGGTCGCCTCAATGGTCTCCTCAGCCTCCTGCAGACGCTGGGCCAGCTTCTTCCTGTTGGATGACAGAGGGTGTACAAACGTTACAATACATCTCAACGTGATCTTATTTTAGAGTTCCCTACCACTCACTATCCACACTCTATATTTTAGTTTTGCTGTTCCGTGCGACTCACTTGGACTCCTCCAGCTCTTCTGTGCGCTGGATGGCATCAGTTTCATACTTAGTCCTCCACTGAGCCACCTCACTGTTGGCCTTGGACATGCCGCGTTGCAGCTCTGCCTTGGCCTCCTGCTCTTCCTCAAACTGCTCCCTCAGGAGGTCACAGTCATGGCGGGCAGACTGGACACCATGGGCCAGTGCGTTTTTAGCCTTTGTGAGACAAAGAGTGAAATGTATAGACTAAGAGAGATAGTAAAACATATGACAGTAGTAGTAGTAGTCTCTAAAGGTGGCCTAATCACTGTCTATCAGGAGTGGGCAATCATTTTGTCTCGAGGGCCACATTTGGATTTCAAAATTGTTTTACCTTGACCTCCTCTTCAATCTGCCTCTTCAGCTCCTCCACCTGCTGGGTGAAGGCCTGTTTGCCTCTGGTCAGCTGAGACACCAGAGATTCCCTCTCCTCCAGCTGGCGGCCAAACTCACCTGCAGGGACAGAGGGACATCTTGTTAATTGGGTCTCTGTTCTCTAAGACTGAACATGTATTTCATGGTAATGTAGGGCAATGTTAGGTGTTAAATATTCGGGGTTGGGTAGGTTACTTTCTGAATATAATCCATTACAGTTACTAGTTACCTGTCAAATTGTAATCAGTAACGTAACTTTTGGATTACCCAAACTCAGCAATGTAATCTGATTACTGTGTTGCTTTTGGATTACTTTCTCCTTAGAGGCATTAGAAGCATAAAGTATCCATCAAATCCATTTGGTGTGTCATCATAGTGGTCTCTGACTTGTGGTCAGACTCGTTCAGGTGGAACTAACAAACTTGCTAGAAAACTAAATGAAGTCAATGTATTTTTTGACCAACATAATTTCTGAATTTAAAATAAATTAAATAAGTAATCATCTAGTTTTTCAAAGGTATTAGTAATCTGAATAAAATATTTTTTCTGATAATGTAACAAATGGCTCTAAAGTGCGACCATTACAGTTTAAGTCAGAACAGTAGAAACTCTGTGGACTGGAATACGTGGATACAGCCCCCAATACTTGTTATTGTGTTTTACTGAATAATTAATTGGTTTGTTGTTCTTTGTTGATGATGGTACCATTTTCTGTCAGGAGTCTGGCCCTCTGTCCACTGATGTCGTTGATCTGGCGAACATTCTCATCATTCTTAGTCTTGATCTCGCTCAGCTGGTCCTCAAGAGTACGGCACATCTTCTCCAGATTGCCCTGTTAGTGAAATATGTTCCTTCATTACTTTATATATGAGACTCCTGTCAACTTCAGTTCACTTGAATGGTAATGTAGTTGACCCTCCTCAACACTGCTTGATCAAAACATCACAACTCACCTTAGCCTTGGCGATGGCCTCCATGTTGCTGGAGAGGTCATCAATCTCCATCTTGTACTCACTCTTCTCCTTCTCCAGCTTCTGCTTGACGCGCTGCAGGTTGTCAATCTGCTCCCCGAGCTCAGCCACACTGTCGGCCTGTTTCTTGCGCAGTGCGGCGGCTGTGGACTCATGCTGCAGGGTGGACTCTTCAAGATCACGACGCAGCTTCTGGAACTCAGCCTCACGCTTCTTGTTCATCTCAATCTGAGCAGCAGTGGCGCCTCCAGCCTCCTCCAGCCTCTCGCTGATCTCCTCAAGTTCCCTGGAGAGATCGGCTCTCTGCTTCTCAACCTTAGCCCTGGCAGCACGCTCAGCTTCAATTTCCTCCTCCAGCTCCTCAATACGGGCCTAGAACAGGGGGCAGTAGCACAGTTGATGATACAATAGATAAAACAATAAGAGTATAATTATTTTTTAAATGTGTCCATACAAAACCAGTTAGACTAATACAGTCAGTAGATAGCGTCCCATGCGGAAACCAAAACCACTACGATAAGAAACCACATCTTCCAAAAAATGTGTGATACCAGAATATTTTTTTAGGAGATGTTTCAGGTGTGTTCTTTCCTGTACTGGAGCTTAGGTCCTGTACTGTACCTGGAGTTCCTTGATCTTCTTCTGTAGCTGAGCTCCCAGAGACTGTTCATCCTCTATTTTACTGAGGAGCTGGGATGTCTCAAACTCCTTCCTAAGAAACACAAACATGTGGATTGCAAGGTTGGTTTGGGTTCGATAGAGTGAAGTTAGAGTATCATACGTATCGCAGGTAAATGCTAATTTATAATTACAAGAATTAGACAAGAACAACCATTACTGTCAATACGGCAGGTATTGTTTGCTTACTTCTTGATTTTCTCATCAGACTGCTGCTTGTCATTCTCCAGGTCCATTATGGACTCCTGGGCCAGTTTCAGATCTCCCTCCAGCTTTCTCTTGGCTCTCTCAAGGTCCATACGGACCTTCTTCTCTTGCTCCAGAGAACCCTCAAGCTACAAGATAAAAACACACATGTATTGTTCAAATCTAAACAACTGAAGATAATAACATCTTAAATACTATCGTGGCCAAAATGTCAAACTCCACTCACGTCGTCCACTTGCTGTTCCAGCTTGGTCTTGGACTTGGTCAGAGTGTTGACTTTGTCCTCCTCTGCCTGCAGGTCGTCCAGTGTCTGCTGGTGGGCCTCTTGGAGGGCTTTCTTCTCCTTGGTCAGCTTGACAACACTCTCATCCATAGACGCCATCTCCTCTGTCAGGTTTTTAACCTGAATACCGCCACCACATAATTAGCCTTTTGTCACTTCACCATAAAGGGGAGATTTAGTTTCATGTATTGCATTCATTTAATTCAGATTTGACATGTGTCAACAGGTACTGTTCTATAGATTCAACACTAGGTGGCAGTGTACTCCATGCCAGTGTACTGAATGGAAGTTATAAACGAGGGGCAGCTGAACATACAATAAATGTGGGGAGTACCACTATTCTACTATTTCGTTACAATACATCTGGATTTCCATTTCTGTTGAGCAATTTTTTGAGTTGATTATGGTATGAGTTATTGTTTGGTTAAACTGTCTTTGGTAAGACACAAGACCTTGTTTTCAGTGGCGTGCTTCTCCTTCTCCACTTTGGCCAGGGTGAGCTCCAGGTCATCAATGTCCTTCTTCAGCTCAGAGCACTCATCCTCCAGCTTCCTCTTCTTGGCAGTCAACTCAGCATTCATCTCCTCCTCATCCTCCAGCCTCTCTGTCGTTTCTTTGAGTTTGGCCTCCAGCTGGATCTTGCTCTTGATGAGTCCCTCACACCTTTCCTCAGCATCGTTCAGATTCTCTGATTCCTGATTTCAGAACAGGAGAAAAATCAGCCTCCTCACTTTGTTTATCAAAATATGGAATTTATTTAGTCATAGAGTTCAGAGCAAATCAACATTCATGAAATATGTATTTAACATGGGCAATAAAAAAAATGGTGCTCATTTGTGTATTCATGTGTATGAAAATATGACCTTATGAAGATCATTTCTCACTCACAGATGCAACTTGGAGTGCCAGGTCGTTCTTCTCTTGTAGCATGGACACCATCTTCTCCTCCAACTCCTTCTTCTTGGCCAGAGCCTTGGCCAGGTCTGTTTTCATCTTGTCAAAGTTCTCCTTCATGTTGGCCAGCTCCTTCTCCGTCTCAGCGCTCTTCAGCAGGGGCTTGATCTTGAAGTACACCTTCATCCATGGCCAGGTTTTCACATTCATGAATGAACGGATGTTGTACTGGACGGTGAAGATGGCATCTCTGGTCGACAGAGAGGATAGAGTGGCATGGTGAGTGACGTGCTTAAAGCTACATTCTGGGATTTAAAGAACAACATCCCCTCAACACTTTGAGTATACAGCTGAGGAACGGAGCTAAGGAAATGAAACAACTCTTACATTCATAGACAGAGTTCTAGATGCAAGGACTGACAGGTCATACTTAAATCAGGAGGCATTTTATATTATTTAATAATGAATGGGTAAATATCATCAATATAAAAGACAACTGAACAGCTTTGCCAAATCCACAAACTGCAGCACTAATAGAACATTATAAGACCTACTTTCTCATTCTGATCAACTCACAGCATATACAGTATGTGATCATAATGCATTACATTCAGGTGGTTCACAGAAAGCTTTGCCAAGATGTCTACTCTTCCTCACCTCCTCTCCATCATCTTGGTGAACTCTTTTCTCATGAGGAATCCACGGCTGAGAGCCTGGACCATGCCGACCAGAACAGCCAGCTTCTCGTCTCTCATCTCCTCCAAGACACCCAGCAGACCGGCTTTGAAGAACACCTGAGACACAGGTCAACATGGCCATTGGAACCAGAGTCAGATGGTGACAGATAGAAAGGGTTGGATCAGAACAGGGGAACAACATTAACATTGCAGTGCTAACTAACACACCATGGGATAGCTTGTTTGTCAGTTGGAAGTTATTCTGGAGTTGTCGATGAATAATGTACACAGCAGTTCTCTGCAAAAATCACTGAAGCTGGAGACATATTCCCTCACTAACGTTAAACCGATAGCTGCAGCTGTACATAGCCCATCTGTAAATAGCCCAATCTAACTACCTCATCCCCATATTGTTTTTATTGACTTTTCTGCTCTTTTGCAGAACAATATTTCTACTTGCAAATCACCATCTGCTCATCTATCACTCTTAATTTGCTAAATTGTAATTACTTCGCTACTATGGTCTATTTATTTTCTTACCTCCTCACGACATTTGCACACACTGCACATAGACTTTCTGTTCTTTCTACTGTGTTATTGATTTTACGCTTGTTTATTATGTGAAACTCTGTGTTGTTGTTTCTGTCACACTGCTTTGCTTTATCTTGGCCATGTCGCAGTTGTAAATGAGAACTTCTTCTCAACTAGCTTACCTGGTTAAATAAAGGTGAAATAAAAAATAAATGTAAAAATAATAATAAATATTTGACTGACCTTGGTGTGTCCAAACTTGTAATCGTCGTGATTTATATCAATGGACCCAAGCAGCTTCTCAGAAGCCTTCTTGTTGTCCATGAACTGGCCCTCAGGGATGACACTGGCATTCAGTACTTTGTACCTGAATGAGGAGACATTTTTAAAACATGTCAAGTTGTAATAGGTTGGTTATATTACATAAAAAGTAAGCCTATTCTGATGCTGGGAAAACACTTGGAGCAGGTGTGTGTGTTGTGTGGTGTGGTGTGTTGTGTTGTGTTGTGTTGTGTTGTGTTGTGTGTGTGTGTGTGTGTGTGTGTGTGTGTGTGTGTGTGTGTGTGTGTGTGTGTGTGTGTGTGTGTGTGTGTGTGTTGTGTGAGTGTACCTCTGCTTGAAGTCAGCATAGATGATTCTGCTGGGGAAGCCCTTTCTGCAGATCCTGATACCTTCCAGAACACCATTACACCTGAGCTGGTGGATAACCAGGAAGTTCTCCATCAGACCTGGAAAAACAAACCATGTCTCTTTAATACTTATTATTAACAGATTAAAGGATTGGGCTTGTTAAGGTTACTGATACTGTACTGATAAGATGTCATATTTAACTTAATATTTCTTGTACCTGGAGTCTTTGACTCGTTGGGGATCAGGCAGCGCACAAAGTGAGGATGAGTGCTCCTCAAGTTGGTCATCAGCTTTTGTAAGTTCTCCTGGAAGAGGGTTACAAACCATTTTCTCAGAAATCAGTTATGTTAATCAATTCTCCTTTTGGAGGACTGAAAATACACATTTCAAAAGCTCACCCTGAACTGGGACGACACAGTCTGCATGGAGCCACCCTTCTTCTTGCCTCCTTTCTTGGTCGTATCTGTTCAAATGTGAATAAGTAAAAGATCATTAGAAATGAGAGAATCAAATGCTGCCAACGGGATTGTGCAAAATAACACCTATTGAATGAGTAAATGAACCCAGTAATAACCCTGATAAATTGTGATTCATTCAAAGAATTTAAAGCATTGGTCACCAACATGACGATCAGGATTTTAAACCGTTTCATGTCTGAAGGTAGAGAGCAAATCAACTGCACGTATAGGCCTACTGCCTGTACAGTTTCCTCGAGCCATAGACTCCATAGACTGTCAAAACAAGAATCGGACCCACAACAAAGTTACTACATTGAGATGTAAAAACGATATAAACTATGACTAGAGAGACTCGACAAATACAGCAGAGCGGTGCTGTTTTAATGAGTTAGTTCATGTTTAAGTTGTTATTCAACACTTTGTTCAACACTTTTATGAGACATAAAATGCGTGTTCTCCCTACTTCCACTCATGCTACAACCAGCACTGCAGCTGTAATGAATGACTACAACCAGCACTGCAGCTGTAATGAATGACTACAACCAGCACTGCTTCTGTAATGAATGACTACAACCAGCACTGTAATGAATGACTACAACCATCACTGCAGCAGTAATGAATGACTACAACCAGCACTGTAGCTGTAATGAATGACTACAACCAGCACTGCAGCTGTAATGAATGACTACAACCAGCACTGCAGCTGTAATGAATGACTACAACCAGCACTGCAGCAGTAATGAATGACTACAACCAGCACTGTAGCTGTAATGAATGAGGACAACCAGCACTGCAGCTGTAATGAATGAGGACAACCAGCACTGCAGCTGTAATGAATGAGGACAACCAGCACTGCAGCTGTAATGAATGACTACAACCATCACTGCAGCTGTAATGAATGACTACAACCAGCACTGTAGCTGTAATGAATGACTACAACCAGCACTGCAGCTGTAATGAATGACTACAACCATCACTGTAGCTGTAATGAATGACTACAACCAGCACTGCAGCTGTAATGAATGAGGACAACCAGCACTGCAGCTGTAATGAATGAGGACAACCAGCACTGCAGCTGTAATGAATGACTACAACCAGCACTGCAGCTGTAATGAATGACTACAACCATCACTGCAGCTGTAATGAATGACTACAACCAGCACTGCTTCTGTAATGAATGACTACAACCAGCACTGCAGCTGTAATGAATGACTACAACCATCACTGCAGCTGTAATGAATGACTACAACCATCACTGTAATGAATGACTACAACCAGCACTGCAGCTGTAATGAATGAGGACAACCAGCACTGCAGCTGTAATGAATGACTACAACCATCACTGCAGCTGTAATGAATGACTACAACCAGCACTGCAGCTGTAATGAATGACTACAACCAGCACTGCAGCTGTAATGAATGACTACAACCAGCACTGCAGCTGTAATGAATGACTACAACCAGCACTGCTTCTGTAATGAATGACTACAACCAGCACTGCAGCTGTAATGAACGAGTAAAGCAAAGTGTTCTGATATGCTTGTGTTGTTATTATTAGTGGCTTGTGTCTTATTTAATATCGAGGAATATTTCAGTTTATTATTAATTATTATTACTGTTATGAACCATTACTCAGCTGTGGCTCAATCAGCAATACGACAAATGATCTATTACCAGTGTGATCATATACCTATTTTCTTTATATATATATATATACAATTTCAAAATTGTCTGAAAAACATCACATTGGCAGGGCAATTCAAGTATAACCTGTGTACAGTGATAATGTATTGGGCCTATAGCCTACTGAACAAACATCATTGCTACAGGACTGTTTTTAATTGGTTCATGTTGCATAGGCTTGTGTTTTCTAAGTCGTTGTTAAAACAATTCTCAGCAGTAGATCTTGGCTTGCATTTTGACTCACAAAGTGATCTTGACTCTGAAAAGGTTGGTGGCCAGTGCTTTAAAGACAATGTGGGTCTGAGTTGTAACTGTTGCTTATTAATTTAATCTTTTGACTTGATGCTGGTCTTACCCTCAGGTGGGGCAGCGGGATACAGGGCAGCCAACAGTTTGACTGAGGACTTCCCGTACATCTGAATAACTGAGTCGTTCAGGGGGTCCTTGTTCTTCTCCAGCCAGCCAGTGATGTTGTAGTCCACAGTGCCGGCGTAGTGCACCAGGGAGAAGTGGGCTTCTGCCTTTCCTTTGGCAGGCTTGGGTTTCTCATATGCCTTGGTTTTGCCAAGATGTTGGTCGTTCAGCTTGTTCTTGAAGGTAGTGTCTGAAGCTTTGGGGAACATGCACTCCTCTTCAAGGATGGAGAAGATGCCCAATGGCTTTACAAAAAGAGATGTTTATCAAATGAGTGATATTTCAAATCAAATCAAAGTTTATTTGTCACGTAGTAGACCTTACAGTGAAATGCTGAATACAACAGGTGTAGTAGACCTTAATGTGAAATGCTTACTTACAGGCTCTACTAGTGCAAAAAAGGCATTAGGTGAACAATAGATAAGTAAAGAAATAAAACAACTGTAAAAAGACAGTGAAAAACAGTAGCGAGGCTATTTAAAGTAGCGAGGCTACATACTGGTTAGTCAGGCTGATTGAGGTAGTATGTACATGTAGATATGGTTAGAGTGACTATGCATATATGATGAACAGAGAGTAGCAGTAGCATAAAGAGGGGTTGGGGGGTGGTTGGGGGGTGGTGGGTGGCGGGACACAATGCAGATAGCCCGGTTAGCCAATGTGCGGGAGCACTGGTTGTTCGGGCCAATTGAGGTAGTATGTACATATGTACATGAATGTATAGTTAAAGTGACTGTAAAAACATTTGCATTTCGGATCACATTTATTTCTTTAGCAAACATCATTTTATAGGATTATATTCATTTAGGGGTCATCATAGGAAACATATTGAGTTCTCAACAGTCAGATATGTTGTACCATTGTGATAATATCTCTCAATGCGCTCCCTATGAGCTTTGATGTTGCATCCCAATATAATCCTTACAGACAACTTACCTTCTCAATAAGCTCAATGCAGGCAGCCAAGTCCATGCCGAAGTCAATGAAGGCCCAGACGATTCCCTCCTTCTTGTACTCCTCTTGTTCCAGGACGAACATGGTGTGGTTGAAAAACTGTTGCAGTTTCTCATTGGTGAAGTTGATGCACAGCTGCTCCATGCTGTTGTACTGTTGATGGAATTTCAGAAGGGATCATTTCATGATACAAGGCTGTAATCCTTCTCAATCACAACTCAATGTCTTGTTCTGGTCTCATACTCACATCAAAGATCTCAAATCCAGCAATATCGAGCACACCGATATAGAACTGTCTGGGATTCTTGGTGTCCAACATCTCGTTGATACGGATGACCATCCACAAGAACATCCTCTCATAGATGGACTTGGCCAGAGCCATGACTGCATTATAAACCTTCAATGATAATGCCTCAAATTAATACATGATATATTGACCATGTCCAGTGATAAGGTTGGGAAAAACAACCTAAGTATTTATAAAAAGCAATGCAATTGTCCCCAAAATAATTCAGGTGGTCAGAAAATATTTGATGCTGTGTGTTTAACCGCTTTACCTGAGGCACAGTCTGTCCCTTGGTCACGTACTCGTTGCCGACCTTCACTCTGGGGTAGCACAGACATTTCAGCAACTCAGCTGAGTTCAGGCCCAGCAGGTAGCCGATTTTATCAGCCACTGTAGAGAAAACCAACAACAACAGATCGCTTGAGTCAGATGTCTTTTATAGGTTAAGTTTTCATTTTCACCCACATCCATTATTCAAATCATTTCTGGAGGTTGGAATTTGATCTCCAAAATGTACATCCTGCCTGACTTTCATGTGGCACCGTCTGTCTTGTTCATTTCCCTGTAAAAGGACCAATGAGCACCAACATGGGAAGTTCATAGGCGCATGTCAAATTGGGTGTCAAATGAAAGCTAAGAGTCTATATTTTCTAGAAATTAAGGAAAAAATATATATATATTTGTTTTACCATTTGCCATCTTGAAAATGGTGAATAAACAAATGCTTAGATTTCTGGTCAAACAGATGAACATGGGTTTTATAAAACAGCAGAAAAAGTCTTGAAAGGTATTAGGAATACAACTAATATCAACACTTATATTTTGTTTTGGAGAAATGTTTCTGCCTTCTGTAAGTTTAAAAAACATTGCCTTGTGCATTAAAATTCTGTTACCTCATGAGGCGGGAGAACAATGAAGCTTTACAGAATTAACAAGTAAAGGGAGACCTGCCAATTAGTTAGTGTTTTTACTCATATCAATTCAGTTCAGTAGTGTATAGTTCAGTTCAGTAGTGTATAGTACAGTACAGTAGTGTATAGTTCAGTACAGTAGTGTAGTGTTTAGTTCAGCCCAGTAGTGTATAGTACAGTACAGTAGTGTATAGTTCAGTACAGTAGTGTAGTGTTTAGTTCAGCCCAGTAGTGTATAGTACAGTACAGTAGTGTATAGTACAGTACAGTAGTGTAGTGTTTAGTTCAGCCCAGTAGTGTATAGTTCAGTACAGTAGTGTAGTGTATAGTATAGGTAGATTAGTTAGCTAGTAAAGGTAGATTAGTTAGTTAGTATTTCTACTCATATCAATTTTGTTTATGAATTATTCATCGGTAACAGAATTTCTGGAAAGAAATTGAATTGGCTACAATGGGAAATCATAGTAGTCATAAACCACAGTTGGGTTCACAAGTTTATACAGTACAGAATGTGTATATTTCAGTACAGTATTGTACAGTACAGTACAGTAGTGTATAGTTCAGTACAGTAGTGTATATTTCAGTACAGTATAGTACAGTACAGTACAGTAGTGTATAGTTAGACTACTGCAATGCTCCACTTTCCGGCTACCCGGATAAAGCACTAAATAAACTTCAGTTAGTGCTAAATACGGCTGCTAGAATCCTGACTAGAACGAAAACATTTGATCATATTACTCCAGTGCTACACTGGCTTCCTGTCAAGGCAAGGGCTGATTTCAAGGTTTTACTGCTAACCTACAAAGCATTACATGGGCTTGCTCCTACCTATCTTTCCGATTTGGTCCTGCCGTACATACCTACACATATGCTACACGTATGCTACGGTCACAAGACGCAGGCCTCCTAATTGTCCCTAGAATTTCTAAGCAAACAGCTGGAGGCAGGACTTTCTCCTATAGAGCTCCATTTTTATGGAATGGTCTGCCTATCCATGTGAGACGCAGACTCAGTCTCAACCTTTAAGTCTTTAATGAAGACTCATCTCTTCAGTAGGTCATATGATTGAGTGTAGTTTGGCCCAGGAGTGGGAAGGTGAACGGAAAGGCTCTGGAGCAACGAACCACCCTTGCTGTCTCTGCCTGGTCCTGTTCCTCTCTCTCCACTGGGATTCTCTGCCTCTAACCCTATTACAGGGGCTGAGTCACTGGCTTACTGGTGCTCTTCCATGCCATCCCTAGGAGGGGTGCGTCACTTGAGTGGGTTGAGTCACTGACGTGATCTTCCTGTCTGGGTTGGCGCCCCCCCTTGGGTTGTGCCGTGGCGGAGATATTTGTGGGCTATACTCAGCCTTGTCTCAGGATGGTAAGTTGGTGGTTGAAGATATCCCTCTAGTTGTGTGGGGGCTGTGCTTTGGCAAAGTGGGTGGGGTTATATCCTGCCTGATTGGCCCTGTCCGGGGGTGTCCTCGGATGGGGCCACAGTGTCTCCTGACCCCTCCTGTCTCAGCCTCCAGTATTTATGCTGCAGTAGTTTATGTGTCAGTCTACTAGGGTCAGTTTGTTATATATGGAGTACTCCTCCTGTCCTATCCGGTGTCCTGTGTGAACTTAAGTATGCTCTCTCTAATTCTCTCTTTCTCTCTTTCTTTCTCTCTCTCTCGGAGGACCTGAGCCCTAGGACCATGCCTCAGACTACCTGGCATGATGACTCCTTGCTGTCCCCAGTCCACCTGGCCGTGCTGCTGCTCCACTTTCAACTGTTCTTCCTGTGGCTATGGAACCCTGACCTGTTCACCGGACGTGCTACCTGTCCCAGACTTGCAGTTTTCAACTCTCTAGAGACAGCAGGAGCAGTAGAGATACTCTGAATGATCGGCTATGAAAAGCCAACTGACATTTACTGCTGAGGTGCTGACTTGTTGCACCCTCGACAACTACTGTGATTATTATTATTTGACCATGCTGGTCATTTATGAACATTTGAACATCTTGGCCATGTTCTGTTATAATCTCCACCCGGCACAGCCAGAAGAGGACTGGCCACCCCACATAGCCTGGTTCCTCTCTAGGTTTCTTCCTAGGTTTTGGCCTTTCTATGCAGTTTTTCCTAGCCACCGTCCTTCTACACCTGCATTGCTTGCTGTTTGGGATTTTAGGCTGGGTTTCTGTACAGCACTTTGAGATATCAGCTAATGTAAGAAGGGCTATATAAATACATTTGATATGATTGGATATGAGTTCAGTAGTGTGTAGTACAGTTCAGTATAGTATAGTACAATACAGTAGTGTATAGTTCAGTAAAGTAGTGTATAGTACAGTACAGTAGTGTATAGTTCAGTACAGTAGTGTATAGTTCAGTACAGTAGTGTAGTGTATAGTTCAGTACAGTAGTGTATAGTACAGTACAGTAGTGTATAGTTCAGTACAGTAGTGTATAGTTCAGTACAGTAGTGTAGTATATAGTTCAGTACAGTACAGTAGTGTATGGTTCAGTACAGTATTGTATAGTTCAGAACAGTAGTGTATAGTTCAGTACAGTAGTGTATAGTACAGTACAGTAGTGTATAGTTCAGTACAGTAGTGTATAGTTCAGTACAGTAGTGTAGTATATAGTTCAGTACAGTAGTGTATAGTTCAGTACAGTAGTGTATAGTTCAGTACAGTAGTGTAGTGTATAGTTCAGTACAGTAGTGTATTGTTCAGTACAGTAGTGTAGTGTACAGTACAGTAGTGTATAGTACAGTACAGTAGTGTATAGTTCAGTACAGTAGTGTATAGTTCAGTACAGTAGTGTAGTATATAGTTCAGTACAGTAGTGTATAGTTCAGTACAGTAGTGTATAGTTCAGTACAGTACAGTAGTGTATAGTTCAGTACAGTAGTGTATTGTTCAGTACAGTAGTGTAGTATATAGTTCAGTACAGTACAGTAGTGTAGTATATAGTTCAGTACAGTAGTGTAGTGTATAGTTCAGTACAGTAGTGTATTGTTCAGTACAGTAGTGTATAGTTCAGTACAGTAGTGTATTGTTCAGTACAGTAGTGTAGTGTATAGTTCAGTACAGTAGTGTATTGTTCAGTACAGTAGTGTATAGTTCAGTACAGTAGTGTATTGTTCAGTACAGTAGTGTATTGTTCAGTACAGTAGTATATAGTTCAGTACAGTAGTGTATAGTTCAGTACAGTAGTGTATTGTTCAGTACAGTAGTGTATTGTTCAGTACAGTAGTATATAGTTCAGTACAGTAGTGTATAGTTCAGTACAGTAGTGTATAGTTCAGTACAGTAGTGTATAGTTCAGTACAGTAGTGTATTGTTCAGTACAGTAGTGTATTGTTCAGTACAGTAGTGTATAGTTCAGTACAGTAGTGTAGTGTATAGTTCAGTACAGTAGTGTATAGTTCAGTACAGTAGTGTATTGTTCAGTACAGTAGTGTATTGTTCAGTACAGTAGTGTAGTGTACAGTACAGTAGTGAATAGTACAGTACAGTAGTGTATAGTACAGTTCAGTAGTGTATAGTACAGTACAGTAGTGTATAGTTCAGTACAGTAGTATATAGTTCAGTACAGTAGTGTATTGTTCAGTACAGTAGTGTATTGTTCAGTACAGTAGTGTAGTGTACAGTACAGTAGTGAATAGTACAGTACAGTAGTGTATAGTACAGTTCAGTAGTGTATAGTACAGTACAGTAGTGTATTGTTCAGTACAGTAGTATATAGTTCAGTACAGTAGTGTATTGTTCAGTACAGTAGTGTAGTGTACAGTACAGTAGTGAATAGTACAGTACAGTAGTGTATAGTACAGTTCAGTAGTGTATAGTACAGTACAGTAGTGTATAGTTCAGTACAGTAGTGTATAGTACAGTACAGTAGTGTATAGTACAGTACAGTAGTGTATAGTTCAGTACAGTAGTGTATAGTTCAGTACAGTACAGCACTTTACAGTAGAGTTCAGTACAAAGTTGGACACAAGTTGAGTACTCTATAATATACCATACTGTATTGTACTGAACTCTACTCTACTCTACTGTACTATATTGTGCTGTGCTGTACTGTACTCCACTGAGCTCTAATGTACTGTGATGCCCAAAGTCTATATTTGCCCCTAACCCTACCACATCTCCCCTATTTGGAGTAAACTAATGGACAACAACACTTAGGCTACTTCTTCCAGTTTATACATACTATACACATTTTACGGATATTTTACAACAGTTGTCTTCTGTTTGTTTTTAGTCAAATCCTTTAGCTACCCTCAACCTCTCCCAACTCTCTCCAGTTTCTATTTGCCATTTTTCAATTGTGCTGTGATGCTTCACAAAAGTACTGAACCTTTCTATTCTCATAGTTTCCATGTATTATAAATTAAAGATAACATTTTTTGCTATGGGTATTATATTATATTGACTTTTCAAATCACTCAGTTGTGCTATTTGCAGACATTGTTGAATCTTAATTCAGAGCAGTGTTGGGCACAGAAAAACTGAGGGAGATTTTACTAGAATTCTTGTTACCAAACTTTGCACATCTGCACAGTAAATGTTTTTTTGTAATATTTTCAGTGTAAATTGTTAAAAGTTGAGTTGAATGGTTTGTTAAACTGTAAAATGTATGATTTATGTTGGTCATACATTTTAAATGAAAATCACAACACATCCGTTTACGTGGAATTAACTTCTTACGTTGTTGTATTTCTACGTTGGGGAAAGGGACTAATGCTTTCCATATATTACGTCTTACGAGTGGGACTCACCCTCGGTTCCATCTGACTCGGCCTGCTCCTCACGCTGCTTCTGCTTGAATTTCAAGTTGCCATGGTGCATTACAGCTCCTGTCAGCTTGTAGATGGCCATTTTCTCATCGTTAGAGAAGCCCAGGATTGTAATGGCATCCTGGTATTAAACAGGAAGTACAACAGTGAAGAACTGAACGGTAGTTTGCTCAGTTACAGTACACTACCATTCTGTATTCAGTCCAGAACAAATGGGATGGTTAGAATTAACTGGCTTCTCAGTTCCACATGATTACTTTTGGGCAACACACTAGTATATGACATCACAATATGAGTTTTACACAGTTCCACAGGGGACTTAGTGGCAGTATCTGATGTCTTACATGTGTATGCCTCAAGGTGAAGTGTGAAGGCATGAAGAATGGCCTTGAAGCACATGACTAACTAACACAAGATGGCCAGCTGCCATCAAGTTGGATTTGAGCAATGCATTCAGTGTGTATTGTGTGCCTACCCATTCCATATCTAGAGTTTGGTTCACACTTTGTATCACTCACATCGGTGGCATCCAGCTCGACCTTGTCGTCAATGCTGGCCACACTGATCTGACCCTGGCTGATCATGGGGAAGTCGTAAGGGTTGGTGGTGATGAGTGTCATTTCTGTGGACAACAGAGAATGGCTTGTCAGTTAAATCACTGCGAATTCTGCTGTCCTACCTTTACAGTATCTCTCCCTCCTTTACTCAATAGATGGACTCAAGGAAACATGCAGTATATAATGCATAGCATCAAAAGAGGGGGACTGAGGCTCCTGGACTAGTGTATCACAGTGCATTACTTGATCTTTCCCATGAAAGACCTTGAAAGACCTGCCTCATGTTTAGATGCCTTGTTACCTTGGAAGTACTCATTATAATAATATTAACAGTGTGGACTAGGAAACATTTGAATAAGTTCCACAGATGGCAGTGTAAATAATTTCACCTTAACCTGTACTTTGCCTTACCAACTAGCTCAGGTTTGTGGTTGGTCATCATCTGGTAGAAGATATGGTAGCCTCTCTCAGCGGGCAGCTGGAAGGCCACTCTGGACTTCTCTAGCAGGTCTGAGAGAGAGAGAGAGAGAGAGAGAGAGAGAGAGAGAGAGAGAGAGAGAGAGAGAGAGAGATAGAGAGAGAGAGAGAGAGAGAGACAACATAAGATAACATTACATTTGATGATTCAATCTCCAACAAATATTCTGTGTGATTTAAGGAAAGCATTGAGAAACAAGGGAAACCAACTCACAGGTCTCAATGTCAGCTTTAGCCAGTTTTCCTCCTTGGAAGTGAATCCTGATGAATTTACCCTGTTGTAAAGCATGGGGGTTAGAAATAGGTCAACTAAATAAATCTAATATTTTACTTTGATAGACCCCTGAAAAGACACAATTTGTTTGACATCTATTGACAAAACCATAGAGCACCACAGTATCAGTCGTAATACCCATAAAACCTAGCGGTCAAACAGGGAAATGGTTCCAAACGTTTATACACACCATTCATTTTACCAATAGTGGATTTTAAAAACACTTAAAACAAGTGCTGGGTTTTGTGTAGGCTCACTCTAGCGTGTAGTTTTGATAACTGTAAATCTATCTAAGACAAGGTGACTTTTAGCGAAATATTTTTGCCTGTATTTAGCCACAACAAATGAAATGCTAATTCCCTGCTAATGTGGCTAACATAAAGAACTACATATGCCATAATGATCTGGACGAGAGTGCCTAAATTAGGCAAAGGTTAGAATCTCTGGATTAATCTCTAATGTTAGCTAAATTTAGTAATTAATAAATTGGCTACATTTATTGACACAACATCTGTTAGCAAAGATGTCCGCTAGAGATGACCTGCAAGATCTTGCAGTGATTTGTATTTTTCCATGATGTCTACTTTGATGCTAATTAGCATTTTGAAAATCTGAGAGTAAATAGAGAAAAATATTTTGATAAAAGTCACCTTTTCTGTTTGACACGGTGATCAAAACGTCACGCCAGGGTGAGCCTACATGGACCATAGCCCTTATTTAAAGTGTTTCTAAAATCCCCTATGGGAGAAATAAAAGGTGGAAAAACAATTGGACGCATTTCCCTGTTTTTACCGCAAGGTTTTATGGGTATTATGACACCTATAGGGAACTACTAAAATATTTTTTCCAATTGAAGGTCACGTCCACAGTATGCCCTTCATACTTACAAAGCGAGACGAGTTGTCGTTCCTCACTGTCTTGGCATTACCGTAAGACTCCAGCAGAGGGTTAGCTGCAATGATCTGATCCTCAAGAGACCCCTGATTGAGACAAACACAAGTTGCTCAGAAACTAGAATACACTTTAATTAAAAAACTATTCACCGCTTGAAAAACAAAGTTTACACAGCACACCAAACTAAAATGTGTTACCTTCATTTTGCTGGGGTCTGCTTCCTTCTTGACACCAGAAACTGCAATGGTGGCAAAGTACTGGATGACACGCTTGGTGTTGACAGTCTTTCCTGCACCGGATTCTCCACTGGTTTATATGACAGAGAAAGATTGGTTTAGTCACATGTTTGAATGTCAGATTGGCTTTCACTAAGAAATAGCTTTGAAAAATACACTGCAGACACGTTTTCTAACATACGCAAATAATTAATGAATATTCACCCTCATCGAGTCATTGTTAAGCATAGTCTAATCCATTCACAATGTCCTGTATTTTATAACACCAAGTCATTACTACAGAAAGCCTAATCCATTCATAATGTCCTGTATTTTATAACACCCAAGTCATTACTACAGAAAGCCTAATCCATTCATAATATCCTGTATTTTATAACACCAAGTCATTACTACAGAAAGCCTAATCCATTCATAATGTCCTGTATTTTATAACACCAAGTCATTACTACAGAAAGCCTAATCCATTCATAATGTCCTGTATTTTATAACACCCAAGTCATTACTACAGAAAGCCTAATCCATTCATAATGTCCTGTATTTTATAACACCAAGTCACCCAATATATTAGAATAGAAACACCTTCTCAAGTGAAATGATAGAAAACAACTTACGTAATCAGGACGGACTGATTCTCCTTATCTGGAACCAAAAAACATGTTGCTTATTATAATCAATCAACATTTGGAGTACATCATTGTATTCATAAGCATCATCATGAATTTCATTTTGGAATATCTTCCTTTCAAGGCTAGTGAAATGAATGCTTCCCAGCAAACTGTTCTAATTTAGACTAGAAGACAGTAGATTCCATCCATCCATCCATCCATCCATTTCTCCATGAGAGCTTGTACCAATCATCATGAACTGGAAGGCGTTGTCAGAGACAGAGAAGATATGGGGTGGAGCCTCCATCCTCTTCTTCCCTCTGTAGGCGTTGACAACCACTTCGTCGTACACGGGGAGCCACTTGTAGGGGTTCACCGTGGCACAGAAGAGCCCAGAGTAGGTCTGGATGAAAGGGATTTCAATTAGGAGTTTAGCAAAGTTAGATGGACTTTTACCTGGATTTATGTGAGGATGTGGGTGTACTATGGTATACTAATGTGGGTCTACTGTATTGGTATGTTTTGGTTTCTACTATTCATTTGAGTGTAGTACTTCACGTGTGTATTTCTCATGTTCATGCATGTAGGAATTTCTTATGTTCATTTACAGTATGTGTGTATGTTTATTTTTTATTTTTATTTTACCTTTATTTAACTAGGCAAGTCAGTTAAGAACAAATTCTTATTTTCAATGACGGCCTGGGAACAGTGGGTTAACTGCCTGTTCAGGGGCAGAACGACAGATTTGTACCTTGTCAGCTCGGGGGTTTGAACTCGCAACCTTCCGGTTACTAGTCCAACGCTCTAACCACTAGGCTACCCTGCCGGTTTCAGGTTTCTTACATAGATCATCCATGCTGCATAACGCTCTTTGAGGTTATACAACACAGAGGCTTCATTCAGGTAGGTCATCATGGCCATGTCCTCAATCTTGTCGTACTTCGGGGGGTTCATCTGGTAGATGTCTGCTTCTTTGAACTCTTTGTCCTGAAACAGTCAGAAATCTAGATTTCACACGGATCGAACTGGTCATGACTCAATGCTTTTTTCTCATTAAAATGGTTACCCCCATTTAATCCAACTACTTTGTAATCACGCACTGACAAATACATGGAGATTCTTGACTTGTCATTATCAATAATTCCATGACAGTTTTAAATAGCAGCAATAAAAATGCTTTTTCTGAAGGTTATATTCTGCTTAAAAAAAGAACAAAGAAATGCTTCTTAATCTTTTTTTCGTTACTGATTTCATATTAGCTTTTGGCATGTTTTTGACAATTTGGATAATTTTTTAACTTCAATACTTTTCAGATCAGACTTACCACTGTAGTGCCATCAGCATTTGTGACTTTGACAGTACACTTTCCCTCTGTCCTGCCAGTGATCAAGCCCTTAAGGTACAGCTCCTTGACGTCTGTCACATAGCAGGCGTTCTTTGAATCAAAGGGTGCGGCTTGTGCCTCCATCCTCTCCCTCTCGGGTTTACGAAGGTACAAGGCAGCCTTGCCGTAGATTTGCATCTCCGCGTCCGTACTCATGGTGCCGGATCACTAGGAAAGAGATGAAACAAGATACATGATTGACTCTGTGGTGCTTCCTCCACAGTCAACAGAGTGAGCGGTACTGTATTATCACACAGAATTTATTTCATCACTTTTTATGTGAAGACAAACCATGTCTCACCTTTTTCCCCTCCTACAGTTTAATTTGTATGTCTTGGAGGATCCTGTGAAACATTACGGTATTGTGAATACGCACAATTCTAAAACCTTGTAATTTGGCCCCTGAAGGGCAAGAAACATTTTGAATGGCATCATTCAACTCCATCATTACAGCCATGTCCTATTCAACTACAGTTGCAACTGGTATCATTCATTTTCCTACTTTACTGTACATTCTGTCAAGTATCCCTGACAATCCAGCTACGTTCTTGACCACCCCCCCTGAATTTACAAACAAATGCAGGTGCAGCACTATTCACCTTGAATGAACGTGACAGATTTGAAGCAAAACACAATTAAAGTACATTTTAAATCAATGCCACTTGATTGAATAGTGTAAGGCCTTACAATACATTAAATTATGAACTCAAACAATGCAGTTAGCTACCGCCTCAGATGCTGAGGACAAATATGAGACAAATGTAACAATCTAAGGAGTCTTACCACAGAGGAAGAAGATATCTGACTCATGGATACAGGGGCCTCAGACTCCTTATATCTGGTTGGAAGGGACAACCAAGCAGAAGTTAATTATGGACACCTCTGGTAAAGGAAATGGATTGGATGAGAGGCCTCTGTGTGTCTGTGTCTCTCTAGCCCCACCCACTTCGAGGAGCACCACACTCCTTATTCTTTTACCATGGATTGTTCTAGACTATTTTGAGACCTCAAGGAGGATCAGGTTGCATACTGCAGGAATGTCTACAAATGACATGTCCATCTGACTTGCTCCTAGAGTAGAGCTCTGTGGCTGACCTTGAGCTGCTGACTTACATAAATAAAATACAATATTTTAGTTTAGAACTTGACCTACTGCTTCCATGTAAATCTCAGACTGGGAACAATGCAAGTTTGGCCAATGGCATAACACCTCATTGACATGAAATTCAACCAACCAATCTGAATACATAAACATTAGAATACATATTTATTTTTTTCCCTATTTGTTTTACCTTTATTTAACCAGGCAAGTAATTTATGAACAAATTCTTATTTTCTGAATACATCAACTTTATAATGCATATTTCGGAAGAGTCTAGTAGAAGCAAAACCAACCCTGTTACACTACCCCCAGCCTGTTGACTAGTAGTGTAGTCTGTCAGTGTAGTGTGTCTGTCAGGGTGTTGGGTACACAGACTTTAAAATGACAAGTTTTCACCGTATAAATAAAGATTTGTATTTTGAAGATTCCTTATGAATGACGCTAAATACATGTGTTTTGATTGTTACAATGAATGGTACTACATCACAGGCTTAAAGGTGTAATGAATGGTACTACAACACAGGCTTAAAGGTGTAATGAATGGTACTACAACACAGGCTTAAAGGTGTAATGAATGGTACTACATCACAGGCTTAAAGGTGTAATGAATGGTACTACAACACAGGCTTAAAGGTGTAATGAATGGTACTACAACACAGGCTTAAAGGTGTAATGAATGGTACTACATCACAGGCTTAAAGGTGTAATTAATGGTACTACAACACAGGCTTAAAGGTGTAATGAATGGTACTACAACACAGGCTTAAAGGTGTAATGAATGGTACTACAACACAGGCTTAAAGGTGTAATGAATGGTACTACAACACAGGCTTAAAGGTGTAATGAATGGTACTACAACACAGGCTTAAAGGTGTAATGAATGGTACTACAACACAGGCTTAAAGGTGTAATGAATGGTACTACATCACAGGCTTAAAGGTGTAATGAATGGTACTACAACACAGGCTTAAAGGTGTAATGAATGGTACTACAACACAGGCTTAAAGGTGTAATGAATGGTACTACAACACAGGCTTAAAGGTGTAATGAATGGTACTACAACACAGACTTAAAGGTGTAATGAATGGTACCACAACACAGGCTTAAAGGTGTAATGAATGGTACTACAACACAGGCTTAAAGGTGTAATGAATGGTACTACAACACATGCTTAAAGGTGTAATGAATGGTACTACAACACAGGCTTAAAGGTGTAATGAATGGTACTACAACACAGGCTTAAAGGTGTAATGAATGGTACTACATCACAGGCTTAAAGGTGTAATGAATGGTACTACAACACAGGCTTAAAGGTGTAATGAATGGTACTACAACACAGGCTTAAAGGTGTAATGAATGGTACTACAACACAGGCTTAAAGGTGTAATGAATGGTACTACATCACAGGCTTAAAGGTGTAATGAATGGTACTACAACACAGGCTTAAAGGTGTAATGAATGGTACTACAACACAGGCTTAAAGGTGTAATGAATGGTACTACAACACAGGCTTAAAGGTGTAATGAATGGTACTACAACACAGGCTTAAAGGTGTAATGAATGGTACTACAACACAGGCTTAAAGGTGTAATGAATGGTACTACAACACAGGCTTAAAGGTGTAATGAATGGTACCACAACACAGGCTTAAAGGTGCAATGAATGGTACCACAACACAGGCTTCAAGGTGTAATGAATGGCACTACAACACAGGCTTAAAGGTGTAATGAATGGTACCACAACACAGGCTTAAAGGTGTAATGAATGGTACTACAACACAGGCTTAAAGGTGTAATGAATGGTACCACAACACAGGCTTAAAGGTGTAATGAATGGTACCACAACACAGGCTTAAAGGTGTAATGAATGGTACTACAACACAGGCTTAAAGGTGTAATGATGGTTTCACAAAAGAGTGATGAGCCCCTTCAAATAAAGTGTTACCAAAAGAACCACTAATACTGAAACAATTCATTTGTTTCTCCAAATATGAGATTACATGTGAGATATATCCTTAACATTATATATACTTCTGAGTTTTCTAATTGTTAAAAGACATAGGTTCTTGGTATCAAATCAACACTTATTTTTTTCAAGTCAATCACGTCACAGCTTTTAATATCCATTGTATATGTTCTGTCAAACATCTGCAATCAATTGTTGTGTAAAAGTTATTTATTTCAAATTGGTTCAGATGAATTAATGTGGCATTCTGATTATTTCAGATGCAGCGTCTCATTCCATCCCTCTACGAGCAAAATGAAGATGTCACAACGTTCTCCCAACTTATTAGCAACAATGTGACAATGTCCTGTATTAATAAAGTCACTGTTGGAAACATCATAGGGGGCGTTACAGGAGACA
Organism: Oncorhynchus mykiss; assembly: GCF_057628025.1. NCBI lineage: Eukaryota > Metazoa > Chordata > Actinopteri > Salmoniformes > Salmonidae > Oncorhynchus > Oncorhynchus mykiss. Next base: position 38,593,507 of record NC_143049.1, on the reverse strand, counting down.
CATGTTGAGTAGGCAAGGCAAACAATCTTTTAATTTCTTGTGCTATGCTATTCTCATCTCAGCATTCAAGGCTTATTGTTTAAAGCCTTTGAAGTGATTGAGTATCGGCCAACTCTTCCAAACAGCTGCCACAACATATTTTCTAGACACGTTTGTGGGTGGAGAGAGTCTTCTTACAATGAAGGTTATTAAAAAGGAGTTCATGACATTAAATATATTTTAATGGGCAGGTGTGTAGATATTTTACATGATATTTAACCACTTGTCATTGTATCTGCGGGACATGTTTCTCTTAGATCCACAGTTGGGTATAAGCTTTCCTTAGAATCAGTTTACCAAGTCCTCAACTTAACCATTACTGTGGATATTACAAAGCAGATCTTAGATCATTTGATTAGCTGAATCAGCTGTGATAGAGCTGACACGCCTGATTGGTTTGAATCAAGACTATGAGGAGTTGATTTGCTGAATCAGCTGTGATAGAGCTGACACACCGGATTGGTTTGAATCAATGCTATGAGGAGTTGATTCGCTGAATCAGCTGTTATAGAGCTGCTGTGGAACAAAAGTCTGTACACCTTGTTGCTGTCCAGAACCGTGATGGTAACATCATAAGGACATCAACGATATCACAGAGTGTCAAACCCTGATGCTATTGTTAACCACCAGCTGTCCAGAACTGTTGTCAAACCCTGATGCTGTTGTTAAATGCCAGCTGACAATAACTGTGCTATTGTTATCGAGAAGGACCTTCCCAAAGCTACACCACAGAACAGAACTGTCAGGCAAGAGGCCCAGGACCACCGACTAATACCCAGCTACACCACAGGACAGAACTGTCAGGCAAGAGGCCCAGGACCACCGACTAATACCCAGCTACACCACAGAACAGAACTGTCAGGCAAGAGGCCCAGGACCACCGACTAATACCCAGCTACACCACAGGAGAAGACTCTCAGATACACACAACAACTGCTGTAGCTACTAACATACTGAACCCCCAGCCAAACGTAAAACATTCATAGTATTCACTCATGACTGTCGGCGATGGATTGATTTCTGACTGAGACACTCATACAAAGAGTTACAGTAATCCAGACATGAGGAAATTAAAGCTTTTACATGTTTCCCCAGATCAGTGACTGAAATGAAAGTCTTGATTTTAATAATATTTTAATTATACTTCTTCAGTCAGTCAATACAAATGTTATGATCAAAATTATCCAAAATAACTAGAATATAGCATTCACCACCGGCTTCGGTAGCCAACAGAAGGTCACTACTGACTTTCAATAAAACTGCTGTGAAGTGATCGGAAGCCCGACTGGATGAAAAAAAAACAAGTTGTTAATGCTCAAATGAGTCAGCAATTGCTTGAAAATAACTTTTTCTAACATCTTGGATTAAAAAAAAGGAAGCTTAGAGATAGGTCTATAATTTCTCAGTGAGGAAGGGGACTAGATTGAGCTTTTAAGGAGAGGTTGGACAAAACAGTTTTAAAGTGGGCTGGAATGGAGCCAGAGGTCAGTGAACTATTTACAATAGCGAATGTTGGAGTCAACAGTAGGCATAACGTCTTGTCGAAGTCTTGTATGGACCAACAGTATCAGGGAGGAAGTAGAAGCAGTAGACGGTCTCAGAGTAGTTGCCTCAAGTGCTTCCTGAACAGAAATTCAGTATGGGGCTGGCTACTGTCAATCTGGGATCTAATATTTTCTATATTTTCTGTAAAGAAGAGATCAGGGGTGGAAGCTGGCTGAGCTACAGCAGTTTTTGTCAGACCATGAGGAATCCCATCTGGGGTGGAAGCTGGCCGAGCTACAGCAGTGTTAGACCATGAGGCATCCCATCTGGGGTGGAAGCTGGCCGAGTGTTTGTCAGACCATGAGGCATCCCATCTGGGTTGGAAGCTGGCCAAGCTACAGCAGTGTTAGACCATGAGGCATCCCATCTGGGGGGGAAGCTGGCCGAGCTACAGCAGTGTCTGTCAGACCATGAGACATCCCATCTGGGGTGGAAGGTGGCCGAGCTACAGCAGTGTCTGTCAGACCATGAGACATCCCATCTGGGGTGGAAGGTGGCCGAGCTACAGCAGTGTCTGTCAGACCATGAGACATCCCATCTGGGGTGGAAGGTGGCCGAGCTACAGCAGTGTCTGTCAGACCATGAGACATCCCATCTGGGGTGGAAGCTGGCCGAGCTACAGCAATGTTTGTCAGACCATGAGGCATCCCATCTGGGGCGGAAGCTGGCCGAGCTACAGCCAAATTCTGTCTGTAGCATCCGAAACAATACGACCCCACTGGGGAAACAATATGACCCCACTGGGGAAACAATATGACCCCACTGGGGAAATAATGTGACCCCACTGGGGAAACAATGTGACCACACTGGGGAAACAATGTGACCCCACTGGGGAAACAATGTGACCCCACTGGGGAAACAATGTGACCCCACTGGGGAAACGATGTGACCCCACTGGGGAAACAATATGACCACACTGGGGAAACAATGTGACCCCACTGGGGAAACAATATGACCCCACTGGGGAAACAATATGACCCCAATATGACCCCACTGGGGAAACAATTTGACCCCACTGGGGAAACAATATGACCCCACTGGAGAAACAATGTGACCCCACTGGGGAAACAATGTGACCCCACTGGGGAAACGATATGATCCCACTGGGGAAACAATATGACCCCACTGGGGAAACAATGTGACCCCACTGGGGAAACAATGTGACCCCACTGGGGAAACAATATGACCCCACTGGGGAAACAATGTGACCCCACTGGGGAAACAATATGACCCCACTGGTGAAACAATATGACCCCAATATGACCCCACTGGGGAAACAATTTGACCCCACTGGGGAAACAATATGACCCCACTGGAGAAACATTGTGACCCCACTGGGGAAACAATATGACCCCACTGGGGAAACAATATGACCCCACTGGGGAAAAAATATGACCCCAATATGACCCCACTGGGGAAACAATATGACCCCACTTGGGAAACAATGTGACCCCACTGGGGAAACAATATGACCCCAATATGACCCCACTGGGGAAACAATGTGACCCCACTGGGGAAACAATATGACCCCACTGGGGAAACAATGTGACCCCACTGGGGAAACAATATGACCCCACTGGGGAAACAATGTGACCCCACTGGGGAAACAATATGACCCCACTGGGGAAACAATATGACCCCACTTGGGAAACAATGTGACCCCACTGGGGAAACAATATGACCCCAATATGACCCCACTGGGGAAACAATGTGACCCCACTGGGGAAACAATCTGACCCCACTGGGGAAACAATGTGACCCCACTGGGGAAACAATATGACCCCACTGGGGAAACAATGTGACCCCACTGGGGAAACAATATGACCCCACTGGGGAAACAATGTGACCCCACTGGGGAAACAATGTGACCCCACTGGGGAAACAATATGACCCCACTGGGGAAACAATGTGACCCCACTGGGGAAACAATATGACCCCACTGGGGAAACAATTTGACCCCACTTGGGAAACAATATGACCACACTGGGGAAACAATATGACCACACTGGGGAAACAATATGACCCCACTGGGGAAACAATGTGACCCCACTGGGGAAACAATATGACCCCACTGGGGAAACAATATGACCCCACTGGGGAAACAATATGACCCCACTGGGGAAACAATTTGACCCCACTGGGGAAACAATATGACCACACTGGGGAAACAATGTGACCCCACTGGGGAAACAATATGACCCCACTGGGGAAACAATATGACCACACTGGGGAAACAATGTGACCCCACTTGGGAAACAATATGACCCCACTGGGGAAAGGAGAGACTCTCACAGGACATTCTCCATTTTGTTCTATGACCCCATCAGTGTCACGGGACTCGTCTGAAGGTATCCCATTAAAATGAATAGAAGTATGGAGGTAGTTTCGGGCCTACAAAAATATAGGTTTAAATATGTGTAAATAATATACATATATCTTTTCCTGAGCTTTCTTATATCTCCTAGATATAGGACAGACACTTTTTCACTGTCTTTTTTCCCATTTATGAATGTTATTCAATGCATTTCTCTGTGCTATAGTAGTAAAGGCCAAAAGCAAATATTAATTTTTTATTCCTAAATGGGTCCTAAAATTCTGAATCAAATAGCTAACTTATCCATGGTATGACCATGGATCATTCCATATGGTACCTTAGTAGAATCAAACCTACATTGCAAGCTCCATGTTCTACTAACCCCCTTAGCTACAGAGGACGTACAATATTATAGTATTTTGTAATACATTATTATAGACGTCATACATACAAAACCAGTCAAAAGTTTGGACACACCTACTCATTCAAGGGTTTTTCTTTATTTACTATTTTCTACAATGTCGAATAATAGTGAAGACATCAAAACTATGACATAACACCAAAAAATTTGATAAACTAATTCTTCAAAGTAGCCAACGTTTGAATTGATTTCTGAATTACCCTAGAGGCATCAACTCCACCAACGTTAAGCTCTTTTGGAGATCATTCCACATGAGAGGCGCAAAACAACTAACATCGGATTTACCGGTGGAGATTGAAGGGATTCGTCTCCAGGGTTAGCCATCCCTGAGTCCAGGTCTGGTAACTTACCTGTCTGAAGGTTAATAATGAGCTACGGTATGACGGACGTTTATAGACAAAAAGAGCGCAATGCATCGATCTACGCGACTTAAAGGAGGGCCAGCCTACTTGCTGATACCAAATGCAATGATGTTTACTGGACCTATCACATGTAATAAAGAGCTATGATAAACTGAGTCCAAATGGCTTTAATGCAGTGACGTCTTCATTCGTATCGACTACATTGCCATAGCCAATGACAGGAATGAATGTTGACTGAATGGTTTGTTTTCTGCTATTTAACAAAAGGCTGATCCCAGAGAAGAGGGCTATTTGAATGAGTACATTTCCGGTGGTGAGAAAAAGTACCCAAAATCCTCTGCATCATTCACAGCAGAAGCTGACTGTTCTGTGTGTATATGCAGTGATGGGGGAAAAGTACCCAATTGTCAAACTTGAGTAAAAGTAAAGATACCGTTAATAGAAAATGACGCCCAGTAAAATACTACTTGAGTAAAACTCTAAAAAGTATTTGGTTATAAATCCACTTAAGTACTTTTTACCACTGGTTATTTCTTAACTGAGTTGACTAGGAAGTTGTCCCTGAGTGCTTGGTGTGTTCAGTGATAGTTCTATAGCCTTGACCGCTATGGCAGCTGTTGTTTCTGTTGGACACTGAGGATACCAGTTTGATTGAAGATGTGATGAAAGGATCTATTTAGTAATGAAATCCACCCCACGAACAGAGCCAATTTCTGAGGGACTGACTGCCATTAACTGTCAAAACTATCATAATAACTGTCAACGTTATTCAGCTACCATCTTAATAATGTTATATGGAATAGATCGTGAAGATGAAGTGAGGTTCATTTGTTGGATCGGAATCAGATTTACTGCATTCATTGGTCTGTAAGGTTGTCCTACTGTAGTAGTTATAATAATGTGGGATACAATTCTCTACACTCTTAGAAAACTCTACATTCTCAAAACAGTTAATCAGCTGTCCCCATAGGATAAATAAAATAAAATAAAATGTATTTATATAGCCCTTCTTACAGCAGCTGATATCTCAAAGTGCTGTACAGAAACCCAGCCTAAAACCCCAAACAGCAAGCAATGCAGGTATAGAAGCACGGTGGCTAGGAAAAACTCCCTAGAAAGGCCAAAACCTAGGAAGAAACCTAGAGAGGAACCAGGCTATGAGGGGTGGCCAGTCCTCTTCTGGCTGTGCTGGGTGGAGATTATAACAGAACATGGCCAAGATGTTCAAATGTTCATAAATGACCAGCATGGTCAAATAATAATAATCACAGTAGTTGTCGAGGGTGCAGCAAGTCAGCACCTCAGCAGTAAATGTCAGTTGGCTTTTCACAGCCGACCATTAAGAGTATCTCCACCACTCCTGCTGTCTCTACAGAGTTGAAAACAGCAGGTATGGGACAGGTAGCACGTCCAGTGAACAGGTCAGGGTTCCATAGCCGCAGGAAGAACAGTTGAAACTGGAGCAGCAGCACAGCCAGGTGGACTGGGGACAGCAAGGAGTTCATCATGCAAGGTAGTCTGAGGCATGGTCCTAGGGCTCAGGTCCTCCGAGAGAGAGAGAAAGAAAGAGAGAAAGAGAGAATTAGAGAGAGCATACTTAAATTCACACAGGACACTGGATAAGACAGGAGAAGGACTCCATATATAACAGACTGACCCTAGTAGACTGACACATAAACTACTGCAGCATAAATACTGGAGGCTGAGACAGGAGAAGGACTCCATATATAACAGACTGACCCTAGCCCCCAGACACATAAACTTCTACAGTTAAAAAAATACTGGAGGCTGAGACAGGAGAGGTCAGGGGACACTGTGGCCCCATTCGATGATACCCCCGGACAGGGCCAAACAGGAAGGATATAACTCCACCCACTTTGCCAAAGCACAGCCCCCACACCACTAGAGGGATATCTTCAATCACCAACTTACCATCCTGAGACAAGGCCGAGTATAGCCCACAAAGATCTCCGCCACGGCACAACACAAGGGGGGGCGCCAACCCAGACAGGAAGATCACATCAGTGATTCAACCCACTCAAGTGACGCACCCCTCCTAGGGACGGCATGGAAGAGCACCAGTAAGCCAGTGACTCAGCCCCTGTAATAGGGTTAGAGGCAGAGAATCCCAGTGGAGAGAGGGGAACCGGCCAGGCAGAGACAGCAAGGGCGGTTTGTTGCTCCAGCGCCTTTCCGTTCACCTTCACACTCCTGGGCCAGACTGCACTCAATCATATGACCCACTGAAGAAATTAGTCTTCAGTAAAGACTTAGAGGTTGAGACCGAGTCTGCGTCTCTCACATGGGTAGGCAGACCATTCCATACAAATGGAGCTCTATAGGAGAAAGCCCTGCCTCCAGCTGTTTGCTTAGAAATTCTAGGGACAATTATTAGGCCTGCGTCTTGTGACCGTAGCGTAAGTGTAGGTATGTACTGCAGGACCAAATCGGAAAGATAGGTAGGAGCAAGCCCATGTAATGCTTTGTAGGTTAGCAGTAAAACCTTGAAATCAGCCCTTGCCTTAACAGGAAGCCAGTGTAGGGAGGCTAGCGCTGGAGTAATAGGATCAAGTTTTTTGGTTCTAGTCAGGATTCTAGCAGCCGTATTTAGCACTAACTGAAGTTTATTTAGTGCTTTATCCGGGTAGCCGGAAAGTAGAGCATTGCAGTAGTCTAACCAAGAAGTAACAAAAGCATGGATAACTTTTTCTGCATCATTTTTGGACAGAAAGTTTCTGATTTTTGCAATGTTACGTAGATGGAAAAAAGCTGTCCTTGAAACAGTCTTGATATGTTTGTCAAAAGAGAGATCAGTGTCCAGAGTAACGCCGAGGTCCTTCACAGTCTTATTTGAGACGACTGTACAACCATCAAGATTAATTGTCAGATTCAACAGAAGCTCTCTTTGTTTCTTGGGTCCAAGAACAAGCATCTCTATTTTGTCCGAGGTTAAAAGTAGAACGTTTGCAGCCATCCACTTCCTTATGTCTGAAACACAGGCTTCTAGCGAGGGCAATTTTGGTGTTTTCACCATGTTTCATTGAAATGTACAGCTGTGTGTCATCCGCATAGCAGTGAAAGTTAACATTGGGTTTTCGAATGACATCCCCAAGAGGTAAAATATATAGTGAAAACAATAGTGGTCCTAAAACGGAACCTTGAGGAACACCGAAATGTACAGTTGATTTGTCAGGTGACAAACTATTCACAGAGACAAACTGATATCTTTCCGACAGATAAGATCTAAACCATGCCAGAACTTGTCCGTGTAGACCAATTTGGGTTTCCAATCTCTCTAAAAGAATGTGTTGATGGTATCAAAAGCAGCACGAAGGTCTAGGAGCACGAGGACAGATGCAGAGCCTCGGTCTGACGCCATTAAAAGGTAATTTACCACCTTCACAAGTGCAGTCTCAGTGCTATGATGGGGTCTAAAACCAGACTGAAGCATTTCGTATACATTGTTTGTCTTAAGGAAGGCCGTGAGTTTCTGCGCAACAGATTTTTCAATTTTTTTTGAGAGGAATGGAAGATTCAATAGAGGCCGATAGTTTTTATATTTTCTGGGTCAAGGTTGGGCTTTTTCAAGAGAGGTTTTATTACTGCCACTTTTAGTGAGTTTGGTACACATCCGGTGGATAGAGAGCCGTTTATTATATCTAACATAGGAGGGCCAAGCACAGGAAGCAGCTCTTTCAGTGGTTTAGTTGGAATAGGGTCCAGTATGCAGCTTGAAGGTTTAGAGGCCATGATTATTTTCATCATTTTGTCAATTGATACTATAACTCTTTTTTATTCCAGGTATAAACCTTTTTGGTTCCAGGTAGAACTCTTTTGGGTTCCATGTGGAACCCGCTCCGAGAAGGCTTCTACATGGATCCCAATATAGTTCTACCTGCAACCAAAAATAGTTATTTGAAGGATAATCCTATGAGGATAGCCTTATAACCTTTTTCTACAAGCGATGGTTCTCACACACACATTGTAAAGTGAGGTGACCTAAAAAAAAACAACCTTCAAACACCATGTGTTATTTTAACTACAACTGTCTGCTTGGCCTTGAAGCCAACTCTTCCTGCCTCTCTGGATTCTATGTTTAGCTGTCCCAAAAATGTCTGAAGTCTCCACTATGTATGTGGCATAGTGGAGATCTGAGATCAGACAATTTTGATTTAATACTTGCTGGCAAAGATCTACAGGCTGGGCTCATTGCAACTTGAAGCCCCCTATATACGTGTTACATTACTGAATACATTAAATGCTTTTATCTTGGTCTTAAACAGGTGTAGACTAATTGAAAGCTTGGGACAATAAGGTTCTTTCTGCATTTTTTTGTAATAGCCTTGTTCTGGTCAATATTCTTCCCCAAAATACCCAAACAAATACCCAAATAAAAAAAACATTCAAACCAATTACGGTTCCGAACTTTAAAGCCAATTATCTCAGAATCATATTTTTTGCAGATAGAAACTTATAGTCCCCAAGCTGTCATAATGTTGTCATTATAGGAGCTTGTTTCCAGTTGACAGCATAATTCCACCGTGTCTAGATTTGATGAATGCTATAATAAATGTTTCATCATTTTATAATTTATAGTCTGAGGACAGTGGAAGGCAAGTTGATGAATACATTTGTTGGGATAATTGAGAGTAACATTTAGGTTATGCCTCTGACTCACAGACAGCCAGGAGGAGAGGTTCTGTCACTGACTCACAGACAGCCAGGAGGAGAGGTTATGTCTCTGAATCACAGACAGCCAAGAGGAGAGGTTATGTCTCTGACTCACAGACAGCCAGGAGGAGAGGTTCTGTCTCTATCTCACAGACAGCCAGGAGGAGAGGTTATGTCTCTGACTCACAGACAGCCAGGAGGAGAGGTTCTGTCTCTATCTCACAGACAGCCAGGAGGAGAGGTTATGTCTCTGACTCACAGACAGCCAGGAGGAGAGGTTCTATCTCTGACTCACAGATGGCCAGGAGGAGAGGTTATGTCTCTGACTCACAGACAGCCAGGAGGAGAGGTTCTGTTACGGACTCACAGACAGCCAGGAGGAGAGGTTCTGTTACTGACTCACAGACAGCCAGAAGGAGAGGTTCTGTTACGGACTCACAGACAGCCAGAAGGAGAGGTTATGTTACTGACTCACAGACAGCCAGAAGGAGAGGTTCTGTCACTGACTCACAGACAGCCAGAAGGAGAGGTTCTGTTACTGACTCACAGACAGCCAGAAGGAGAGGTTATGTTACTGACTCACAGACAGTTCTGTACCAGTTTGCTCTGTCAGTGTCCAATATTTATTTCAGGCACGCCTAGGTGAAATAATTAGCAATGAACATCAGTCGTCATCAGCAGAACTAACCCTGCCTTGTCCTCTCTTTCATGTTATGCTACCTGAAATCTGAGTGCAGGCGACACCAGGCAAACCTCCGTTCAACATAGATGCTGGCACCCAATGACAAGACACTGGAACTCATCATTGCTCTGTTTCCTATGTCAGCGCTGCGGGCTAGCGATGAGCTGTGGCTTGCCCAATTTTGCGTTGGCACCGCTACAACTTCTCAAATCGGTCCCGGCTTCACCCTCAAGATCGTGGGCCCACGATCCTCTGCTGCTATAATGTTACATTTGATTGATTGTGAGACTGTGGAAACTACATGAGTTCCTGCAGTATTGCTATAGGATCAGGATTGTGTCAGCCCTGTGTCCCAGTAGCTATGTTGCATAGGTAGAATAGCCTCATGTACCAAGATGACAGCTCATCCTGCCTCAGCTTAGTCCCCCGGCGATGCAGCTATATGGCAGGTGGTTGGCTAGGTTCATCGCAGGCGTGGTCATACACCTTACGGTTTCCAAGTTAGATAGGAAGAATATACCCATGTACCAAGATGACGGCCCATCTTGCCTCATCGAGGGCGGTGCGTCGCATTAGGAATACGTATGGCTGCTGATGCTAGCTGATGCTACATATAGTTAGTATTCACACATAGGCCTAGTACTCAGGCATGTAATATAATTAACTTAGCTGGTCTATAGAGAGCTCCTAAACGGAGTTTACATGGCTGTACCATGCCTCATTAAGCTTACTGACGGCGTCAGCCGTGGTGAATAGCCGACATGTTGCCGTCTTTGCTGTCTACTTGATATAAGTACATTGCATATATCAACAGGTGGTTGGGCTGGGTCATATTGCTTAAGGTTGCTTGTTAGATAAGGAGATATTTTAATATAGACCCACCAGATGATTCGTCATTTAGTTTCCGCTACAGCACCCGGCAATGGGTCTCCAGGGCAACTGAGTTCTTACTGCTTACGGTTGCTAGTTAGATGGGTAGAATATTCCCATGTAACAAGATGACAGCTCATCTTGCCTCAAGTGAGGGTAGCCAGCGGTGAGTCATATGAGAAATATGAGACGTGTTGAAAAAGCTCATACTATACATGGTAAATATTCACACAGAGTCCTCTAATGGTAGGATGACTTTAGTTGGTGTATACTATACAGTCTTGTAATGGTAGGATGACTTTAGCTGGTGTTTAGTATACAGTCTTGTAATGGTAGGATGACTTTAGCTGGTGTTTAGTATACAGTCTTGTAATGGTAGGATGACTTTATCTGGTGTTTAGTATACAGTCTTGTAATGGTAGGATGACTTTAGTTGGTGTATACTATACAGTCTTGTAATGGTAGGATGACTTTAGTTGGTGTATACTACACAGTCTTGAAATGGTAGGATGACTTTAGCTGGTGTTTAGTATACAGTCTTGTAATGGTAGGATGACTTTAGCTGGTCTGTAGTATCCAGTCCTCTGATGGTAGGATGACTTTAGCTGGTGTTTAGCATACAATCTTGTAATGGTAGGATGACTTTAGCTGGTGTTTAGTATACAGTCCTCTAATGGTAGGATGACTTTAGCTGGTGTTTAGTATACAGTCTTGTAATGGTAGGATGACTTTAGTTGGTGTATACTATACAGTCTTCTAATGGTAGGATGACTTTAGCTGGTGTATACTATACAGTCTTGTAATGGTAGGATGACTTTAGCTTTACATGTTGAGTGCTTAGCAGGACAGAACACGGTCCAATTCATACACTTATCCAGCAGTGGAAAAAGTACCCAATATTGTCATAATTGAGTAAAAGTCCGATACCTTAATAAAAAGTTACTCAAGTGAAAGATGAAAGTCACTCAGTAAAATAGTATTTGAGTAAACGTCTAAAAGTATTTGGTTTTAAAAATACTTAAGTGTAAAAAGTACATGTAATTGCTAAAATATACTTAAGTATCAAAAATAATTCCTTATATTAAGCAAAGCAGACGAAGCCATTTTCTTGTTTTTAAAATGTACTACTAGCCAGGGTCACACTCCAACACTCAGACATTATTTACAAAAGACACATTTGTGTTTATTGAGTCCACCAGACCAGAGGCGGTAGGGATGACCACGTTTTCTCTTGATAAGTGCGTGAATTTTCCTGTTCTGCTAAGCATTCAAAATGTAACAAGTACTTTGGGTTGTCAGGAAAATGTATGGAGTAAAAAGTACAATATTTTCTTTAGGAATGTAGTGAAGTAAAAGTAAAAGTTGTCCAAAATATAAATAATAAAGTAAAGTACAGATACCTCCCAAAAAATACTTAAGAAGTACTTTATAGTATTTGTACTTAAGTACTATACATCATTGCACTTGTCAAGAGGACATCCCTCATCATCCCTACTGCCTCTGATCTGACGGACTCACTAAACACAAATGCTTTGTTTGTAAATGATGTCTGAGTGTTGGAGTGTGCCCCTGGCTATCCGTAACTTAAAAAATATTGTGCCTACTGGTTTGTTTGTTATAAGTAATTAGACATTTTTCATACTTTTACTTTTACTTTTGATACTTTAATACATTTTTGTAACTACATTTACTTTTGATACATACTTAAGGACATTTAAAACAAAATACTTTTACTCAAGTAGTATTTTACTGGGTGACTTTCACTTTTACTTGAGTCATTTTCTATTATGGTATACTGCTACTGCTTCTACTTCCTCCCTGATACTGTTGCTCACATGAAGACCTCCTCCTGCCCCTTGGACATGGTCCCTACAAGACTACTACAAGACGTTATGCATACTGTTGACCACAACATTGGCTAATAAAAATAGTTCACTGACCTCTGGCTCCGTTCCAGCCCACTTTATAAATGTTTTGTTTAACCTCTCCTTAAAAAGTTATTTTCAAGCAATTGCTGGCTCATTTGAGCATTAACAACTTATTCAAAAAAAATCTGTTGGGTTTCCGATCCTTACACAGCAGAGAAACTGCTTCATTAAAAGTCCGTAGTGATCTTCTGTTAGCTACCGGAACTGGTGAATTCAATATTCGAGTTACTTTGGATACTTTTGATTCTAACATTTTTGTTGACCGGCTGGAGAGGTGGGTGGGAATCTCCTGCACTGCATTGAACTGGTTCAGGTCATATTTTTGTGGCAGGCGTTTCTCAGTGAGCATTGGTGTTTCAGGATCGTCCCCAGAACCTATTCACTATGGTGTACCTCAATGGGTCAAATCTGGGCACCATTATTTTTTTATTGTATATGTTTTCCTTTGGTGACATCATCTGCAATCATAACATTCAGTTTCTCTGCTATGCAAATGACACACAGCTCTATTTATCAATCAGACACAGTGACCAAGCTAGTGTAGCTACCCTTCACCAATGACCAAGCTAGCGTAGCTACCCTTCACCAGTGACCAAGCTAGCATAGATACCCTTCACCAGTGACCAAGCTAGTGTAGTTACCCTTCACCATTGACCAAGCTAGCATAGCTACCCTTCACAATTAACCAAGCTAGCATAGCTACCCTTCACCATTGACCAAGCTAGCGTAGCTACCCTTCATCATTGACCAAGCTAGCTTAGCTACCCTTCACCAGTGACCAAGCTAGCATAGCTACCCTTCACCATTGACCAAGCTAGCGAAGCTACCGTTCACCAGTGACCAAGCTAGTGTAGCTACCCTTCACCATTGACCAAGCTAGTGTAGCTACCGTTCACCAGTGACCAAGCTAGCATACCTACCCTTCCCCATTAACCAAGCTAGCGTAGCTACCCTTCACCAGTGACCAAGCTAGCGTAGCTAACATTCACCAGTGACCAAGCTAGCGTAGCTACCCTTCACCATTGACCAAGCTAGCGTAGCTACCGTTCACCAGTGACCAAGCTAGCATACCTACCCTTCCCCATTAACCAAGCTAGCGTAGCTACCCTTCACCATTGACCAAGCTAGCGTAGCTACCCTTCACCATTGACCAAGCTAGCGTAGCTACCCTTCACCATTGACCAAGCTAGCATAGCTACCCTTCATTAGTATCTTGCTGACATCAAATGTTAGATGTCTGACAGTTTTCTCCAGCTCAATGATAAGAAACCCGAGATTGTTGTATTTGGTCCCCACCTTGAAGGGAGTCAGATTGTAGTTAACCTTAGAACCTTTCCCACCAATGTAAAGTCCAGAAACCTTGGCGTCTTCTTTGACCCCGACCTAAACCTGGAGCTGCATGTAAAGAAGGTTGTCCAGTCCTGCTTTTATCATCTAAGAAATATAACTAAAGTCAAGACTTTTGTCTCAGTCACTGATCTGGGGAAACATGTAAATGCTTTTATTTCCTCATGTCTGGATTACTGTAACTCTTTGTATGAGTGTCTCAGTCAGAAATCAATCCATCGCCGACAGTCATGAGTGAATGCTATAAATGTTTTACGTTTGGCTGGGGGTTCAGTGTGTTAGTAGCTACAGCAGTTGTTGTGTGTATCTGAGAGTCCTCTCCTGTGGTGTAGCTGGGTATTAGTCGGTGGTCCTGGGCCTCTTGCCTGACAGTTCTGTCCTGTGGTGTAGCTTTGGGAAGGTCCTTCTCGATAACAATGGGGTCATCCGTCAACCCATATCTCTTCACCATCTACCCTGCATCTACCCTTCTCTGTCTATCCGGACATTTGATGTTACTGTGGACAGAGAGAAACAGTTTCACGTTTCAAGTTGTGTTAGTCGTATGTACAGGATACGCAGCTGTTACAACAGTGTTCTGGGGCCAGCTGCACCACTTGTTCAACCCCAGCTCTATCACAACTGAGTGCACCAGTTGGGCGTAAACAAATATGAATTTCTTTATACTTTTAAGCAATATTTTTTTAATTAGACATGTCCTCCTTTCATAGACTTGCTGTTTAAGTAAAGCTCCGACAACCTATGCTGTGGAACACAGAGGAATCCGGTGCAGGACAGCACAATATTTTGAAAATGTATGTCGACCCTGTCCTCACATTGCTGACATTGGCTACTGTAAAAGATTTAACACTGAGATATGTTGCCTGGAAAACAAGCTCAGAATTTTAGCACAGTTATTGTCAGCTGGCATTTAACAACAGCATCAGGGTTTGGCAAAAGGTTCTGGACAGCTGGTGGTTAACAATAGCATCAGGGTTTGACACTCTGGGATATCGTTGATGTCCTTATGATGTTACCATCACGGTTCTGGACAGCAGCAAGGTGAACAGACTTTTGTTCCACAGCAGCTCTATAACAGCTGATTCAGCGAATCAACTCCTCATAGTCTTGATTCAAACCAATCAGGTGTGTCAGCTCTATAACAGCTGATTCAGCGAATCAACTCCTCATAGTATTGTTTCAAACCAATCAGGTGTGTCAGCTCTATCACAGCTGATTCAGTGAATCAACTCCTCATAGTCTTGTTTCAAACCAATCAGGTGTGTCAGCTCTATCACAGCTGATTCAGCGAATCAACTCCTCATAGTCTTGTTTCAAACCAATCAGGTGTGTTAACTCTATCACAGTTGATTCAGCAAATCAACTCCTCATAGTATTGATTCGAACCAATCAGGTGTGTCAGCTCTATCACAGTTGATTCAGCAAATCAACTCCTCGTAGTATTGATTCGAACCAATCAGGTGTGTTAGCCCTATCACAGTTGATTCAGCTAATCAACTCCTCATAGCATTGATTCGAACCAATCAGGTGTGTCAGCTCTATCACAGTTGATTCAGCTAATCAACTCCTCATAGCGTTGATTCTAACCAATCAGGTGTGTTAGTGAAAAGAGCCTGTGCACTCTGCCAGCAGCTCTCCAGGCCTGGGCTTGGTCCACTGCATTCATCTACAGCACACCTTAACCCTTTCCTGTCCAGCTACTGTTTTACCACTCAGTTACAGTGCTCACCTCATTATGAGAATCCTCAGCTTTGGCCTTTGTGGGCCGAATGTACAAGTGTGCCCTCTATCATGGAGTGTCAGGTAAGCACAGAATAACTTTGATATTGATCTAAAATCAATCTAATGACCTGTTTTATAATTTCCCCCGTAATGGTTAAGTTGAGGAGTTGGTAAACTGATTCTAAGGAAAGCTTATACCCAACTGTGGATCTAAGAGAAACATGTCCCGCAGATACAATGACAAGTGGTTAAATATCATGTAAGATATCTACACACCTGCCCATTAAAATATCTTTAATGTCATGAACTCCTTTTTAATAACCTTCATTGTAAGAAGACTCTCTCTACCCACAAACGTGTCTAGAAAATATGTTGTGGCAGCTGTTTGGAAGAGTTGGCCGATACTCAATCACTTCAAAGGCTTTAAACAATAAGCCTTGAATGCTGAGATGAGAATAGCATAGCCTAAGAAATTAAAAGATTGTTCGCCTTGCCTACTCAACATGTGTCTCCTGCAACGCCCCCTATGATGTCTCCAACAGTGACTTTATTAATACAGGACATTGTCACGTTGTTGCTAATAAATTGGGAGAACGTTGTGACATCTTCATTTTGCTCGTAGGGGGATGGAATGAGACGCTGCATCTGAAATAATCAGAATGCCACATTAATTCATCTGAACCAATTGGAAATAACTTTTACACAACAATTGATTGCAGATGTTTGACAGAACATATACAATGGATATTAAAAGCTGTGACGTGATTGACTTGAAAAAAGAAGTGTTGATTTGATACCAAGAACCTATGTCTTTTAACAATTAGAAAACTCAGAAGTATATATAATGTTACGGATATATCTCACATGTAATCTCCAATTTGGAGAAACAAATGAATTGTTTCAGTATTAGTGGTTCTTTTGGTAACACTTTATTTGAAGGGGCTCATCACTCTTTTGTGAAACCCTTCATTATACCTTTAAGCCTGTGTTGTAGTACCATTCATTACACCTTTAAGCCTGTGTTGTGGTACCATTCATTACACCTTTAAGCCTGTGTTGTGGTACCATTCATTACACCTTTAAGCCTGTGTTGTAGTACCATTCATTACACCTTTAAGCCTGTGTTGTAGTACCATTCATTACACCTTTAAGCCTGTGTTGTGGTACCATTCATTACACCTTTAAGCCTGTGTTGTAGTACCATTCATTACACCTTTAAGCCTGTGTTGTAGTACCATTCATTACACCTTTAAGCCTGTGTTGAAGTACCATTCATTACACCTTTAAGCCTGTGTTGTAGTACCATTCATTACACCTTTAAGCCTGTGTTGTGGTACCATTCATTACACCTTTAAGCCTGTGTTGTAGTACCATTCATTACACCTTTAAGCCTGTGTTGTAATACCATTCATTACACCTTTAAGCCTGTGTTGTGGTACCATTCATTACACCTTTAAGCCTGTGTTGAAGTACCATTCATTACACCTTTAAGCCTGTGTTGTAGTACCATTCATTACACCTTTAAGCCTGTGTTGTAGTACCATTCATTGTAACAATCAAAACACATGTATTTAGCGTCATTCATAAGGAATCTTCAAAATACAAGTCTTTATTTATACGGTGAAAACTTGTCATTTTAAAGTCCGTGTACCCAACACCCTGACAGACACACTATTCAGTCAACGGGCTGGGGGTAGTGTAACAGGGTTGGTTTTGCTTCTACTAGACTCTTCAGAAATATGTATTCTAACGTTTATGTATTCAGAATGGTTGGTTGAATTTACATGTCAATAAGGTGTTATGCCATTGGCCAAACTTGCATATAGCGGGAGATCACATTTTTCTCAGTCTGAGATTTACATGGAACCAGTAGGTCAAGTTCTAAACTAAACTATTGTATCTTATTTATGTAAATTACAGTGTGTACATGTTTAGTATGTACAGCAGTTCAAGGTCAGCCACAGAGCTCTACTCTAGGAGCACGTTAGAAGGACATGTCATTTGTAGACATTCCTGCAGTAGGCAACCTGATCCTCCTTGAGGTCTCAAAATAGTCTAGAACAATCCATGGTAAAAGAATAAGGAGTGTTGTGTTCCTCGAAGTGGGTGGGACTAGAGAGACACAGACACACAGAGGCCTCTCATCCAATCCATTTCCTTTACCAGAGGTGTCCATAATTAACTTCTGCTTGGTTGTCCCTTCCAACCAGATATAAGGAGTCTGAGGACCCTGTATCCATGAGTCAGATACCTTCTTCCTCTGTGGTAAGACTCCTTAGATTTTTACATTTGTCTCATATTTGTCCTCAGCATCTGAGGCGGTAGCTAACTGCATTGTTTGAGTTCATAATTTAATGTATTGTAAGGCCTTACAATATGCAATCAAGTGGCATTGATTTAAAATGTACTTTAATTGTGTTTTGCTTCAAATCTGTCACGTTCATTCAAGGTGAAAAGTGCTGCACCTGCATTTGTTTGTAAATTCAGGGGG
Organism: Oncorhynchus mykiss; assembly: GCF_057628025.1. NCBI lineage: Eukaryota > Metazoa > Chordata > Actinopteri > Salmoniformes > Salmonidae > Oncorhynchus > Oncorhynchus mykiss. The sequence goes on along the minus strand of NC_143049.1, from coordinate 38,575,115 downwards.
GGTGGTCAAGAATGTAGCTGGATTGTCAGGGCTACTTGACAGAATGTACAGTAAAGTAGGAAAATGAATGTTACCAGTTGCAACTGTAGTTGAATTGGACATGGCTGTAATGATGGAGTTGAATGATGCCATTCAAAATGTTTCTTGCCCTTCGGGTGCCAAATTACAAGGTTTTAGACTTGTTCGTATTCACAACACCCTAATGTTTCACAGGATCCTCCAAGACATACAAATTAAACTGTAGGAGGGGAAAAAGGTGAGACATGGTTTGTCTTCACATAAAAAGTGATGAAAAAAATTATGTGTGAGATACAGTACCGCTCACTCTGTTGACTGTGGAGGAAGCACCACAGAGTCAATCATGTTTCTTGTTTCATCTCTTTCCTAGTGAACCGTCACCATGAGTACGGACGCAGAGATGCAAATCTACGGCAAGGCTGCCTTGTACCTTCGTAAACCCGAGAGGGAGAGGATGGAGGCACAAGCCGCACCCTTTGATTCAAAGAACGCCTGCTATGTGACAGACGTCAAGGAGCTGTACCTTAAGGGTTTGATCACTGGCAGGACAGAGGGAAAGTGTACTGTCAAAGTCACAAATCCTGACGGCACTACAATGGTAAGTCTGATCTGAAAAGTATTGAAGTAAAAAAATTATCCAAATTGTCAAAAACATGCCAAAAGCTAATATGAAATCAGTAACGAAAAAAAGATTAAGAAGCATTTCTTTGTTCTTTTTTTAAGCAGAATATAACCTTCAGAAAAAGCATTTTTATTGCTGCTATTTAAAACTGTCATGGAATTATTGATAATGACAAGTCAAGAATCTCCATGTATTTGTCAGCGCGTGATTACAAAGTAGTTGGATTAAATGGGGGTAACCATTTTAATGAGAAAAAAGCATTGAGTCATGACCAGTTCGATCCGTGTGAAATCTAGATTTCTGACTGTTTCAGGACAAAGAGTTCAAAGAAGCAGACATCTACCAGATGAACCCCCCGAAGTACGACAAGATTGAGGACATGGCCATGATGACCTACCTGAATGAAGCCTCTGTGTTGTATAACCTCAAAGAGCGTTATGCAGCATGGATGATCTATGTAAGAAACCTGCATAAACATACACACATACTGTAAATGAACATAAGAAATTCCTACATGCATGAACATGAGAAATACACACGTGAAGTACTACACTCAAATGAATAGTAGAAACCAAAACATACCAATACAGTAGACCCACATTAGTATACCATAGTACACCCACATCATCACAAAAATCCAGGTAAAAGTCCATCTAACTTTGCTAAACTCCTAATTGAAATCCCTTTCATCCAGACCTACTCTGGGCTCTTCTGTGCCACGGTGAACCCCTACAAGTGGCTCCCCGTGTACGACGAAGTGGTTGTCAACGCCTACAGAGGGAAGAAGAGGATGGAGGCTCCACCCCATATCTTCTCTGTCTCTGACAACGCCTTCCAGTTCATGATGATTGGTACGAGCTCTCATGGAGAAATGGATGGATGGATGGATGGATGGAATCTACTGTCTTCTAGTCTAAATTAGAACAGTTTGCTGGGAAGCGCTCATTTCACTAGCCTTGAATGGAAAATATTCCAAAATGAAATTCATGATGATGCTTATGAATACAATGATGTACTCCAAATGTTGATTGATTATAATAAGCAACATGTTTTTTTGGTTCCAGATAAGGAGAATCAGTCCGTCCTGATTACGTAAGTTGTTTTCTATCATTTCACTTGAGAAGGTGTTTCTATTCTAATATATTGGGTGACTTGGTGTTATAAAATACAGGACATTATGAATGGATTAGGCTTTCTGTAGTAATGACTTGGGTGTTATAAAATACAGGACATTATGAATGGATTAGGCTTTCTGTAGTAATGACTTGGGTGTTATAAAATACAGGATATTATGAATGGATTAGGCTTTCTGTAGTAATGACTGGGTGTTATAAAATTCAGGACATTATGAATGGATTAGGCTTTCTGTAGTAATGACGTGGGTGTTATAAAATACAGGACATTATGAATGGATTAGGCTTTCTGTAGTAATGACTGGGTGTTATAAAATACAGGATATTATGAATGGATTAGGCTTTCTGTAGTAATGACTGGGTGTTATAAAATACAGGGCATTATGAATGGATTAGGCTTTCTGTAGTAATGACTTGGTGTTATAAAATACAGGACATTATGAATGGATTAGGCTTTCTGTAGTAATGACTGGGTGTTATAAAATACAGGACATTATGAATGGATTAGACTATGCTTAACAATGACTCGATGAGGGGGAATATTAATTAATTATTTACTTATGTTAGAAAACGTGTCTGCAGTGTATTTTTCAAAGCTATTTCTTAGTGAAAGCCAATCTGACATTCAAACATGTGACTAAACCAATCTTTCTCTGTCATATAAACCAGTGGAGAATCCGGTGCAGGAAAGACTGTCAACACCAAGCGTGTCATCCAGTACTTTGCCACCATTGCAGTTTCTGGTGTCAAGAAGGAAGCAGACCCCAGCAAAATGAAGGTAACACATTTTAGTTTGGTGTTCTGTGTAAACTTTGTTTTTCAAGCGGTGAATAGTTTTTTAATTAAAGTGTATTCTAGTTTCTGAGAAACTTGTGTTTGTCTCAATCAGGGGTCTCTTGAAGATCAGATCATTGCAGCTAACCCTCTGCTGGAGTCTTACGGTAATGCCAAGACAGTGAGGAACGACAACTCGTCTCGCTTTGTAAGTATGAAGGGCATACTGTGGACGTGACCTTCAATTGGAAAAAATATTTTAGTAGTTCCCTATAGGTGTCATAATACCCATAAAACCTTGCGGTAAAAACAGGGAAATGCGTCCAGTTGTTTTTCCACCTTTTATTTCTCCCATAGGGGATTTTAGAAACACTTTAAATAAGGGCTGTGGTCCGTGTAGGCTCACCCTGGCGTGACGTTTTGATCACCATGTCAATCAGAAAAGGTGACTTTTATCAAAATATTTTTCTCTATTTACTCTCAGATTTTCAAAATGCTAATTAGCATCATGCTAATAGACATGGAAGCTCCTGCAGGTCATCTCTAGCTGACACCTTTGCTAACAGCTATTGACAGAATGTACCATTTAAATAAAGACAGAATGTACCATTAAAATACATGTAGCCAATTGAATCATTACTACATTTAGCTAACATTAGATAGTTAAGTTAGGCACTCTCGTCCAGATCATTATGGCATTTGTAGTTCTTTATGTTAGCCACATTAGCAGGGAATTAGCATTTCATTTGTTGTGGCTAAATACAGGCAAAAATATTTAGCTAAAAGTCACCTTGTCTTAGATAGATTTATATGGTTATCAAAACTACACGCTAGAGTAAGCCTACACAAAACCCAGCACTTGTTTTAAGTGTTTTTAAAATCCACTATTGGTAATATGAATGGTGTGTATAAACGTTTGGAACCATTTCCCTGTTTGACCGCTAGGTTTTATGGGTATTACGACTGATACTGTGGTGCTCTATGGTTTTGTCAATAGATGTCAAACAAATTGCATCTTTTCAAGGGGTCTAACAAAGTAAAATATTATATTTATTTAGTTGACCTATTTCTAACCACCATGCTTTACAACAGGGTAAATTCATCAGGATTCACTTCCAAGGAGGAAAACTGGCTAAAGCTGACATTGAGACCTGTGAGTTGGTTTCCCTTGTTTCTCAATGCTTTCCTTAAATCACACAGAATATTTGTTGGAGATTGAATCATCAAATGTAATGTTATCTTATGTTGTCTCTCTCTCTCTCTCTCTCTCTCTCTCTCTCTCTCTCTCTCTCTCTCTCTCTCTCTCAGACCTGCTAGAGAAGTCCAGAGTGGCCTTCCAGCTGCCCGCTGAGAGAGGCTACCATATCTTCTACCAGATGATGACCAACCACAAACCTGAGCTAGTTGGTAAGGCAAAGTACAGGTTAAGGTGAAATGATTTACACCGCCATCTGTGGAACTTATTCAAATGTTTCCTAGTCCACACTGTTAATATTATTATAATGAGTACTTCCAAGGTAACAAGGCATCTAAACATGAGGCAGGTCTTTCAAGGTCTTTCCTGGGAAAGATCAAGTAATGCACTGTGATACACTAGTCCAGGAGCATCAGTCCCCCTCTTTTGATGCTATGCATTATATACTGCATGTTTCCTTGAGTCCATCTATTTAGTAAAGGAGGGAGAGATACTGTAAAGGTAGGACAGCAGAATTCTCAGTGATTTAACTGACAAGCCATTCTCCGTTGTCCACAGAAATGACACTCATCACCACCAACCCTTACGACTTCCCCATGATCAGCCAGGGTCAGATCAGTGTGGCCAGCATTGACGACAAGGTCGAGCTGGATGCCACCGATGTGAGTGATACAAAGTGTGAACCAAACTCTAGATATGGAATGGGTAGGCACACAATACACACTGAATGCATTGATTAAACTCATATTGTGCTGTCATATACTAGTGTGTTGGCCAAAAGTAATCATGTGGAACTGAGAAGCCAGTTAATTCTAACCATCCCATTTGTTCTGGACTGAATACAGAATGGTAGTGTACTGTAACTGAGCAAACTACCGTTCAGTTCTTCACTGTTGTACTTCCTGTTTAATACCAGGATGCAATTACAATCCTGGGCTTCTCTAACGATGAGAAAATGGCCATCTACAAGCTGACAGGAGCTGTAATGCACCATGGCAACTTGAAATTCAAGCAGAAGCAGCGTGAGGAGCAGGCCGAGTCAGACGGAACCGAGGGTGAGTCCCACTCGTAAGACGTAATATATGGAAAGCATTAGTCCCTTTCCCCAATGTAGAAATAATAACGTAAGAAGTTCATTCCACGGAAACGGATGTGTTGTGATTTTCATTTAAAATGTATGACTAACATAAATCATACATTTTACAGTTTAACAAACCATTCAACTCAACTTTTAACAATTTACACTGAAAATATTACAAAAAAACATTTACTGTGCAGATGTGCAAAGTTTGGTAACAAGAATTCTAGTAAAATCTCCCTCAGTTTTTCTGTGCCCAACACTGCTCTGAATTCAGATTCAACAATGTCTGCAAATAGCACAACTGGGTGATTTGAAAAGTCAATATAATATAATACCCATAGCAAAAATGTTTATCTTTAATTTATAATACATGGAAACTATGAGAATAGAAAGGTTCAGTACTTTTGTGAAGCATCACAGCACAATTGAAAAATGGCAAATAGAAACTGGAGATAGATGGGAGAGGTTGAGGGTAGCTAAAGGATTTGACTAAAAACAAACAGAAGACAACTGTTGTAAAATATCCGTAAAATGTGTATAGTATGTATAAACTGGAAGAAGTAGCCTAAGTGTTGCTGTCCATTAGTTTACTCCAAATAGGGGAGATGTGGTAGGGTTAGGGGCAAATATAGACTTTGGGCATCACAGTACATTAGAGCTCAGTGGAGTACAGTACAGCACAGCACAATATAGTACAGTAGAGTAGAGTAGAGTTCAGTACAATACAGTATGGTATATTATAGAGTACTCAACTTGTGTCCAACTTTGTACTGAACTCTACTGTAAAGTGCTGTACTGTACTGAACTATACACTACTGTTCTGAACTATACACTACTGTACTGTACTATACACTACTGTACTGTACTATACACTACTGTACTGTACTATTCACTACTGTACTGTACACTACACTACTGTACTGAACTATACACTACTGTACTGAACTATACACTACACTACTGTACTGAACTATACACTACTGTACTGAACTATACACTACTGTACTGAACTATATACTACACTACTGTACTGAACTATACACTACTGTACTGTACTATACACTACTGTACTGAACTATACACTACTGTTCTGAACTATACAATACTGTACTGAACCATACACTACTGTACTGTACTGAACTATATACCACACTACTGTACTGAACTATACACTACTGTACTGAACTATACACTACTGTACTGTACTATACACTACTGCACTGAACTATACCCTACACTACTGTACTGAACTATACACTACTGTACTGAACTATACACTACTGTACTGTACTATACACTACTGTACTGAACTATACACTACTGTATTGTACTATACTATACTGAACTGTACTACACACTACTGAACTCATATCCAATCATATCAAATGTATTTATATAGCCCTTCTTACATTAGCTGATATCTCAAAGTGCTGTACAGAAACCCAGCCTAAAATCCCAAACAGCAAGCAATGCAGGTGTAGAAGGACGGTGGCTAGGAAAAACTCCATAGAAAGGCCAAAACCTAGGAAGAAACCTAGAGAGGAACCAGGCTATGTGGGGTGGCCAGTCCTCTTCTGGCTGTGCCGGGTGGAGATTATAACAGAACATGGCCAAGATGTTCAAATGTTCATAAATGACCAGCATGGTCAAATAATAATAATCACAGTAGTTGTCGAGGGTGCAACAAGTCAGCACCTCAGCAGTAGATGTCAGTTGGCTTTTCATAGCCGATCATTCAGAGTATCTCAACTGCTCCTGCTGTCTCTAGAGAGTTGAAAACAGCAAGTCTGGGACAGGTAGCATGTCCGGTGAACAGGTCAGGGTTCCATAGCCGCAGGAAGAACAGTTGAAAGTGGAGCAGCAGCACGGCCAGGTGGACTGGGGACAGCAAGGAGTCATCATGCCAGGTAGTCTGAGGCATGGTCCTAGGGCTCAGGTCCTCCGAGAGAGAGAGAAAGAAAGAGAGAAAGAGAGAATTAGAGAGAGCATACTTAAATTCACACAGGACACCGGATAAGACAGGAGATGTACTCCATATATAACAGACTGACCCTAGTAGACTGACACATAAACTACTGCAGCATAAATACTGGAGGCTGAGACAGGAGGGGTCAGGAGACACTGTGGCCCCATCCGATGATACCCTCGGACAGGGCCAATCAGGCAGGATATAACCCCACCCACTTTGCCAAAGCACAGCCCCCACACAACTAGAGGGATATCTTCAACCACCAACTTACCATCCTGAGACAAGGCTGAGTATAGCCCACAAAGATCTCCGCCATGGCACAACCCAAGGGGGGGCGCCAACCCAGACAGGAAGATCACGTCAGTGACTCAACCCACTCAAGTGACGCACCCCTCCTAGGGATGGCATGGAAGAGCACCAGTAAGCCAGTGACTCAGCCCCTGTAATAGGGTTAGAGGCAGAGAATCCCAGTGGAGAGAGAAGAACCGGCCAGGCAAAGACAGCAAGGGCGGTTCGTTGCTCCAGAGCCTTTCCGTTCACCTTCCCACTCCTGGGCCAAACTACACTACATATGACCTACTGAAGAGATGAGTCTTCATTAAAGACTTAAAGGTTGAGACTGAGTCTGCGTCTCTCACATGGATAGGCAGACCATTCCATAAAAATGGAGCTCTATAGGAGAAAGTCCTGCCTCCAGCTGTTTGCTTAGAAATTCTAGGGACAATTAGGAGGCCTGCGTCTTGTGACCGTAGCATACGTGTAGCATATGTGTAGGTATGTACGGCAGGACCAAATCGGAAAGATAGGTAGGAGCAAGCCCATGTAATGCTTTGTAGGTTAGCAGTAAAACCTTGAAATCAGCCCTTGCCTTAACAGGAAGCCAGTGTAGGGAAGGCTAGCGCTGGAGTAATATGATCAAATGTTTTCGTTCTAGTCAGGATTCTAGCAGCCGTATTTAGCACTAACTGAAGTTTATTTAGTGCTTTATCCGGGTAGCCGGAAAGTGGAGCATTGCAGTAGTCTAACTATACACTACTGTACTGTACTGTACTATACTGTACTGAAATATACACTACTGTACTGAACTATACACTACTGTACTGTACTGTACAATACTGTACTGAAATATACACATTCTGTACTGTATAAACTTGTGAACCCAACTGTGGTTTATGACTACTATGATTTCCCATTGTAGCCAATTCAATTTCTTTCCAGAAATTCTGTTACCGATGAATTATTCATAAACAAAATTGATATGAGTAGAAATACTAACTAACTAATCTACCTTTACTAGCTAACTAATCTACCTATACTATACACTACACTACTGTACTGAACTATACACTACTGGGCTGAACTAAACACTACACTACTGTACTGTACTATACACTACTGTACTGTACTATACACTACTGGGCTGAACTAAACACTACACTACTGTACTGAACTATACACTACTGTACTGTACTATACACTACTGAACTGAACTATACACTACTGGGCTGAACTAAACACTACACTACTGTACTGTACTATACACTACTGTACTGAACTATACACTACTGGGCTGAACTAAACACTACACTACTGTACTGAACTATACACTACTGTACTGTACTATACACTACTGAACTGAACTATACACTACTGAACTGAATTGATATGAGTAAAAACACTAACTAATTGGCAGGTCTCCCTTTACTTGTTAATTCTGTAAAGCTTCATTGTTCTCCCGCCTCATGAGGTAACAGAATTTTAATGCACAAGGCAATGTTTTTTAAACTTACAGAAGGCAGAAACATTTCTCCAAAACAAAATATAAGTGTTGATATTAGTTGTATTCCTAATACCTTTCAAGACTTTTTCTGCTGTTTTATAAAACCCATGTTCATCTGTTTGACCAGAAATCAAAGCATTTGTTTATTCATCATTTTCAAGATGGCAAATGGTAAAACAAATATATATATATATATATTTTCCTTAATTTCTAGAAAATATAGACTCTTAGCTTTCATTTGACACCCAATTTGACATGCGCCTATGAACTTCCCATGTTGGTGCTCATTGGTCCTTTTACAGGGAAATGAACAAGACAGACGGTGCCACATGAAAGTCAGGCAGGATGTACATTTTGGAGATCAAATTCCAACCTCCAGAAATGATTTGAATAATGGATGTGGGTGAAAATGAAAACTGAACTGATAAAAGTTGTCAGAATCAAGTGATCTGTTGTTGTTGGTTTTCTCTCCAGTGGCTGATAAAATCGGCTACCTGCTGGGCCTGAACTCAGCTGAGTTGCTGAAATGTCTGTGCTACCCCAGAGTGAAGGTCGGCAATGAGTACGTGACCAAGGGACAGACTGTGCCTCAGGTAAGGCGGTTAAACACAGCATCAAATATTTTCTGACCACATGAATTATTTTGGGGACAATTGCATTGCTTTTTATAAATACTTAGGTTGTTTTTCCCAACCTTATCACTGGACATGGTCAATATATCATGTATTAATTTGAGGCATTATCATTGAAGGTTTATAATGCAGTCATGGCTCTGGCCAAGTCCATCTATGAGAGGATGTTCTTGTGGATGGTCATCCGTATCAACGAGATGTTGGACACCAAGAATCCAAGGCAGTTCTATATTGGTGTGCTCGATATTGCCGGATTTGAGATCTTTGATGTGAGTATGAGACCAGAACAAGACAATTAGTTGTGATTCAGAAGGATTACAGCCTTGTATCATGAAATGATCCCTTCTGAAATTCCATCAACAGTACAACAGCATGGAGCAGCTGTGCATCAACTTCACCAATGAGAAACTGCAACAGTTTTTCAACCACACCATGTTCGTCTTGGAACAAGAGGAGTACAAGAAGGAGGGAATCGTCTGGGCCTTCATTGACTTCGGCATGGACTTGGCTGCCTGCATTGAGCTTATTGAGAAGGTAAGTTGTCTGTAAGGATTATAATAGGATGCAACATCAAAGCTCATAGGGAGCGCATTGAGAGATATTAACACAATGGTACAACATATCTGACTGTTGAGAACTCAATATGTTTCCTATGATGACCCCTAAATGAATATAATCCTATAAAATGATGTTTGCTAAAGGAACAAATGTGATCCGAAATGCAAATGTTTTTACATCACACAGTCACTTTAACTATACGTTCATGTACATATGTACATACTACCTCAATTGGCCCGAACAACCAGTGCTCCCGCACATTGGCTAACCGGGCTATCTGCATTGTGTCCCGCCACCCACCACCCCCCAACCACCCCCCAACCCCTCTTTATGCTACTGCTACTCTCTGTTCATCATATATGCATAGTCACTCTAACCATATCTACATGTACATACTACCTCAATCAGCCTGACTAACCAGTATGTAGCCTCGCTACTTTAAATAGCCTCGCTACTGTTTTTCACTGTCTTTTTACTGTTGTTTTATTTCTTTACTTATCTATTGTTCACCTAATGCCTTTTTTGCACTAGTAGAGCCTGTAAGTAAGCATTTCACATTAAGGTCTACTACACCTGTTGTATTCAGCATTTCACTGTAAGGTCTACTACACCTGTTGTATTCAGCATTTCACTGTAAGGTCTACTACGTGACAAATAAACTTTGATTTGATTTGAAATATCACTCATTTGATAAACATCTCTTTTTGTAAAGCCATTGGGCATCTTCTCCATCCTTGAAGAGGAGTGCATGTTCCCCAAAGCTTCAGACACTACCTTCAAGAACAAGCTGAACGACCAACATCTTGGCAAAACCAAGGCATATGAGAAACCCAAGCCTGCCAAAGGAAAGGCAGAAGCCCACTTCTCCCTGGTGCACTACGCCGGCACTGTGGACTACAACATCACTGGCTGGCTGGAGAAGAACAAGGACCCCCTGAACGACTCAGTTATTCAGATGTACGGGAAGTCCTCAGTCAAACTGTTGGCTGCCCTGTATCCCGCTGCCCCACCTGAGGGTAAGACCAGCATCAAGTCAAAAGATTAAATTAATAAGCAACAGTTACAACTCAGACCCACATTGTCTTTAAAGCACTGGCCACCAACCTTTTCAGAGTCAAGATCACTTTGTGAGTCAAAATGCAAGCCAAGATCTACTGCTGAGAATTGTTTTAACAACGACTTAGAAAACACAAGCCTATGCAACATGAACCAATTAAAAACAGTCCTGTAGCAATGAGGTTTGTTCAGTAGGCTGTAGGCCCAATACATTATCACTGTATACAGGTTATACTTGAATTGCCCTGCCAATTAGATGTTTTTCAGACAATTTTAAAATTGTATATATATATATATATATATATATATATATATATATATATATATAAAGACAATAGGTATATGATCACACTGGTAATAGATCATTTGTCGTATTACTGATTGAGACACAGCTGAGTAATGGTTCATAACAGTAATAATAATTAATAATAAACTGAAATATTCCTCGATATTAAATAAGACACAAGCCACTAATAATAACAACACAAGCATATCAGAACACTTTGCTTTACTCGTTCATTACAGCTGCAGTGCTGGTTGTAGTCATTCATTACAGAAGCAGTGCTGGTTGTAGTCATTCATTACAGCTGCAGTGCTGGTTGTAGTCATTCATTACAGCTGCAGTGCTGGTTGTAGTCATTCATTACAGCTGCAGTGATGGTTGTAGTCATTCATTACAGCTGCAGTGATGGTTGTAGTCATTCATTACAGCTGCAGTGCTGGTTGTAGTCATTCATTAGAGTGATGGTTGTAGTCATTCATTACAGCTGCAGTGATGGTTGTAGTCATTCATTACAGCTGCAGTGCTGGTTGTAGTCATTCATTACAGCTGCAGTGCTGGTTGTAGTCATTCATTAGAGTGATGGTTGTAGTCATTCATTACAGAAGCAGTGCTGGTTGTAGTCATTCATTACAGCTGCAGTGCTGGTTGTAGTCATTCATTACAGAAGCAGTGCTGGTTGTAGTCATTCATTACAGCTGCAGTGATGGTTGTAGTCATTCATTACAGCTGCAGTGCTGGTTGTAGTCATTCATTACAGCTGCAGTGATGGTTGTCCTCATTCATTACAGCTGCAGTGCTGGTTGTAGTCATTCATTACAGCTGCAGTGCTGGTTGTAGTCATTCATTACAGCTGCAGTGATGGTTGTAGTCATTCATTACAGCTGCAGTGATGGTTGTAGTCATTCATTACAGCTGCAGTGCTGGTTGTCCTCATTCATTACAGCTGCAGTGCTGGTTGTAGTCATTCATTACAGCTACAGTGCTGGTTGTAGTCATTCATTACAGCTGCAGTGCTGGTTGTAGTCATTCATTACAGCTGCAGTGCTGGTTGTAGTCATTCATTACAGTGATGGTTGTAGTCATTCATTACAGCTGCAGTGATGGTTGTAGTCATTCATTACAGCTGCAGTGCTGGTTGTAGTCATTCATTACAGAAGCAGTGCTGGTTGTAGTCATTCATTACAGCTGCAGTGATGGTTGTAGTCATTCATTACAGCTGCAGTGCTGGTTGTCCTCATTCATTACAGCTGCAGTGCTGGTTGTCCTCATTCATTACAACTGCAGTGCTGGTTGTCCTCATTCATTACAGCTGCAGTGCTGGTTGTAGTCATTCATTACAGCTGCAGTGATGGTTGTAGTCATTCATTACAGAAGCAGTGCTGGTTGTAGTCATTCATTACAGCTGCAGTGATGGTTGTAGTCATTCATTACAGCTGCAGTGCTGGTTGTAGTCATTCATTACAGCTGCAGTGATGGTTGTAGTCATTCATTACAGCTGCAGTGATGGTTGTAGTCATTCATTACAGCTGCAGTGCTGGTTGTAGTCATTCATTACAGCTGCAGTGATGGTTGTCCTCATTCATTACAGCTGCAGTGCTGGTTGTCCTCATTCATTACAGCTGCAGTGCTGGTTGTCCTCATTCATTAGAGCTGCAGTGCTGGTTGTAGTCATTCATTACAGCTGCAGTGCTGGTTGTCCTCATTCATTACAGCTGCAGTGCTGGTTGTCCTCATTCATTACAGCTGCAGTGCTGGTTGTAGTCATTCATTACAGCTACAGTGCTGGTTGTAGTCATTCATTACAGCTGCAGTGATGGTTGTAGTCATTCATTACAGCTGCAGTGCTGGTTGTCCTCATTCATTACAGCTGCAGTGCAGTTTGTAGTCATTCATTACAGCTGCAGTGCTGGTTGTAGTCATTCATTACAGCTGCAGTGCTGGTTGTAGTCATTCATTACAGCTGCAGTGCAGGTTGTCCTCATTCATTACAGCTGCAGTGCTGGTTGTAGTCATTCATTACAGCTGCAGTGCTGGTTGTAGTCATTCATTACAGCTGCAGTGCTGGTTGTAGTCATTCATTACAGCTGCAGTGCAGGTTGTAGTCATTCATTACAGCTGCAGTGCTGGTTGTCCTCATTCATTACAGCTGCAGTGCTGGTTGTAGTCATTCATTACAGCTGCAGTGATGGTTGTAGTCATTCATTACAGCTGCAGTGCAGGTTGTCCTCATTCATTACAGCTACAGTGCTGGTTGTCCTCATTCATTACAGCTGCAGTGCTGGTTGTAGCATGAGTGGAAGTAGGGAGAACACGCATTTTATGTCTCATAAAAGTGTTGAACAAAGTGTTGAATAACAACTTAAACATGAACTAACTCATTAAAACAACATCGCTCTGCTGTATTTGTCGAGTCTCTCTAGTCATAGTTTATATCGTTTTTACATCTCAATGTAGTAACTTTGTTGTGGGTCCGATTCTTGTTTTGACAGTCTATGGAGTCTATGGCTCGAGGAAACTGTACAGGCACGGTGCTCTGAGCTATCTGATTGGCCAGCAGTAGGCCTATACGTGCAGTTGATTTGCTCTCTACCTTCAGACATGAAACGGTTTAAAATCCTGATCGACATGTTGGTGACCAATGCTTTAAATTCTTTGAATGAATCACAATTTATCGGGGTTATGACTGGGTTAATTTACTCATTCAATAGGTGTTATTTTGCACAATCCCGTTGGCAGCATTTGATTCTCTCATTTCTAATGATATTTTACTTATTTACATTTGAACAGATACAACCAAGAAAGGAGGCAAGAAGAAGGGTGGCTCCATGCAGACTGTGTCGTCCCAGTTCAGGGTGAGCTTTTGAAATGTGTATTTTCAGTCCTCCAAAAGGAGAATTGATTAACATAACTGATTTCTGAGAAAATGGTTTGTAACCCTCTTCCAGGAGAACTTACAAAAGCTGATGACCAACTTGAGGAGCACTCATCCTCACTTTGTGCGCTGCCTGATCCCCAACGAGTCAAAGACTCCAGGTACAAGAAATATTGACTTGAATATTACATTTTATCAATACAGTGTCAGTAACCTTAACAATCCTTTAATCTGTTAATAAGTATTAAAGAGACATGGTTTGTTTTTCCAGGTCTGATGGAGAACTTCCTGGTTATCCACCAGCTCAGGTGTAATGGTGTTCTGGAGGGTATCAGGATCTGCAGAAAGGGCTTCCCCAGCAGAATCATCTATGCTGACTTCAAGCAGAGGTACACTCACACAACACACACACACACACACACACACACACACACACACACACACACACACACACACACACACACACACACACACACACACACACACACACACACACACCTGCTCCAAGTGATTTCCCAGCATCAGAATAGGCTTAGCTTTTATGTAATATAACCAACCTATTACAACTTTACATTTGTTAAAAATGTCTCCTCATTCAGGTACAAAGTACTGAATGCCAGTGTCATCCCCGAGGGCCAGTTCATGGACAACAAGAAGGCTTCTGAGAAGCTGCTTGGGTCCATTGATATAAATCACGATGATTACAAGTTTGGACACACCAAGGTCAGTCAAATACCACCCCCCCCGTCCCCACAAATGCTGACATCCAAACACAACTTCAATGATCATTTAAACATGAACCATTCAACATCTCTCCAGTTGATTTATCCATTATTTATTCTTAATTTAAAGGGTCAATCAGCAGTTGCATCCATTTTTTTTAAATGATACATTAATGATATGTAGCCATTGATTCTTGAAGAATATAACGTATAAATGCCTCATGAGCTTAGTTCAACTGTGGAACCCGAAGGATAAGCTTGTTTTACTCTAATGGTTTGTAAACTAAGTAAATGTAAACTAACACTATATAGCCTCAAAAAATGGTTAAACCTATCATTTAATAGCATGGATGGTCAGTCCTTGCATCCTGTCTATGAATTTGAGAGTTGTTACATTTCTCCAGCCCAATCCCTCTTTTTTTTACTGAAATAGGGGCAGGGAGTACATTTAGTTATTTCTTCAACTGCTGATTGACATTTAAACTTGTGAAAAAGGTGGAAAAAGTTTTCTTCAAATTCGTACAAGTATAGAAACTCATTAACTCATTATCATGTGCATTGTGTTAGAGTGGTATGGCTTCAGTTATCTGTGTACATTATTCACCTACAACTCTGCAATAACTTCCAACTTCTAGACAAGCTGTCCCATGGTTTGTTTGTTAGCACTGCAATCTTTATATTGGTCAAATGAATCTAGTGATGTTGTTCCCCTGTTCTGATCCAACCCTTTCTATCTGTCACCAATTCAAATCAATTCAATTCAAGGGCTTTATTGGCATGGGAAACATGTGTTAACATTGCCAAAGCAAGTGAGGTAGACAACATACAAAGTGAAAATATAAAGTGAAAAACAACAAAAATTAACAGTAAACATTACACATACAGAGGTTTCAAAACAGTAAAGACATTACAAATGTCATATTATATATATATATATATATACAGTGTTTTAACAATGTACAAATGGTTAAAGGACACAAGATAAAATAAATAAGCATAAATATGGGTTGTATTTACAATGGTGTGTGTTCTTCACTGGTTGCCCTTTTCTCGTGGCAACAGGTCACAAATCTTGCTGCTGTGATGGCACACTGTGGAATTTCACCCAGTAGATATGGGAGTTTTTCAAATTTGGATTTGTTTTCGAATTCTTTGTGGATCTGTGTAATCTGAGGGAAATATGTCTCTCTAATATGGTCATACATTGGGCAGGAGGTTAGGAAGTGCAGCTCAGTTTCCACCTCATTTTGTGGGCACCATCTGACTCTGGTTCCAATGGCCATGTTGACCTGTGTCTCAGGTGTTCTTCAAAGCCGGTCTGCTGGGTGTCTTGGAGGAGATGAGAGACGAGAAGCTGGCCGTTCTGGTCGGCATGGTCCAGGCTCTCAGCCGTGGATTCCTCATGAGAAAAGAGTTCACCAAGATGATGGAGAGGAGGTGAGGAAGAGTAGACATCTTGGCAAAGCTTTCTGTGAACCACCTGAATGTAATGCATAATGATCACATACTGTATATGCTGTGAGTTGATCAGAATGAGAAAGTAGGTCTTATAATGTTCTATTAGTGCTGCAGTTTGGGATTTGGCAAAGCTGTTCAGTTGTCTTTTATATTGGTGATATTTACCCATTCATTATTAAATAATATAAAATGCCTCCTGATTTAAGTATGACCTGTCAGTCCTTGCATCTAGAACTCTGTCTATGAATGTAAGAGTTGTTCCATTTCCTTAGCTCCGTTCCTCAGCTGTATACTCAAAGTGTTTGGGGGGAGGTTGTTGTTCTTCAAATCCCAGAATGTAGCTTTAAGCACGTCACTCACCATGTCACTCTATCCTCTCTGTCGACCAGAGAAGCTATCTTCACCGTCCAGTACAACATCCGTTCATTCATGAACGTGAAAACCTGGCCATGGATGAAGGTGTACTTCAAGATCAAGCCCCTGCTGAAGAGCGCTGAGACGGAGAAGGAGCTGGCCAACATGAAGGAGAACTTTGACAAGATGAAAACAGACCTGGCCAAGGCTCTGGCCAAGAAGAAGGAGTTGGAGGAGAAGATGGTGTCCATTCTGCAAGAGAAGAACGACCTGGCACTCCAAGTTGCATCTGTGAGTGAGAAATGATCTTCATAAGGTCATATTTTCATACACATGAATACACCATTTTTCTTATTGCACATGTTAAACATATATTTTATGAATATTGATTTGCTCTGAACTCTATGACTTAATAAATTCCATATTTTGATAAACAAAGTGAGGAGGCTGATTTTTCTCCTGTTCTGAAATCAGGAATCAGAGAATCTGAACGATGCTGAGGAAAGGTGTGAGGGACTCATCAAGAGCAAGATTCAGCTGGAGGCCAAACTCAAAGAAACGACAGAGAGGCTGGAGGATGAGGAGGAGATGAATGCTGAGTTGACTGCCAAGAAGAGGAAGCTGGAGGATGAGTGCTCTGAGCTGAAGAAGGACATTGATGACCTGGAGCTCACCCTGGCCAAAGTGGAGAAGGAGAAGCACGCCACTGAAAACAAGGTCTTGTGTCTTACCAAAGACAGTTTAACCAAACAATAACTCATACCATAATCAACTCAAAAAATTGCTCAACAGAAATGGAAATCCAGATGTATTGTAACGAAATAGTAGAATAGTGGTACTCCCCACATTTATTGTATGTTCAGCTGCCCCTCATTCTGAACTTCCATTCAGTACACTGGCATGGCGTACACTGCCACCTAGTGTTGAATCTATAGAACAGTACCTGTTGACACATTTCTAATCTGAATTAAATGAATGCAATACATATGAAACTAAATCTCCCATTTATGTGAAGTAACAAAAGGCTAATTATGTGGTGGCCGTATTCAGGTTAAAAACCTGACAGAGGAGATGGCGTCTATGGATGAGAGTGTTGCCAAGCTGACCAAGGAGAAGAAAGCCCTCCAAGAGGCCCACCAGCAGACACTGGACGACCTGCAGGCAGAGGAGGACAAAGTCAACACTCTGACCAAGGCCAAGACCAAGCTGGAACAGCAAGTGGACGACGTGAGTGGAGTTTGACATTTTGGCCACGATAGTATGTAAGATGTTATTATCTTCTGTTGTTTAGATTTGAACAATACATGTGTGTTCTTATCTTGTAGCTTGAGGGTTCTCTGGAGCAAGAGAAGAAGGTCCGTATGGACCTTGAGAGAGCCAAGAGAAAGCTGGAGGGAGATCTGAAACTGGCCCAGGAGTCCATAATGGACCTGGAGAATGACAAGCAGCAGTCTGATGAGAAAATCAAGAAGTAAACAAACAATACCTGCTGTATTGACAATAATGGTTGTTCTTGTCTAATTCTTGTCTAATTCTTGTAATTATAAATTAGCATTTACATGCGATACGTATGATACTCTAACTTCACTCTATCAAACCCAAACCAACCTTGCAATCAAAATGTTTGTGTTTCTTAGGAAGGAGTTTGAGACATCCCAGCTCCTCAGTAAAATAGAGGATGAACAGTCTCTGGGAGCTCAGCTACAGAAGAAGATCAAGGAACTCCAGGTACAGTACAGGACCTAAGCTCCAGTACAGGAAAGAACACACCTGAAACATCTCCTAAAAAAATATTCTAGTAGCACACATTTTTTGGAAGGTGTGGTTTCTTATCATAGTGGTTTTGGTTTCCGCATGGGACGCTATCTACTGAATATATTAGTGTAACTGGTTTTGTATGAACACATTTAAAAAATATATATATACTATTATTGTTTTATGTATTGTAGTATCCATCAACTGTGCTCCTGCCCCCTGTTCTAGGCCCGTATTGAGGAGCTGGAGGAGGAAATTGAGGCTGAGCGTGCTGCCAGGGCTAAGGTTGAGAAGCAGAGAGCCGATCTCTCCAGGGAACTTGAGGAGATCAGCGAGAGGCTGGAGGAGGCTGGAGGCGCCACTGCTGCTCAGATTGAGATGAACAAGAAGCGTGAGGCAGAGTTCCAGAAGCTGCGTCGTGATCTTGAAGAGTCCACCCTGCAGCATGAGTCCGTAGCCGCCGCTCTGCGCAAGAAACAGGCCGACAGTGTGGCTGAGCTCGGGGAGCAGATCGACAACCTGCAGCGCGTCAAGCAGAAGCTGGAGAAGGAGAAGAGTGAGTACAAGATGGAGATTGATGACCTCTCCAGCAACATGGAGGCCATCGCCAAGGCTAAGGTAAGTAGTGATGTTTTGATCAAGCAGTGTTGAGGAGGGTCAACTACATTACCATTCAAGTGAACTGAAGTTGACAGGAGTCTCATATATAAAGTAATCATGGAACATGTTTCACTAACAGGGCAATCTGGAGAAGATGTGCCGTACTCTTGAGGACCAGCTGAGCGAGATCAAGACTAAGAATGATGAGAATGTTCGCCAGATCAACGACATCAGTGGACAGAGGGCCAGACTCCTGACAGAAAATGGTACCCTCATCAACAATGGACAACAAACCAATTCATTCTTCAGTAAAACATAATAACATGTATTGGGGGCTGTATCCACGTATTCCAGTCCACAGAGTTTCTACTGTTCTGACTTAAACTGTAATGGTCGCACTTTAGAACCATTTGTTACATTATCAGAGAAAATATTTTATTCAGATTACTAATACTTTTGAAAAACTAGAGGATTACTTATTTGATTACTTTTAAATTGAGAAATGATGTTGGTCAAAAAATAAATTGACTTCATTTGTTTTCTCGCAAGTTTGTTAGTTCCACCTGAGCGAGTCTGACCACAATTCAGAGACCACTATGATGACACACCAAATGGGTTTGATGGATGATTTTCGTCTGCTTCTCATGCCTCTTAAGGGGAAAGTAATCCAAAAGTAATGTAAAGTAATCAGATTACATTACTGAGTTTGGGTAATCCAAAAGTTACGTTACTGATTACACTTTGACAGGTAACTGTAACTTCTGACAGGTAAAAGTAACTGTAATGGGCTACATTTAGAAAGTAACCTACCCAACCCCGAATATTTAACACCTAACATTGCCCTACATTACCATGAAATACATGTTCAATCTTAGAGAACAGAGACCCAATTAACAAGATGTCCCTCTGTCCCTGCAGGTGAGTTTGGCCGCCAGCTGGAGGAGAGGGAATCTCTGGTGTCTCAGCTGACCAGAGGCAAACAGGCCTTCACCCAGCAGGTGGAGGAGCTGAAGAGGCAGATTGAGGAGGAGGTCAAGGTAAGGGAATTTTGAAATCCCAATGTGTCCCTTGAGACAAAATGATTGCCCACTCCTGATCTAGACAGTGATTAGGCCACCCTCAGAGACTTCTACTGTCATTTGTTTTACTATCTCTCTTAGTCTTTACATTTCTCTCTTTGTCTCGAAAAGGCTAAAAACGCACTGGCCCACGGTGTCCAGTCTGCCCGCCATGACTGTGACCTCCTGAGGGAGCAGTTTGAGGAAGAGCAGGAGGCCAAGGCAGAGCTGCAACGCGGCATGTCCAAGGCCAACAGTGAGGTGGCTCAGTGGAGGACTAAGTATGAAACTGATGCCATCCAGCGCACAGAAGAGCTGGAGGAGTCGAAGTGAGTCGCACGGAACAGCAAAACTCAAATGTAGGGTGTGGATAGTGAGTGGTAGGGAACTCTAAAAGAAGGTCACGTTGAGATGTATTGTAACGTTTGTAAACCCTCTGTCATCCAACAGGAAGAAGCTGGCCCAGCGTCTGCAGGAGGCTGAGGAGACCATTGAGGCGACCAACTCCAAGTGTGCCTCCCTGGAGAAGACCAAGCAGAGGCTGCAGGGAGAGGTGGAGGACCTCATGATTGACGTTGAGAGAGCAAACGCCATGGCCGCCAACCTAGACAAGAAGCAGAGGAACTTTGACAAGGTGAAAATTAATTATCCTCAACCTAGAGTGATATTTTCTGTCTGCTGTATGATCAAATGTAGCATAATTCTAGCATATTTCTGATTCAAAACTCTTTATCAAGACCTAATGAATATACCATTGATTTCCTTAGGTTCTGGCAGAGTGGAAGCAGAAGTATGAGGAGAGCCAGGCTGAGCTGGAAGGAGCTCAGAAGGAGGTTCGCTCAATGAGCACTGAACTCTTCAAGATGAAGAACTCCTACGAGGAGGCTCTGGATCATCTGGAGACTCTGAAGAGAGAGAACAAGAACCTGCAACGTGAGCATTTGACAGCAGTTCTATTGTACTCATGTTTGACTAGTGTAAACATCAACATTTCAATTTTTTTCAACTTATAATCGATATTCCTTTGAACAACCCAAAGGAGTGGGGGCATTTAGATTTACAAGAACCTATGAAGTGCTGATTAATTCATGAATCAAATTGTATTTGTTACACGCTTCGTAAAAAACAGGTGCTTACGGCCCTTCCCAACAATGCAGCGAGAAAAAAAGGAAATAATAGTGAAAAAATAACCCGAGGAATAAATACACAATGAGTAACGATAACTTGGCCATGTACACAAGACACCAGTACCGAGTCGATGTGTAGATGTGTAGATCATTACATAGTAACCAATAGCTACCCAGACTTATGGCTTGGGGTAGAAGCTGTTTAGGGTCCTGTCTGTTCCAGACTTGATGCATTGGTACTGCTTGCCATGCAGTAGCAGAGAGAACAGTCAATGATTTGGGTGGCTGGAGTCTTTGACAATATTTAGGGCATTCCCTGACACCGGCTGGTATAGAGGTCCTGGATGGCAGGAAGCTCGGCCCCAGTAATTATTTTCATTCTATGTCAACTTCATTGCATTGACAATACCCACTTAAAATCTCCCAAGTCTAAACTGCTCCTGTGTTTGGTGTGTGCAGAGGAGATCGGTGACCTAACTGAGCAGATCGGAGAGACTGGCAAGAGCATCCATGAGCTGGAGAAGGCCAAGAAGACCGTGGAGACAGAGAAGTCTGAGATCCAGACTGCTCTGGAGGAGGCTGAGGTACAAACTACAGTTGTTTGATGGGAAAAGCAGTGTTCATTTGATCATTTGGATCCCCATGAGCTTTTGCAGAAGCATCAGCTACTCTTCCTGGGGTCCACAAAAAACACAAGACAACAAATAACAAAACACTGATAGACAAGGACAGTCACACAAATGTAAGATACAACATACAAACAATACAACTAAAGTGGTACACTAGCCAACGCCAGCTACAGTCCCACACTCCCTGTATTGGTGTTTATTGTAGTCATATATATTTAATTCCTTGGGTTATACACATCCAAATGTATTGAACACAATTGGCCTGACTGCTTCTCTTTGTCCAGGGAACACTGGAGCACGAGGAATCCAAGATTCTGCGTGTGCAGCTGGAGCTGAACCAGATCAAGGGTGAGGTGGACAGGAAGCTGGCTGAGAAGGACGAGGAGATGGAGCAGATCAAGAGGAACAGCCAGAGGATGGTTGACTCCATGCAGAGCACCCTGGATTCTGAGGTCAGGAGCAGGAATGATGCCCTGAGGGTGAAGAAGAAAATGGAGGGAGACTTGAACGAGATGGAGGTTCAGCTGAGCCACTCCAACAGGCAGGCCGCTGAGGCCCAGAAACAGCTGAGGAACGTCCAGGGACAGCTCAAGGTAAAGGGACTGGGATATCAGGCAAAAAAAACCTGAAGGTTAGGGAGAGATTTGTTTGTGAATCTGTAGGAATGAATAGAACAGAGAAATTGAATTGAGTTGACTAATATAGTGTAGAAAGGTAGAGATATTGGGGAAATTCTTATCAATTAACATTTCTTTCACTGACCCTATCACTTCTACTTCCACAAGTCCTAATGAACCCATGTCATTGTGAACCCCAGGATGCCCTGTTGCACCTTGATGATGCCGTCCGCGCCGCAGATGACATGAAGGAGCAGGCAGCCATGGTGGAGCGCAGGAACGGTCTGATGGTGGCTGAAATCGAGGAGCTGAGAGTTGCTCTGGAGCAGACAGAGAGAGGCCGCAAAGTGGCTGAGACTGAGCTGGTAGACGCCAGCGAGCGTGTTGGACTGCTGCACTCCCAGGTATGGGTCAAAATCCGTTTCTAATGAAACTCAACCAAGCATACCATTTCTGCCTTGTGACCTGAAAGTTGTCTTGAGAGTCACATGTTGTTTCTTACTTCTCCTCCAGAACATCAGCCTTCTGAACTCCAAGAAGAAGCTGGAGTCTGACCTGGTGCAGGTGCAGGGAGAGGTGGAAGACATTGTCCAGGAGGCCAGGAATGCAGAGGAGAAGGCCAAGAAGGCCATCACTGACGTGAGTCCTTATGTTCAATTGCATTCACTTGATTTGTATCCAAAGACCAATGCTATCTGGGATGGTTTAACAGAACAAAGATCTCAGAGGAACGTTATGATTGGTGCCAAATGGTGCATAAATTAAATAAACTACGATTCCAGGCGGCCATGATGGCTGAGGAGCTGAAGAAGGAGCAGGACACCAGTTCTCACCTGGAGAGGATGAAGAAGAACCTGGAGGTCACAGTCAAGGACCTGCAGCACCGTCTGGATGAGGCTGAGAATCTGGCCATGAAGGGAGGCAAGAAGCAGCTCCAGAAACTGGAGTCCAGGGTGAGTTAACAGCTGGGTGGATTAGGGTGGATTGAAATACTGATTGCTGGAAATGTATTTCATCATACAAATACACAGGAGCATTGTGTAATGACTTTCTCTCAATACCTTGCGAAAGTATTCGGCCCCCTTGAACTTTGCGACCTTTTGCCACATTTCAGGCTTCAAACATAAAGATATAAAACTGTATATCTTTGTGAAGAATCAACAAGTGGGACACAATCATGAAGTCGAACGACATTTATTGGATATTTCAAACTTTTTTAACAAATCAAAAACTGAAAAATTGGGCGTGCAAAATTATTCAGCCCCTTTACTTTCAGTGCAGCAAACTCTCTCCAGAAGTTCAGTGAGGATCTCTGAATGATCCAATGTTGACCTAAATGACTAATGATGATAAATACAATCCACCTGTGTGTAATCAAGTCTCCGTATAAATGCACCTGCACTGTGATAGTCTCAGAGGTCCGTTAAAAGCGCAGAGAGCATCATGAAGAACAAGGAACACACCAGGCAGGTCCGAGATACTGTTGTGAAGAAGTTTAAAGCCGGATTTGGATACAAAAATATTTCCCAAGCTTTAAACATCCCAAGGAGCACTGTGCAAGCGATATTGAAATGGAAGGAGTATCAGACCACTGCAAATCTACCAAGACCTGGCCGTCCCTCTAAACTTTCAGCTCATACAAGGAGAAGACTGATCAGAGATGCAGCCAAGAGGCCCATGATCACTCTGGATGAACTGCAGAGATCTACAGCTGAGGTGGGAGACTCTGTCCATAGGACAGAAATCAGTCTTATATTGCACAAATCTGGCCTTTATGGAAGAGTGGCAAGAAGAAAGCCATTTCTTAAAGATGTCGTTTAAAGTTTGCCACAAGCCACCTGGGAGACACACCAAACATGTGGAAGAAGGTGCTCTGGTCAGATGAAACCAAAATGGAACTTTTTGGCAACAATGCAAAACGTTATGTTTGGCGTAAAAGCAACACAGCTCATCACCCTGAACACACCATCCCCACTGTCAAACATGGTGGTGGCAGCATCATGGTTTGGGCCTGCTTTTCTTCAGCAGGGACAGGGAAGATGGTTAAAATTGATGGGAAGATGGATGGAGCCAAATACAGGACCATTCTGGAAGAAAACCTGATGGAGTCTGCAAAAGACCTGAGACTGGGACGGAGATTTGTCTTCCAACAAGACAATGATCCAAAACATAAAGCAAAATCTACAATGGAATGGTTCAAAAATAAACATATCCAGGTGTTAGAATGGCCAAGTCAAAGTCCAGACCTGAATCCAATCAAGAATCTGTGGAAAGAACTGAAAACTGCTGTTCACAAATGCTCTCCATCCAACCTCACTGAGCTCGAGCTGTTTTGCAAGGAGGAATGGGAAAAAATGTCAGTCTCTCGATGTGCAAAACTGATAGAGACATACCCCAAGCGACTTACAGCTGTAATCGCAGCAAAAGGTGGCGCTACAAAGTATTAACTTAAGGGGGCTGAATAATTTTGCACGCCCAATTTTTCCGTTTTTGATTTGTTAAAAAAGTTTGAAATATCCAATAAATGTCGTTCCACTTCATGATTGTGTCCCACTTGTTGTTGATTCTTCACAAAAAAATACAGTTTTATATCTTTAAGTTTGAAGCCTGAAATGTGGCAAAAGTTTGCAAAGTTCAAGGGGGCCGAATACTTTTGCAAGGCACTGTAGATAATGAAATTGTATCATTACAGATCCCTTTAATTAAAATTGTGAAAGTACATAGGTACAGACAACAATTGTGCCTCCTTGACTGGGTAGAAGAATATACCTCTGTTGTACTAAGATTTGTTGCGTCTGATTTCACCACCTCAAACAAATGCCTTTTGTCCATAAAGGTTCGTGAGCTCGAGACTGATGTGGAGGCTGAGCAGAGAAGAGGTGTAGATGCGGTCAAGGGAGTCCGCAAGTATGAGCGCAAAGTCAAGGAGCTCACCTACCAGGTAACAGAAAGTGCCTTCTTCCCAAACTTGACACTAACACAGACAGGTTTGTGTATAAAACTATGTGGCATTGATTCTTTGATCTTGTCCCACAGACTGAGGAGGATAAGAAGAATGTTGTCAGACTTCAGGACCTGGTAGATAAGCTGCAGATGAAAGTCAAGGCCTACAAGAGGCAGGCTGAGGAAGCGGTGAGTCACATACTTCGTCAGCGTACATTGATAAACATATTTTTTCCCTTGTAGACATTACAACCCTTAATATCCATACAGTTTAGTTTAGGCTTTAACCAATGCCTCGCAAAGAAGAGCACTGATTGGTAGATAGGTAAAAAAAAATGGCAAAGGAATTAACATGTTACATGAATGCTTTATATCTGCAAGGATTGGGGAGTATTTCAGGGTGAAGAAAAAAACAGAATGGTGTAAAGCACAGGCCAAATCCTAGAGAAAAAACACATTCAGTCTGCTTTTCACCAGACACTGGGAGACAAATGAACCTTTCAGCTCGACAATAACCTAAAACACAAGGACACATCTACACTTGAGTTTCTTACCAAGATAACAGGGAATGTTCCGGAGTGGCCTAGTAAGGAAACTAAGGGAAATGAGAAACGGTGATATCAGGTGTGGCTAAAGTTGTTCATGGCCAAATTCACCCTGTGAATGGGAGGATTTCCATCCCACTCGCCATCCACTTCTTTTGGTGTAGGTGGACCAGGAGTGGGGGGTAATCTCCACCTTTGAATTTAGTCTGCTTTCAGCCATATTGATCGCTAAAATGGGCTACAAAAGCAAAACAAAAACTAGTCTATCGTTCCGGACCTGTACAGGCCGTCAGTTGATACACTCAACTAAAAAACATTTTTTAACAGCGTATAAATGAAGATAAAATAGCTTACAGACAAATACTCGCTCCAAACACATTCTTTAAACAGACACACTCATCCAGAGAAATTAGGGTTACGTGCCTTGCTCAAGGGAACACCGACAGACTTTCACCTAGTTGTCTGCGGGGTTTCAAACCAGCAACCTTTCGATTACTGGCCCTACGCTCTTAACCGCTGGGCTATCTGTGGCATAGAATGAGCTGTGGGTAGCTAGTGAGAAGGATTTTTGACTTATATCTTCTTGAAAAATGATGGCGAGACTTAAAAATGTCTGTATAGCAATGATCAACATCCAAATGGACAGATGTTGAAGAATTATGAAAGTATTGCACAATCCAGACATTTAGACATAAAGACACAAAGACACAGCCAAAGATGTGAATACCTATCTAGTCCTGATATATATAGATATATTTTTTTTTTATTAATACCAATGGGTTTTTTTTTAAATAGTTCCTCTAATTTGATTTTACAGTGTATGTTTTGTAGATCGTTGACAAAAAAAAACGAATTTAAATCCATTTTAATCTGAATTTGTAACACTATAAAATGTGAATAAATCCAAGGGGGTGTGAATACTTGTTTTAGACACTGAACACCCCTGGAGGCAGTGGTTTGATCCCCCATTTCACCACTCATTCTCTCTGCTGGATCATCCATCTCCCTATATACATTGTTATCCTAAATCTGTCAACAACAAAAAGCATTGAAATACCTTAATTAAGAAAAAAATATATTAATTTGCTACCTGAAGCTTCAAACTTTGAATGCTGATTTTATGCTTCCCCCTCTCTTTTCCGCACCCAGGAGGAACAAGCCAACGGCCACATGTCTAAGTTCAGGAAGGTTCAGCATGAGCTGGAGGAGGCTGAGGAGCGTGCTGACATCGCTGAGTCTCAAGTCAACAAGCTCAGAGCCAAGACCCGCGACACTGGAAAGGTACGGAGCTGCTGCTAAACCTAAACCTGACTCATGTTCAAATATGGCCACATCATCACCACTTATGAGTCGGTCCTCACAGAGGTCAATACAAAACTTTTACACTCACTAAAATGTATTTAAGATCTCTAAGAACCACATTTCAGGTAGGGTCAAAATAGATGAATTCAATCTAAGATGGTACTTCAAAATTGAAAATCAAAGTTCAGCACTGAGCCATTAATGCTTCATCCATTACATTATCTCTAACTGTTCATATATTCATATATTTTACATGTTCATTATTAATACTCATCCATTATTTTCTTTCTGTCTTCCTTACAGGGCAAAGAAGTTGCTGAATAAACAAGACCAAAGTCTTACATCATTTTCCTGTGTTGCATAAAATATGATTTTCACGGTGAAATGTTTAACTTGGATTAAAAACGTGTCGGCTTACATACACTCTCTTTGTGACTGTGGACTCATTACTCAGCAAACATCTGTTTTATATCATACAAATATTGTACTTTAATTTAAGGCGCAATCTAAGATTCCAAAAAACAACGATGCGGTCTATGTGTCGCTATGGTAGAAAGCGTTGTTTAGATATTATCAAATAGACCAGCTAATACCATCCTACCATTACACATTAATATCATCCTACCATTACACATTAATATCATCCTACCATTGCACATTAATATCATCCTACCATTACACATTAATATCATCCTACCATTACACATTATTATCATCCTACCATCCTACACATTAGTATCATCCTTCCATTACACATTATTATCATCCTACCATCCTACACATTAGTATCACCCTACCATTACACATTAGTATCATCCTACCATTACACATTATTATCATCCTACCATTACACATTAATAATATCCTACCATTACACATTAATTTCATCCTACCATTACACATTAATATCATCCTACCATTACACATTAATATCATCCTACCATTACACATTAGTATCATCCTACCATTACACATTAATATCATCCTACCATTACACATTAATATCATCCTACCATTACACATTGTTGGAAAAAGTACCCAATTGTCATGCTTGAGTAAAAGTAAAGATACCTTAATAGAAAATGACTCAAGTAAAAGTGAAAGTCACCCAGTAAAATACTACTTGAATAAAAGTCTAAAAGTATTTGTTTCGAAATATAATTAAGTATCAAAAGTAAATGTATGAATCATTTCTAATTACTTATAAACCTTTTTTTTCTTATTTTTTTTAAAACGAATCGCAGACTCCAACACTCAGACATAATTTAACAAACGAAGCATTTGTGTTTAGTGAGTCCGCCAGATCAGAGGTAGTAGGGATGATGAGGGATGATCTCCTGAATTGGACCATGTTCTGTCCTTGTCACGACTTCTACCGAGGGTAACTTCTCTCCCTGTTCGGGCGGCGCTCGGCGCTCGGCGTCGCCGGTCTACTAGCCACTACCGATCCCTTTTTCTTTTTCTGGTTGTTTTGTCTGTGTTCCTTTTCACACCTGG
This sequence comes from Oncorhynchus mykiss, assembly GCF_057628025.1. Lineage (NCBI taxonomy): Eukaryota > Metazoa > Chordata > Actinopteri > Salmoniformes > Salmonidae > Oncorhynchus > Oncorhynchus mykiss. The sequence goes on along the minus strand of NC_143049.1, from coordinate 38,546,535 downwards.
TTTTCAATTGCTTTGATTTCTGTGGGTATATAGGGCAGCTGTTACCTGCCGTAATTCGTGCAGGATTAGACTTGTGTGTATTGCGTTCGATGGTATTTGATGTTTGTTGTTTTTTTCGCATTTACGCACGTGTATGTAAAGTGTCGGAACGGTGTTAGTTCCCTCCGTGTGTTTGCACGATTATTCGAGAGTGTAGTTTGGGGATTTTTGTTCTGTGCCATTTGCATTGCTGGACTATTATTAAACACGCTCCTCAGACATCCCTGCTCTCCTGCGCCTGACTCCTACACCTCTCACCAAGATGCATGTTATCACAGAATCCTGCACCAATATAATTATGGAGTCAGCAGGAGCGGACGCACTTCCAGGGTCCGTGGAGGAGCGAGTTCAACACCACACGGCAGTGTTACACCGACTGGGGACCGCCATGGATCAGGTGATGGCGACGATGGAGAGATGGGAGAGAGGTGGTCTTCCCACACCGTTATCAGCTACACCCCAACCAGTACCACTACCCTCTCCTTCATTGCCTGAGCACAGTGGAATTCGACTCGCCCTCCCGAGGGAGTATGATGGGACGGCGGCCGGGTGCCAGGGTTTCTTACTCCAGATGGACCTATACCTGGCGACCGTTCGTCCGGCTCCTTCGGGGGGTGAGAGCGTGAACGCCCTCGTCTCCTGCCTCGCAGGTAAAGCCCTGGAGTGGGCCAACGCGGTGTGGAACGATCCTGACTCGGCGAGGGACCACTACCCAGAGTTCACCCGCCGCTTTCGGGCCGTGTTTGATCACCCACCTGAGGGTCGAGCGGCGGGTGAACGGCTGTTCCATCTGAGGCAGGAGAGGAGGAGTGCTCAGGACTTTGCTCTAGAGTTCCGGACCTTGGCCGCTGGCGCGGGATGGAACGACAGGGCCTTGATCGATCACTATAGGTGTAGTTTGCGTGAGGACGTCCGTAGGGAGCTGGCCTGTAGAGACACCACCCTGTCCTTGGACCAATTGATCGACATGTCCATTCGGTTGGACAACTTGCTGGCGACCCGTGGACGTCCAGATCGGGCTCTGTCAGTTCCATCTCCCAGCTCCACCACTCCAACACCCATGGAGCTAGGAGGTGCTTCAGCGAGGGCGACCGGAGGAGGGGGCCTTTCCTGTGCCAGCTGTGGTCGCAGAGGGCACACTGCTGACCGGTGCTGGGGGGGTCCCCCCGGGAGTCGAGACGCCAGGCCGAGCACTGCCCGGACACCTCAGGTGAGTCGGCACCAGGCTCACCCAGAGCCCCCTGTTGGTCACGTGTATGTATGGATTGTTTTTCCTAAATTTTCCCCTCTTTCCCGGCATAAGGCGCTAGTAGATTCAGGCGCGGCGGGGAATTTTATTGACCGCGGTTTAGCGAACAGGTTAGGGATTCCCCTTGTTCAGCTGGATAAACCCTTCCCAGTGCACGCCTTAGATAGCCGACCATTAGGGTCAGGGCTAGTCAGGGAGGCCACGGCTCCACTGGATATGGTTACGCAGGAGGGTCATGAGGAGAGAATTAGTCTCTTCCTCATTGATTCTCCTGCGTTTCCGGTGGTGTTGGGGATCCCCTGGTTGGCCCGTCACAACCCCAGGATTTCGTGGCAACAGAGGGCTCTACAGGGGTGGTCGGAGGAGTGCTCAGGCAGGTGTGTAGGAGTTTCCATCGGTGCTACAACGGTGGAGAGTCCAGACCAAGTCTCCACCGTGCACATTCCCTCAGAATATGCCGATTTGGCTATCGCCTTCTGTAAAAAGAAGGCGACCCAATTACCACCTCATCGACGAGGGGATTGTGCGATAAATCTCCTGGTAGGCGCTGCACTTCCCAGGAGTCACGTGTATCCCCTGTCACAGGAGGAGACGGTGGCTATGGAGACATACATATCGGAATCTCTGGGGCAGGGGTTCATTCAGCCCTCCATCTCACCTGCCTCCTCGAGTTTCTTTTTTGTGAAGAAGAAGGAGGGTGGTCTGCGTCCGTGCATTGACTATAGAGGTCTAAATTCCATCACGGTGGGGTATAGTTACCCGCTACCTCTCATTGCCACGGCGATTGAGTCATTTCACGGAGCACGGTTTTTCACAAAACTGGATCTCAGGAGTGCATATAACTTGGTGCGTATCCGGAAGGGAGATGAGTGGAAGACGGCGTTTAGTACCACATCCGGCCATTATGAGTACCTCGTCATGCCGTACGGTTTGAAGAATGCTCCAGCAGTCTTCCAATCTTTTGTGGATGAGATTCTCAGGGATCTGCACGGTCAGGGTGTGGTGGTTTACATCGATGATATTCTGGTCTATTCCGCTACACGGGCCGCGCATGTGTCTCTAGTGCGCAGGGTACTTGGGAGACTGTTGGAGCATGACCTGTACGTCAAGGCTGAGAAATGCTCGTTCTTCCAACAGGCCGTCTCCTTCCTTGGATATCGCATTTCCACATCGGGGTTGGTGATGGAGGATGACCGCATTGCAGCCGTGAGTAATTGGCCGACTCCAACCACGGTAAAGGAGGTGCAGCGGTTCTTAGGGTTTGCCAACTACTACCGGAGGTTTATCCGGGGTTTTGGGCAGGTGGCTGCGCCCATTACGTCACTGCTGAAGGGGGGGCCGACGCGTCTGGGGTGGTCGGCTGAGGCGGACAGGGCTTTTGGTCGCCTGAAGGCTCTTTTTACCTCGGCTCCCGTGCTGGCGCATCCGGACCCCTCTTTGGCATTTATAGTGGAGGTGGACGCATCCGAGGCTGGGGTTGGAGCCGTGCTCTCCCAGCGCTCGGGTGCGCCACCGAAGCTCCGCCCCTGTGCTTTCTTTTCTCAGAAGCTCAGCCCGGCGGAGCGAAACTATGACGTGGGGGATCGGGAGCTGCTAGCTGTTGTCAGAGCCCTGAAGGTGTGGAGACATTGGCTTGAGGGGGCCCAGCACCCTTTCCTCATCTGGACTGACCACCGTAATCTAGAGTACATTCGGGCAGCGAGGAGACTGAACCCTCGTCAGGCAAGGTGGGCTCACACATCCCCCTCCTCTGGTCATCCGGGGATTGGGAGGACGGTGCGATGTCTTAGTGGGAAGTACTGGTGGACCACTTTAGCCAAGGACGTGAGGGTTTATGTGTCCTCCTGCTCAGTGTGCGCTCAGTGCAAGGCTCCTAGGCACCTGCCCAGAGGGAAGTTACAACCCCTTCCCGTTCCACAGCGGCCTTGGTCACACCTGTCGGTTGACTTCTTGACCGATCTGCCACCGTCACAGGGCAACACCACAATCCTGGTCGTTGTGGATCGGTTTTCTAAGTCCTGTCGTCTCCTCCCTTTGCCCGGTCTCCCTACGGCCCTACGGACGGCGGAGGCTCTGTTTACTCACGTCTTCCGGCACTACGGGGTGCCTGAGGATATTGTTTCTGATCGGGGTCCCCAGTTCACGTCCAGGGTGTGGAAGGCATTCATGGAACGTTTGGGGGTCTCGGTCAGCCTGACCTCTGGGTTTCACCCCGAGAGTAATGGGCAGGTGGAAAGAGTGAACCAGGATGTGGGTAGGTTTCTGCGGTCGTATTGCCAGGACCGGCCAGGGGAGTGGGCGAAGTACATCCCCTGGGCGGAGATGGCCCAGAACTCACTCCCCCACTCCTCTACGAACCTGTCGCCCTTCCAATGTGTGTTGGGCTATCAGCCGGTCCTGGTACCATGGCATCAGAGCCAGACCGAGGCTCCTGCGGTGGACGATTGGGTGAAACGCTCAAGGGAAACCTGGGAGGCCGCCCATGGGTACCTTAAACGGGCCGAAGCACGGCAGAAGGCCAGTGCCGACCGCCATCGCAGCGAGGCCCCGGTGTACACACCGGGGGACCGGGTCTGGCTCTCGACCCGAAACCTGCCCCTCCACCTGCCCTGCCGGAAGCTGGGTCCGCGGTTTGTGGGGCCATTCAAAGTCCTGAGGAGAATAAACGAGGTGTGTTATAGGTTACAGCTCCCCCCGTATTACCGTATTAACCCCTCGTTTCATGTGTCTCTCCTCAGGCCGGTGGTGGCTGGTCCGCTTCAAGAAGATGAGGTGCGGGAGGTCCCTCCGCCCCCCCTGGACATCGGGGGGGCGCCGGCGTATGCAGTTCGGTCCATACTGGACTCGAGGCGTCGGGTGGGGGGTCTTCAGTACCTCGTGGACTGGGAGGGGTACGGTCCGGAGGAGAGATGCTGGGTGCCGGTGGAGGACGTACTGGATCCTCCTATGCTAAGGGAGTTTCACCGCCTCCATCCGGATCGCCCTGCGCCTCGTCCTCCGGGTCGTCCTCGAGGCCGGCGTCGTCGCGCTGCGGGAGCCGCGCGTCAGGGGGGGGGTACTGTCACGACTTCTACCGAGGGTAACTTCTCTCCCTGTTCGGGCGGCGCTCGGCGCTCGGCGTCGCCGGTCTACTAGCCACTACCGATCCCTTTTTCTTTTTCTGGTTGTTTTGTCTGTGTTCCTTTTCACACCTGGTTTTCAATTGCTTTGATTTCTGTGGGTATATAGGGCAGCTGTTACCTGCCGTAATTCGTGCAGGATTAGACTTGTGTGTATTGCGTTCGATGGTATTGGATGTTTGTTGTTTTTTTCGCATTTACGCATGTGTATGTAAAGTGTCGGAACGGTGTTAGTTCCTCCGTGTGTTTGCACGATTATTCGAGAGCGTAGTTTGGGGATTTTTGTTCTGTGCCATTTGCATTGCTGGACTATTATTAAACACGCTCCTCAGACATCCCTGCTCTCCTGCGCCTGACTCCTACACCTCTCACCAAGACGCATGTTATCACAGTCCTGCTACGCATTCAAGATGTAACAACTTTTGGGTGTCAGGGAAAACGTACGGAGTAAAAAGTAAATTTTCTTTAGAAATGTAGTAAAGTAAAAGATGTCAAAAACATTGATTGTAAAATAAAGTAAAGTACAGATACCCCCCAAAAAACTACTTAATTAGTACTTTAAAGTATTTTTACTTAAGTACTTTTTACCACTGGTTATTTCTTAACTGAGTTGACTAGGAAGTTGTCCCCGAGTGCTTGGTGCGTTCAGTAATAGTTCTATAGCCTTGACCGCTATGGCAGCTGTTGTTTCTGTTGGACACTGAGGATACCAGTTTGATTGAAGATGTGATGAAAGGATCTATTTAGTAATGTAATCCACCCCACGAACAGAGCCAATTTCTGAGGGACTGACTGTAATTAACTGTCAAAACTATCATAATAACTGTCAACATAGCATTTCAAGTTATCTATAAAAAAAAGCTTTCAACTTTTGAAACATTTTCTTACCTCATAGTTACAAGTTGAACACTCCGATAGCTGTATCTGAAACGATGACGTATAATGCATCATAATGTGGTTATAACGCCTCATAAGGTCTTACTGTCATCTCCTAATGATCTTGATTAGTGCTTTATAAGAATACATTATAAAGGCTCATACATGCTTATAACAGATAATAATGCATTATACTTGTCAGTCTTACCACCTACACTTCCAAATTGACGTGGAAATGACATCATCCACATTAGACCGTCGTTCTTATGTCCCCGAATTAGGATCTTCTCTGATCGTCTTAGATCCCCAAGATAATTATTTGTGGAGTTTGTGTGTTTGTGAACAATGGTTCTCACAATGGTTCTCACACAAACAATGTACACCGAGGTGAACTATAAAACAACAACCTTCAAACACCATGTGTTATTTTAACTACAACTGTCTGCTTGGCCTTGAAGCCAACTCTTCCTGCCTCTCTGGATTCTATGTTTAGCTGTCCCATAAATGTCTGAAGTCTCCACTATGCATGTGGCATCGTGGAGATCTGAGATCAGATGATTTAAAATAGCGAAAGCGTCAGTTTCCTCCTTTAAAGGTTAGCACCTATAAAAATAAAATATATATAGATATAAAAGAAACTGTGAGGACATAATAAAACGAAACTCGTGGATGTGGCCGCCGATCACTGGTCCATTGGGTAAATCAAAAGCTCTGAATGTATCAGAGACCACTAGTGACTCTGGTCTCTGAGGCACTCTTGTGGTGAAAACTATCTATACCAATAAAAAATACAGAATGTACTCAAACATAATTTATTTTTTTTTTTTAAATGTGCATGAGATGAGATGTTTTATACCTCAAGAGTAGGTTAAGTTTACATCCCAGGCCATCTGCTGTTCAGATCCCAGCTATATGCCTCAGTCCATGTTTTGTTGAAAACACCACATCATTTCCTGGATTTAATCTGTTGCTAATTTGTTCCATTCATTTGGAGTTGAGGCAAACACATTGCTGCAAATCCAAGTAATACATAATGATAATTCACTCATTAATAATATATGCCATGAAGCAGACACTTTTACAGTCTTACAGTCATGCATACATTTTACATACGGTGGTGCGGGGAATTAAACCCACTATCCTGACGTTGCAAGTAGCACGCTCTACGCTCTTAGAAAAAAAAGGTGCTATCTAGAACCTAAAAGAATTCATTCGGCTGTCCCCATAGAAGAATCCTTTGAGGAACCCGTTTTGGTTCTAGGTAGAACCCATATCGGATTCCATGTAGAACCCTTTCCCCAGAGTGTTCTACATGGAAACCAAAATAATTGTATCTGGAACACAAAAGGGTTCTCCTATGACCTATGGGAACAGCCGAAAAAACCTTTTTGGGATCCTTTTTTTCTAAGCTACAGTTGGCTGCAATTCTACTCGTTTTGCCTCGGGGAAGGAGAATTTATTTATTTTTTACAGCTAATTTCCTCCAATTTTGCCATAGGGGAATGGCAAATGTTTGCCGTTTTTAATATGATAACGGATGATCAATGGGCCTCACCCGGGTCTGTAATTCGACAATGCTTACTACACGTTTATGTAACCTCCTTCAAACACCATGTGTTATTTTAACTACAACTGTCTGCTTGGCCTTGAAGCCAACTCTTCCTGCCTCTCTGGATTCTATGTTTAGCTGTCCCATAAATGTCTGAAGTCTCCACTATGCCACATACATCTGAGATCAGACCATTTTGATGTAATACTTGCTGACAAAGATCTACAGGTTGGGCTCATTTCAATTTGAAGCCCCCTGGTATAAGTGTAACATTACTGAATACATGAAATGCTTTCATCTTGGTCTTAAACAGGTGTAGACTAATTGAAAGCTTGGGACAATAAGGTTATTTCTGTGTTATTGACACAGCCTTGTTCTGTTCAATGGTCTCTACCTATTTGGAAGTCTAGTACACCGTCATGCTGTTGAGATGCCTGTCTTTTCAGATTCCACACTGATTCTTTAGTTGTTGACAATACTGTACATCCCCGCACTTCTTCTCTTGGTCTCGGATCTCCTCATCTGTAACGACTGTCGTCGGGTGGAAGAAGGTGAGGACCAAAGCGCAGCGTGGTAAGTGTTGATATTTTTTATAAAATAACTGAACACTGAACAAAACAACAACTGACAAACGAACAGTCCCGTAAGGTGAATGGAAAAAACACTAAACAGGAAATGAACACCCACGAAACACAGGTGGAAAAAGGCTACCTAAGTATGATTCTCAATCAAAGACAACTAACAACACCTGCCTCTGATTGAGAACCATACCAGGCCGAACTCAAAATCCAACATAGAAAAACAAACATAGACTGCCCACCCCAACTCACGCCCTGACCATACTAAAACAAAGACAAAACAAAGGAACTAAGGTCAGAACGTGACATCATCTTTGTAAGTCACCTTGATTTTTCACCTGTGTGTGTGTTATTAGATTCCTTTTATGAAAATAGTTAGCATACAAGATGACTGTAGCTAAAGCAAAGGGGGCTTTTAGCAGCACACAAGTGGACTACAAATACATGCTGGGCCGGGCACGCCCTGAGCTCGTGAAGTTAGCTCTAATGGAGCAAAAGTGGAGTGGGCGAGAAGGCCAAAGCTCCAGCCTTTGTGAAACTCGCTCCACGCTCTAGTCTCCGGTCCAAAGAAACTGGTGTTATTGTTACAAATGTTATCGTTATAGGAGCTCGGTTCAAGTGAACGCTTACGGATAACTGAGAGTAACATTTATTGTAATTTCACAAACCAATATGCTGCACAGACAGGCACACACACTGGTAGATCAATAATGTAAAGTACCAGGGGAAGCACTGGCAGCATGCTGACTACTGCAGTGATTCTCCTACTACACACTGACTGGTTCTGTCTCTGACTCACAGACAGCCAGGATGAGAGGTTCTGTCTCTGACTCACAAACAGCCAGGAGGAGAGGTTCTGTCACTGACTCACAGACAGCCAGGAGGAAAGGTTCTGTCTCTGACTCACAAACAGCCAGGAGGAGAGGTTCTGTCTCTGACTCACAGACGGCCAGGAGGAGAGGTTCTGTCACTGACTCACAGACAGCCAGGAGGAGAGGTTCTGTCTCTGACTTACAGACAGCCAGGAGGAGAGGTTCTGTCACTGACTCACAGACGGCCAGGAGGAGAGGTTCTGTCTCTGACTCACAGACGGCCAGGAGGAGAGGTTCTGTCACTGACTCACAGACGGCCAGGAGGAGAGGTTCTGTCTCTGACTCACAGACGGCCAGGAGGAGAGGTTGACTCCCAGACGTTCTGTACTAGTTTGCTCTGTCAGTGTCTAAGATCTCTTTCAGGCTCCCCAGTAACTTCTCCAGTAGATAGCTGTCATTCAACACATCCCAGGCCATCAGTATTCTCTAGTATTCAGACCACTTGACTTTAACAACATTTTGTTACATTACAGCCTTATTATAAAGTTGATTAACTATTTTTAAAAGCTCAGCAATTTACACACAATACCCTATAATGACAAAAGTGAAAACAGGTTTTATAATGACATTTTTGCTACTTTATTTCAAAAAATAAGAAAAACAGAAATAGCTTATTTACATAAGTATTCAGACCCTTTGCTATGAGATTCAAAGTTGAGCTCAGGTGCTTCCTGTTTCCATTGATCATCCATTGATCATCCTTGAGATGTTTTTACATCTTCATTGGAGTCCACTTGTGGTAAATTTGGAAAGGTCTTTATAAGGTCCCACAGTTGACAACGCATGTCAGAGCAAAAACCCTTCTGCAGCATTGGAGGTCCCCTAGAACACAGTGGTGTCCATCATTCTTAAATGGAAGAAGTGTGGAACTACCAAGATGGGGGAGGAAGGCCTTTGTCAGGGAGGTGACCAATTCCCCGATGGGCACTCTGACAGAGCTCTAGAGTTCCTCTGTGGAGATGGGAGAACCTTCCAGAAGGACAGTCATCTTTGCAGCACTACACCAATCAGGTCTTTATGGTTGAGTGACCAGATGGAAGCCGCTATTCATTAAAAGGCACATGACAGTCCGCTTGGAGTTTGCCAAAAAAAGACCTAAAGACTCTCAGACCATGAGAAACAATATTCTCTGATCTAATGAAAACAAGATTGAACTCTTTGGACTGAATGCCAAATGGCACGTCTGGAGGAAACCTGACATTAAAGCTGCTAGAGCTGTTAGAGCTATTAGAGCTGTTAGAGCTGTTAGAGCTGTTAGAGCTGTTAGAGCTATTAGAGCTGTTAGAGCTGCTAGAGCTGTTAGAGATATTAGAGCTGTTAGAGCTGCTAGAGCTATTAGAGCTGCTAGAGCTGTTAGAGATATTAGAGCTGTTAGAGATATTAGAGATATTAGAGCTGTTAGAGCTGTTAGAGATATTAGAGCTGTTAGAGCTATCAGATATATTAGAGCTGTTAGAGATATTAGAGCTGTTAGAGCTATTAGAGCTGCTAGAGCTGTTAGAGATATTAGAGTTGTTAGAGCTATTAGAGCTGTTAGAGCTATTAGAGCTGTTAGAGCTGCCAGAGCTGTTAGAGATATTAGAGCTGTTAGAGCTGTTAGAGCTGTTAGAGATGCTAGAGCTATTAGAGCTGTTAGAGCTATTAGAGCTGTTAGATATATTAGAGCTGTTAGAGCTGTTAGAGATATTAGATCTGTTAGAGCTGTTAGAGATATTAGAGCTGTTAGAGCTGTTAGAGCTGTTAGAGCTGCTAGAGCTGTTAGAGATATTATAGTTGTTAGAGCTCAAGATCATGAATGGAAGTGATGTAGGCCAGTGGAGATTATTGTATTCTCATTCCCATGTTCCACTCCTTGATTGGTGGAGAGGTGGTTATTTATGAGCTGTTTGTTAAACTTCTTATGGTTTGGGGCAGCATTGAGTAGCTTCGATGAATAAGGTGCCCAGAGGTGCCCAGAGTAAACTGCCTGCTCCTCAGTCCCCAAAGCTAACAGATGCATATTATCAGCACATTTGGATTGAAAACACTCTGAAGTTTCTAAAACTGTTTGAATGATGTCTGTGAGTATAACAGAACTCATATGGCAGGCAAAAACCTGAGAAATAATTCAACCAGGAAGTGGGAAATCTGAGGTTTGTAGTTTTTCAACTCTTAGCCTAACTAATACACAGTGGAATATTGGTCATGTTGCACTTCCTAAAGCTTCCACTCAACAGTCTTTATAACCTTGTTTGATGCTTCTACTGTGAAGTGGGGGTGAATGAGCGGGGAATGAGTCAGGGCTCTGGCAGAGTGCCATGAGCTGACCACGCTCGTTCACGTGAGAGCGAGCTCTGTTCCATTGCATTTCTACCGACAAAGGAATTATCCGGTTGAAACATTATTGAAGGTTTATGTTAAAATCATCCTAAAGATTGACTCTATACTTTGTCTGACATGTTTCTACGACCTGTAATATAACTTTTTGGACTTTCCGTCCGCACTTTTCGCTGGACTTGAATTTTTTTTACCAAACGCGCTAACAAAAGGAGGTATTTGGACATAACTGACATTTATTGTGGAACTGGGATTCCTGGGAGTGCATTCTGATGAAGCTCATCAAAGGTAAGTGAATATGTATAATGCTATTTCTGACCTCTGTTGACTACACAACATGACGGATATCTGTTTGGGTTGTTTTGGTCTCTGAGCGCCGTACTCAGATTATAGCATGGTGTGCTTTTTCTGTAAAAAAAAAATGTAAATCTGACACAGCGGTTGCATTAAGGAGAAGTGTATCTATAATTCCATGCATAATAGTTGTATCTTTTATCAATGTTTCTTATGAGTATTTCTGTAAATTGATGTGGCTCTCTGCAAAATCACCGGATGTTTTGGAACTACTGAACGTAACGCGCCAATGTAAAATTATTTTTTGATATAAATATGAACTTTATCGAACAAAACATACATGTATTGTGTAACATGAAGTCCTATGAGTGTCATCTGATGAAGATCATCAAAGGTTAGTGATTCATTTTATCTATATTTCTGCTTTTTGTGACTCCTCTCTTTGGCTGGAAAAATGGCTGTGTTTTTCTGTGACTTGGCTCTGACCAAACATAATCATTTGGTTTGCTTTCACTGTAAAGCCCTTTTTAAAATCGGACAGGGTGGTGGGATGAACAAGAAGTGTATCTTCAAAATGGTGTAAAATACTTGTATGTTTGAGGAATTTTAATTATGGGATTTCTGTTGTTTTGAATTTGGCGCCCTGCACTTTCACTGGCTGTTGTCATATCGTCCCGTTAGCAGGATCTCAGCCCAAAGAGGTTTTAATAGCCTCTTCTAGCCTGGGCATTTAGTGCCCTCTATTGGAGAGTAGTTATTCTACTTGTTTAGAGATGTGTTATAAATAGCAATGTGCATTATTCTGGGAGATTTGTGCTAAATAGCAAAGCAATGGAAAACATATTTTTTTATTTCTATTGGATCAAAGTATTCCCTCCCTCTTTCAGTCTGTTTTACTCTTTTTGGTGCCTACTGAACACAAGATACTAGAACGGATGCTGGACATCCCTTCTAGATCAGAGCGGTGTACTTCAAAGCTGGTCAGTTCTGTGTTCAACTTGGTCAGTTCTGCGTTCCACTCGGTCAGTTCTGTGTTCCACTCGGTCAATTCTGTGTTCCACTCGGCCAATTCTGTGTTCCACTCAGTCAGTTCTGTGTTCTGGATAACTGTTGACACGAAGGTGACCTTTTAGCCAGATACATTTCTATGGCAACAAATGCTGCAGCTCTAACCTCCGGAATGAAGTGTTTGAGCCGTGAGTTGTGGACCAATCAAATTAGATTCCCTCATCATCCCCTTCTCCAGACCATATTTGAGGAAGACGTCTGATTAAAGATTTTATTAATCAAATGTTATTTTGTGTTAAAAAACAGTAATAGTCACAGCACACATTTAGTAATGACAGGATGCATTTGAAAACTTCCAACGCAGATATCCCACTCTGGAACTGTAGTGTAACCCGTGGAGTATATTATTATATTATGTTATATTATTTTTATTTTTATTTATTTAGTTATAATATTTATATTATTATAGTATATTATGTTCAACAATATATTGAAAATTATATTATGTTATATTATTTGTATATATTTATTTAGTTATAATATTATATTATTATAGTATATTATGTTCAACAATATATTGAAAAATAAGCTAAATCCCCCCCAAAAAAACATATTTTCAATATTCATGTTTATTTTTTTCAGTATTCAAAACTTTACGTCAGAAAATTGTTCTTGAAATCAAAATACTACTCATATTACAGAGTAAATACTAACGCTTCATATTAAACCAATGTCTGCTTTGTTGCACCTACAGATTAAACATTTGGAGTCTTAAAGGAAGCGTGTGAGGCCAAAATGTCAACTTTTATTAATTATTTCTCTATCATGATTCTAGATACAAATGTCAAATATATGTCAACAATCCTTTCATTCTATTGGATCAAAGTTCTATAAAATCCCCCCCCCCCCCCCCCCGCCAAAAAAATCATGGTATTTAAAAAAAAAAATATTGGTCCTTTTTCGTGAGCAATCACCTTAGAAAATCAAGTTGATGCATGAATTGAAGAGACACCCTCTGTGTTTCAAAAGACGATGGAATTAACCACTGGTATGTCCACTACACATGATGTTGTCTTCTGGCTACAGCTACATGTCAATGATGTCCTAACAACACAAACGCCTAGCAACCTGACGGTTGCATGTTCAAATCACTACTACTTTTCATCTACTTTGCAATTAATTAGCATGTTAGCTAACACTTCCCGAAACCTAACCTTAACCCTTAATGCCTAACCATAAACCCTAACCCCTAGCCAAGCTAACATTAGCCACAACAAATTGGAATTTGTAAACATTTATGTATTTTAAATTCGTTACATATCGCACTAATTTAATTTGTAACATACTCTCCCCTGCATATTCATTTGGACAGTGAAGTGAAAACTTTTAATTTGTCTCTATAATAGTCCAGCATGTTGGATTTGAGATGAAATGTTTCATATGAGGAGACAGTACAGAATTTCAACTTTTATTTGAGGCTTTTTTCATAGAAATCTGTTTTACCATTTAGAAATGAAGGAACTTTATGTACTGTATCTAGTCCCCGCATTCGAAGGTGTGACTAAATGCCTTCAACTGAAATGTGTCTTCTGCATGTTGTGTCTTCTGCACCTCCTCTGAATCAGAGAGGTGCAGGGGGCTGCCTTAATTAATCAACATCCACATCTTCAGCACCTGGGGACCAGTGGGTTAACTGCCTTGCTCAGGAGCAGAACAACAGATTTTTACCTTGTCAGTTTGGGGATTCAATCCAGCAACCATTTGGTTACTTGCCCAACACTCTAACCACTAGGTTACCTGCCTAATGGTTAATAACAATAACAAATTAGTAACCCATATATAGCCAACTGAAATACCATATTCATAAACAGTGCATTTAAGTAAACAATTTCAAGTTGATATTTATATTATGTCTTATGGTTGACATCACCCTGATTTCACTCTCAAATATCTTGCTCTGCTCAAGGGGTCTCCTCAATGGTCAAAACTGGGCAAGACTGGTTGAAATGGCATCATAATGACGTCATGACGTAATGTCAACCAGACTGGTTCTGGTGATGTCATTTCAACCAATTTTGCTAGTTGCTAGTTTCAGAGAGCTCCAACCTGGTTGGGGCTGGGAGCTGTGTCGGACTCCGTGGTTTCGGACAAGGCGGACAGTCATACGAGTGAGGCGGCACAGTGACTGCATTCATACGGGCTTCACAAAGGCTATGATCCTCTTCTACAAAGGCCGGCTATCCCTGGAGAATGTCATCGTGTTCTACTGTACACAGAGCTGAAACTCTCTGAACAAGGAATCAGGGAAGCACACTCTGGTACCCAGTGATTCTAAACCAGGGGACCTAGGACTGAACCCTGGGGGACCTCAGTGAGCTTTCAAGGGAAGGGGTTCCTGGAAAAATCAGGGGGAAAGTGGCTCTCAGAATGGGGAAGGTTGAGAGCCTCTGCTTTAGCCTAAAGCAGGCCTGTAGATGTCATGTCACAAGTCACTGTTTCTTATGGACAATTCAATACTGAACAAACACAAGTGGGAAAATTCAGTTATTGTGCTTGAATTTCACAGGAAAGTCTCAGATGTAAGACTGGTAGATGCAGAAATGTACTTCAAAATTGCAGCAAAAACGTAATTTAGCAGACATTCTCACACTGACTAATCAGGAGGACTAAAGTAGGTCATCCAATGTGCTTCAGATCATATGCCTTCTTTGGTTTCTATCTCCTCTCTCTCTCTCTCTTTCTTTCTCTCTCTCTCTCTCTTTTTGCTCTCTCTCTCTCTCTCTCTCTCTCTCTCTCTCTCTCTCTCTCGCACACAGTTACACACACATACATACTATACATTATATTTCAATAGCAGACAGTGATGATAGTTTGGTTGATCAGATCCTGTTCACATCTGGAGCAGAGCTTTACACTCACATACAGTATACAGATGTAGGATCTTCATTTGAGCCAGTTTACTACAGCAGGGAAATAATCCTGCAGCAAAAGAGAAGGTGAATTATTATGTGGATTGTAAATAATATACATTTTTTTGTAGGTGTTGATAAAAGTTTCATAAGTGAAAATCAAGTCTGAAATTTCAAAGTCGAAATTACAAACTTCAGAAGTTTTTTTAAATATGCTACAACTTTTTAATTTGCTGCATTGCAGGAAAATTTGCCTGCAACAGGGTGATCAAATTAAGAGCCTACATCTGTAGGTCTACAAACACACTTTCCTTCTCTTTCTTTCACAGAGGTTTCTCGCACCCAAGGATATTCTCTCCATCCATTGTCTAGAGACGCCAATGTTTTGAACACCAACAAACCATAAACCTTTTGTTTTGCACATGACTGTCACGACTTCCGCCCAAGTCGGTCCCTCTCCTTATTCTGGCGGCGTTCGGCGGTCGACGTCACCGGCTTTCTAGCCACCGCCGATCCACTTTTCATTTTCCATTTGTTCTGTCTTTGTCTTATCACACCTGACTTCACTCAACCAATCAATTGTTTATTATTTAACCCTCTGTTCTACATGTTGTATTTGTGAGTGATTGTTATTTGTTACGTGGATGATTGTCAGGCGTGGCACTTTTGTTTTAGACTGTGTTTTTGGCACTTATACACGCATTACAGAATCCCTCACCTCAAGAATGCAGTCAGCAGGAGCAGACCTAGTTGCAGTGGAGGAGCGCGTTCAGCAGCACTCGACCATGTTGAAACGTTTGGGCACAGCCACGGATCGTGTCCTGCAGACTATGGATTGTTGGGGGAGAGGAGGAGGAAATTCAGCACCTCCACCAGCCCCACTACAACAGGTCCCACTATCCACCCCTCTTTCACCTGGTTTTTGACTAGCGCTCCCGAAGGAATATGATGGAACGGCTGCCAGATGCCAGGGGTTTTTACTACAGCTGGAGCTCTACCTGGCGACCGTCCACCCGGCTTCTTCGGGGCGTGAGAGTGTGTCTACCCTCGTCTCCTGCATCTCAGACAAAGCCCTGGAGTGGGCCAACGCCGTATGGAGTGAAGGAGACGCGGCGTTGGACCATTACGCAGAGTGAACGTCTGTTCCACCTGAGGCAGGGGACGAGGAGCGCGCAGGATTTCGCCTTGGACTTCCGGAACCTGGTCGCCAGCGCGGGATGGAACAACAGGGCCCTGATCGATCACTACAGGTGCAGTCTGTGCGAGGATGTCCATCGGGAGATGGCCTGCCGAGACACCACCCTCACATTGGACCAGCTGCTGGACCTGTCCATCCGGCTGGATAACTTGCCGTCCCGCGGACATCCTGATCGGGACCTGTCAGTTCCATCCCCAGCACCTCCGCTCCGACGCCCATGGAGCTGGGAGGTGATGCACTTAGGGCGACCGGAGGAGGGGCCATTCCCTGCACCATCTGTGGCCGCAGAGGGAACACTGCTAGTCGGTGCTGGGGGGGGTTCCTCAGGGAGTCGAGGAAGCAGGCAGGGCACTATATCGTGTCATCCCAGGTGAGTCGGCACCAGGCTAACCCAGATCCCCCTGTTGCTCACATGTATGTGTTTATTTCATTTCATGGGTTTTCCCCGCATAAGGCGCTAGTAGATTCAGGCGCTGCTGGGAATTTTATTGACTGTTCATTTGCTCATAGTTTAGGGATTCCCCTGGTTCCTGTGGATATGCCCTTCCCTGTGCACGCCCTAGATAGTTGACCGTTAGGGTCAGGGATGATTAGGGTGGCCACCGCTCCACTTGACATGGTTACGCAAGAGAATCAGTCTCTTCCTTATTGATTCACAAAATTGGATCTCAGGAGCGCTTACAACCTGTTGCACATCCGGAAGGGAGACGAGTGGAAGATGGCATTTAGTACAACCTCAGGGCACTATGAGTATCTCATCATGCCGTACGGGTTGATGAATGCTCCATCAGTCTTCCAGACCTTTGTGGTGAGATTTTCCGGGACCTGCACGGGCAGGGTGTAGTGATGAATATCGACGACATTCTGATATACTCCGCTACATGCGCCGAGCAAGTGTCCCTGGTGCGCAGAGTGCTTGGTCGACTGTTGGAGCGTGACCTGTACGTCAAGGCTGAGAAATATCTGTTCTTCCAACAGTCCGTCTCCTTCCTAGGGTACCACATTTTCACGTCAGGGGTGGAGATGGAGAGTGACCACATTTCAGCCGTGTGTAATTGGCCGACTCCCACCATGGTAAAGGAGGTGCAGAGGTTTCTAGGGTTTGCCAACTACTACTGGCGGTTTATCCGAGGTTTTAGTCAGGTAGCAGCTCCCATTACCTCACTGCTGAAGGGGGGACCGGTGCAGCTGCAGGCTTTGGTCCACATAGACTGTTTTACGGCGTAGCGTAGCTATAAACTAACGCCTCCTGCCGAGCTCCGCTGTCTTTCAAAGTGACAAAGCACTTGAGTGAACCGTGTCCATCACGTAGCACATCACCGCCAACAATCAACAAAGTTGTCTAGATTGGTCTGTTTAGATCTTTATGGACAATTTGGTACCATGAACGACAGGATGAATGGGCCCAGGGTGCATTTCAACAGTCTAAAAACGGCTTCCTCTCCAAGTCTCCTTTCCATTAGTAGTTGTCACAGGTCTGATCGGAATATAACAAGACAGAGGAAACACATTTCCATTGTAGTGGAGGCATCGGCCATCTTGCTTTTACCTGTCCCACTGCGTGTTTTCAGCTCGGTGAAGATGAGAGACGGGAGAGGAGCAGAGGAAACCACTTGAGACTATTAAGATGCACCCTGTGCTCTCCTCTTATTGCTGTGAGGTAGTGAAGGGTCTGGTGTCCTCTTCCTCTTATTGGTGTGAGGTAGTGGAGGGTCTGATGTCCTCTTCCTCTTATTGGTGTGAGGTAGTGGAGGGTCTGATGTCCTCTTCCTCTTATTGGTGTGAGGTAGTGAAGGGTCTGGTGTCCTCTCCTCTTATTGGTGTGAGGTAGTGAAGGGTCTGGTGTCCTCTCCTCTTATTGGTGTGAGGTAGTGAAGGGTCTGATGTCCTCTCCTCTTATTGGTGTGAGGTAGTGAAGGTGCTGGTGTCCTCTCCTCTTATTGGTGTGAGGTAGTGAAGGGTCTGATGTCCTCTCCTCTTATTGGTGTGAGGTAGTGAAGGGTCTGATGTCCTCTCCTCTTATTGGTGTGAGGTAGTGAAGGGTCTGATGTCCTCTTCTCTTATTGGTGTGAGGTAGTGGAGGGTCTGGTGTCCTCTCCTCTTATTGGTGTGAGGTAGTGGAGGGTCTGTTCAATTGAAGATACACCGATGGGTGCTCCAGTGAGACCATTACCTTCCAACTTTACTCTGTTTTGGAGCATTTTCTTCTGTTTTGGAAAGAGGTCCTTGGACCTGTGTCTTATTTGTCACCGTATAACCTTTGACAGTGGTACGATTCTTAACATCAATCCCCCCCCATGATGATTATGTAACACCAACAACGACCAGCTGTATCTTTCCAAAGTGGATAGACATAGAGGAAAACACACTGTTCGCCGGTAGAGAGCTTTAGGTATCACGTTACACAAAACCAATTCATCGTTATAATACAGACAGAGGTGAAAAGCTGTTCATCATGTTACACGGAGAAGGAAAAGACAGCTAGAGACAAAGGTGGGAGAGACAAAAATGCTTGGGATGAAAGAGAGGGCACAGGAGGTAAAGACGGAGAGACTAATAAAGTGGAGGAGAAAGGGAAAGACACAAAAGAAAGAAAGAAAGAAACAAAGAAAGAAACAAAAGAAAGTAAGAAAGAAAGAAATATAAAATCAAAGAGGGAAAAGTCAAGTCAACTTACAGAGAATGATTTAAGAGAACATAGCAAAATCATAGAGATATGAAATCAGCCAACCCTGAATCAGCCAATTCCATTCCATTTTAGTCATGTTCAGGAAGTAAACAATTTTTTTTTAGATCAAATTGTCAAATTTTCTTTAATGAAAAGCAATAAGGGTAATTGACCTCAAACCTGGACATCTGTTCATATTCCGCTGAGATTTATACCATTACAACTAGACAGTATATACTGTAGTTAGCTGTGATCCCGTTCTAGTAGAAAAAACCTGATATGGTTTATTACAGATCAGATATTCAATAAGACTGACATTTAATATACAGTAGTTAGCTGTGGGAGAGATGCTGCCCGGAAGTTACTCCAGCTTCGGCCGGACACCCTCAGTGTGGCAGACTATGCGGTGGAGTTCCGCACGCTAGCAGCAGAGGGTACCTGGAACATGGAACCGCTGTTCGACATGTTCCTGCACGGATTATCGGAGGAGATAAAGGATGAGCTGGCAGCCCGAGAACTACCAACCGATCCCGACTCACTCATCGCTTTAACCATCCGGATTGATGGTCAGCTACAGGAACGTTGGAGGGAGAAGAGGTCCGATTGTGGTCCGCATCACTCTCTCAGGGATCCCACCTTGCATCTGATGAACTCCGGAAGTCCCTAGCGTTTTTGTGAATCGGAGACTGCCGATTCACCTCTTCCCGAGCCGATGCAGATTGGCAGGGCTAGGCTGTCTCCGGAGACTGCCGATTCACCTCTTCCCGAGCCGATGCAGCTTGGCAGGGCTAGGCTGTCTCCAGCAAAATGCGTACACAGACTTGAGACCCAGAGTCGTCTGTATTGCGGTACTGTCGGTCATTATGTGTCTACCTGTCCCTTCGAGAATCCTAGCTCATTCCTTGGAGTGAGTACACCTCTGGTGGGTCTTAAAGACCATTTTTAGTCTCCTCTTGCTCGCCCCCTTCTCCGTGCCATCCTGCGGTTGGGTGACCAGTCCAAGTCTCTCCAGGTACTCATTGACTCTGGGGCCAATGTGAGTTTCATGGATGTTACCCTGGCGTCTGAGCTTGGCATCTCCACTCAACCCCTCTCCATTCCCATGGGTGTTTAAGAGCTGGATGGGCGCTCTGTAGGACGGGTCACCGACCAGACCACCCCCGTCAACCTACGAGTGTCAAGGAACCACAGCAAGACGATCCAATTCCTGCTGGTTAAGTCTCCGCAGGTTCCCGTGGTATTGGGATTATCTTGGCTCCAGCAACACAATCCCTCCATTGACTGGGCTACGGGTGCCATCGTGGGCTGGAACCTGTCCTACATCCCCGGAAACCGAGACCTTTTGGCGCTCCAAGATCATTATCCCCTCTGCTGTTTGTCCTCTGTTGTCCCTTACCCTCCATATTGTTCCTACCTTTTCTGTGTCTAGAGTTAAAGCCATGTCTGACTGCCCCTTGTCTCCTGTTTCCAGGCCCACCCCGTCTCATCGACGGCCGACCGGCGTACAGGGTGAGACGTCTCCTGAAGGTTCGACCTCAGGGGCAGGGGATTCCAGTACCTGTTTTGACTGGGAGGGTTATGGCCCGGAGGAGAGGTGCTGGGTCTCCGCTAGGAACATCCTGGTCCCAGGCCTCATCTCTGAGTTCCAGCGCCGCTCAGCCAGGTATGTACCCAGGTAGGACGCCAGGTGGTGGGGGCGCCTTGTGCTTGTCTCCACCCCCCTCCAGATGTCACCCATCTTCCCCACTCATCCCCTGGGTATGTATACCTGTGTTTTCCGTCTGTCTGTGCCAGTTCGTCGCGTTTGTTCAAGCCTACCAGCGTTTTGTGTCTCAGCTCCTGTTTTTTCCAGTCTGTCTTTTCTCACCCTCCTGGTTTTGACCCCTGCCTGTCCTGACTCCGAGTTCACCTGCCTGACCACTCTGCCTGACCCTGCCTGCCTGCCGTCCTGTACCTTGGTCCCATTACTCTGGATTACCAACCTCTATCTGACCTGACCCTGGGCCTGCCTGCCGTCCTGTACCTTTGCCCATTACTCTGGTTTACCGACCTCTATCTGACCTGACCCTGGGTCTGCCTGCCGTCCTGTACCTTTGCCCCCTACTCTGGTTTACCGACCTCTATCTGACCTGACCCTGGGCCTGCCTGCCGTCCTGTACCTTGGTCCCACTACTCTGGATTATCGACCCCTGCCCGCCTTGACTTGTCGTTTGCCTTCCCCTGTTGGTACAATAAACATTGTTACTTCAACACAGTCTGCACATGGGTCTTACCTTAAACCTGATAGCCTCTTCTTTTTTTTTTTTACCTAGCTCTTGTAAATAGGTATTTCGTTTTGAACGGTTTGTGCTAGATATTGCATTATAAAGGTCCAATCACCGACACCATGCTCTGTTTGTTTCTGTGGCAGAGGCTGTGATATAGCCAAAGCCCAGAGCCATATATTAAGAAATTAATTACTCTCACTATGCCTAATCAGACTTGCCTATACGAATGGTTTTCACAGTAGTTCACAGACAAAGTAAAACAAATATATATATATAAAAAAAATGCTTGTGAAGCCACTCGAATGGTACAAATGTAACAACAACTCACTCAGCACACTGGACTTGTAAGAACCCCACAGATGTAACCATGTGACGTGTTCACTGTTTTATCTGACCGCCACTAGTCCCAAGTCAACAGTCCAACAGGTCACGTTTATCAGCGACTTATCATCAAGGAAACCACTGCCCAAGAAACTGACTCTAGGGGTGAAGAGAAAATCCCTAGAGAATCCAGTCCAACATGTGTATATCAGCGCTGTGATGACACTTGGCATGCTTTAACTCACGATGATGTCATGCTGAGTCATGAGTAAAGCTTACTGTATCCCTGTGTGTGTGTGTGCGTGCATGCGTGCGTGTGTGTGTGTGTTGGTGTGTGGTAAGAATTAATCAGGGTGACACAGTGAATCTTCCTCCTCCTCTATGGTGAGGAAAGTAGTGAAATATACAGTAGTAATGGAGGTGGGGGTAAATAGGGAGGGAATAAAAAAGAGAGTTGAGAGTAAGAAAGAAAGAGAGAGAGAGAGAGAGAGAGAGAGAGAGAGAGAGAGAGAGAGAGAGAGAGAGAGAGAGAGAGAGAGAGAGAAAGAGAGAGAGAGCACTCTAACCCTGCCCACTTTTACAAAGCCATTCAACTCCGACATAGTGAGGCTTCTCCAGTGCTGTGTACATCAGCAGGAAAGGACACCATCACTACTGCAGCTCAACACACTGTCCTATATCCCAGGCACTTTGTTCAAGGACTAAAGTAGCGTGGACACGCTCTACCGAACACGAGACTGGAGAGAGTGGACAAGAGACTTCACTAACTGGACAAAAAGAAGAGGAATGGTTTTACAAATCTGAGAGGAGACAAAGCTGAGAGGAGACACCTGCTTTCCTGGACTTGATAGGATAAGTGGTTTACAAGGACTGCAGCAAAGACCTGGTTTATGAGGACCAAGTAAAGAGCCTGGTCCCAAAACCTCCATCTCCACTTTCCAACATCCAACTTTTTGAAGCTATAGTACCACTCTCAAAAAAGAAGCTATAGTACCACTCTCAAAGAAGAAGCTGTAGAACCACTCTCAAAGAAGGATTGTACTTTTCTCAAACTTGTTCTTTCAGGGAAACAGAGGTAAGGTGAAGAGAGCTCTCCGGTGTGCTGCTTCTCGTTCAGTCACCCCTTGCCGCAGTCCTCTCATCACCCTCTCCAGGGAGTGTGTATGTGTGAGTGTGTGTGTGTGTCTGTGAGTTGTCTGCGCTTTGTAGCACAGGATGCCCTCGTTAGCCGCGTTGGCTCGGGTGCTGGCGTTGCTTCTCCCTGGGCTGCAGACAGGATGTGGCTCCGCTACGGTAGCGGGATCACTTGCGACGGTGGATGGAGCTACACGGGGACAGGAGCAGGTGGAGGAGATCCAGGTGACCCCCTGTCCTTCCTGTGTGCTGGCCCAGATGAGGAGTGACTACCTGGGCTCGGACCCGGGTTCTGTCCCGGCCCCTCCTGGATCTGAATCGGCGTCGGCTCCGACGGACATGGTAGAAGCGGTGAAGCAGCACATCCTCGACATGCTCCATCTCAGCGCGAGGCCCAACGTCACCCACCCGGTGCCGCGCGCCGCCCTGCTCAACGCCATCAAGAAACTACACGTGGGCCGCGTGGGCAAAGACGGCAGCGTGGAGATCCAGGAGGAGGGGCCGGGGGGCGGCGTGGGGGCGGCGCCGCCACCCGAGCCGCCCTCCGAGATCATCACCTTTGCCGAGCCAGGTGTGTATAGCGTTTCATTTAAAGTGTATTCCTAGGTACTAAGAAATGACTTTGGTAAAATGTTAATTATACTATATAATAACATGAATTACTTTCTGGATATGTTTTGGTTGATTTATTAAACCAACACCGCTCGGTAGTGGTAAGGTACAAGGTAGTTATTACTCCTGTTGAATGGTTTGAAAAAGAACCAGAAACGATCCACTGTTTTCTCTTCATTATAAATACCAGCAGTAAACAAAGGTTCCCAAGGGTTTCTTCAGCTGTCCCCATAGGCTAGAAACATTACTGCAATTTATATGTTGCCCATAAGAGAACCATTTTTTTGTTCCAGGTAGAACCCTTTTGGGGTTTCATGTAGAACCCTCTGTGGAAAGGGTTCTACATGGAATCCAAGAGGGTTCTAATTAGAAGGAAAATTGTTCTGCCTGAATCCAAAAAATGGTTCTTCAAAAGGTTCTCCTATGAGAACAGCCGAAGATCCCTTTTAGGTTCTAAATAGCAGCTTTTTGTCTAGGCGTGTAGTGTAAAATAACGTGCTGCCTGAAACCCACGCTACCTGTCACCCACGCTGCCTGAAACCCACGCTACCTGAAACCCACGCTACCTGAAACCCACGCTACCTGAAACCCACGCTGCCTGAAACCCACGCTACCTGAAACCCACACTGCCTGAAACCCATGCTGCCTAACATCCACACTACCTGAAACCCACGCTGCCTGAAACCCACGCTACCTGAAACCCACGCTACCTGAAACCCACGCTACCTAACACCCACGCTGCCAGAAACCCACGCTGCCTAACATCCACACTACCTGAAACCCACACTGCCTGAAACCCACGCTACCTAAAACCCACGCTGCCTAAAACCCACGCTGCCTGAAACCCACGCGGCCTGAAACCCACGCTGCCTAAAACCCACCCTACCTGAAACCCACGCGGCCTAAAACCCACACTACCTGAAACCCACACTACCTGAAACCCACAATACCTGAAACCCACACTACCTGAAACCCACACTACCTGCGTGTGTGAAATGTGTAGTCTGCCTAGGTCTGGAAACGTTTTAAAGTTGACAAGTGTCTGTGGTGCTTATGGCTTTCTCTTGAGGATTCCTTCGAACTTGTGGTCAACAAGGCTTAGATGAAACTTATCGACATCCCTTTTCAGTTTCTTAGTTTGGGGGTTATGTGCATCCTCAGCTAGCACGAGTTCCCCACGGTTCAGAGAATGTCGACTGCAGCTTTGACTAGATGATTTCAGTGAGACATTACAAACGCAGCTGCTGGAGGGGCACATTCAATATATGTTTAGGAGGTCGTCATTGAAAATAAATAATTTGTTATTAGCTGGTTTGCCGGGTTAAATAAAGGTTAAATGAAAGGTTGGTATGAGATTAAGAAAAAGGAATTGTAAATTATGTGACATGCCAATTGTGTGTGTGGACTATATGGACTGTAGACTAAATTAAAATGGACTGTAGACTAAATTAAAATGGACTATAGACTAAATTAAAATGGACTATAGACCAAATGAATATGGACTATAGAATACATTAATATGTCTATAGACTAAATGAATATGGACTATAGACTAAATGAATATGGACTGTAGACTAAATTAATATGGACTATAGACTAAATTAATATGTCTATAGACTAAATGAAAATGGGGGAAACCCTAGCCTGGTTGCTGTCTCTGTTCAGCTACATGACAGGAGAAAAGTAAAGGAGTGAAACGTTAAACACACAGAAACCCCATACTACTGTATATTTATAGTGAGGTTGACGTTCTAGAGTAGAGAGGAACACACAGAAACCCCATACTACTGTATATTTATAGTGAGGTTGACGTTCTAGAATGAACGCACCAAATGGGTTTAGGAAGTAGGAAGTTAGAGAGGGAGATGGGCACACGTAAGAGAGGTACTGTATGATGACAGTAGAGAGGAACACACAGAGAGGTATGTTGACAGGTCTGGGGTTCGTATGTGTGGGGAATGTACGCTCAGGAGTTGTCAGCTCTACACTCTTAGAAAAAAAGGGCTCTAAAAAGGGTTCTTTGGCTGTCCCCATAGAACCCTTTTTGGTTCCATGTAGGGTTCTATCTAGAACTAAAATCATTCTACCTGGAACCAAAAAGGGTTTCTGCAAAGGGATGTCTTATGGGGACAACCAAAAGAAACATAGAAATGCTGTGTTGTGGATATTAAGAACACGGCGCAGAAGGAACTTTTCAGAGCTTAAATGTTATCATCAGTCGGGGAGAGAGAGGCAGAGAGAGCCAGAGAGAGCCAGAGAGAGAGAGAGAGAGAGAGAGAGAGAGAGAGAGAGAGAGAGAGAGAGAGAGAGAGAGAGAGAGAGAGAGAGAGAGAGAGAGAGAGAGAGAGAGAGAGAGAGAGAGAGAGAGAGAGAGAGAGAGAGAGAGAGAGAGAGAGAGAGAGAGAGAGAGAGAGAGAGAGAGAGAGAGAGAGAGAGAGAGAGAGAGAGAGAGAGAGAGAGAGAGAGAGAGAGAGAGAGAGATGGAGACAGAGAGAGAGAGAGAGAGAGAGAGAGAGAGAGAGACAGAGATGGCGACAGAGAGAGAGAGAGTGAGAGAGAGAGAGAGAGAGCCAGAGAGAGAGAGAGACAGAGAGAGAGAGCCAGAGACAGAGAGAGCGAGAGAGAGAGAGAGAGAGAGAGAGCCAGAGAGAGAGAGAGACAGAGAGAGAGAGAGAGAGCCAGAGAGAGAGAGAGACAGAGAGAGAGAGCCAGAGACAGAGAGAGAGAGAGAGAGAGAGACAGAGATGGAGACAGAGAGAGAGAGAGTGAGAGCCAGAGAGAGAGAGAGACAGAGAGACAGAGAGACAGAGACAGAGAGAGCGAGAGAGAGAGACAGAAACAGAGAGAGCGAGAGAGACAGAGATGGAGACAGAGAGACAGAGAGAGAGATGGAGACAGAGACAGAGACAGAGACAGAGACAAAGACAGAGAGACAGAGACGGAGATGGAGACAGAGAGACAGAGAGAGAGAGAGAGAGCTAGAGACAGAGACAGAGAGACAGAGAGAGAGAGAGAGAGAGAGAGAGAGAGAGAGAGAGAGAGAGAGAGAGAGACAGTATCCCCCGACAAGTAGCAGAGAAGTAGCAGAGACACGTGTTCCCCAGCTGTGTCTCTCTCTCTCTCAAGCACTTTGTGTCAACGCAGAAAACTGCACTGTACAACTATACCCTAATGTCTCTGTGTTCAGAGGAACTGAAAGTAGACCAAGTTTTGGGATTTCAGGCCTCGGTTTTCATCCTTTTACAAGAGCGGGTCATCAAAAGGCACCATCCAGAAGGTTGGTGAGTAAAACCCGTACATTTAGATAACCATTTTCTGTGTGATGGTCCGCCCTCGAAAAATTATGTTGCATAAAAATTACATAACTGTTTTTAAATAATAATCATCAAATCAAATCAAATCTAATGTATTCATAAAGCCCTTCGTACATCATCTGATATCTCAAAGTGCTGTACAGAAACCCAGCCTAAAACCCCCAAACAGCAAGCAATGCAGGTGTAGAAGCACAACAATAATTATTATTATCACTGCATCAGGGATAGCTTTATACAGACGCTTCGACTTTGCAGCCTTCTTGCTTCAGATACACTGCATGACCAAATGTATGTGGACACCTGCTCGTCGAACATCTCATTCCAAAATCATGGGCATTAATATGGAGTTGCCCCCCCCCCCCCCCCCCCACCCCGCCCCCACCCCCCCTCAACATTGCTGCGAGGACTTACTTCCATTCAGCCACAAGAGCATGAGTGAGGTCATGCACTGGTGTTGGGCGATTAGGACTGGCTCGCAGTCGGCGTTCCAATTCATTCACAACGGTGTTTGATGGGGTTGAGGTCAGGGCTCTGTGCATGCCAGTCAAGTTCTTCCACACCGATCTCGACAAACCATTAATGTATGGACCTCGCTCTGTGTACGGGGGCATTGTCATTCTGAAACAGGAAAGGGCCTTCACCAAACATATGCTACAAAGTTTGAAGCACAGAATTGTCTAAAATGTAATTGTATGCTGTAGCGTTAAGATTTCCCTTAAGGGAAAAGGGTCTAGCTAAAAACCATGACAAACAGCCTCAGACCATTATTCCTTCTCCACCAATCTTTACAATTGGCACCATGCATTGGGGCAGGTAGCGTTCTCCTGGCATGCATCAAGCCCAGATTCATCCGTCAGACTGCCAGAATGTGAAGTGTGATTCATCTCTCCTTAGAAGGCATTTCCACTGCTCCACAGTCCAATGACGGCGAGCTTTACACCACTCCAGCCGACTCTTGGCATTGGACATGGTGATCTAAGGCTTGTGTGCGGCTGCTCGGCCACGGATACCCATTTCATGAAGCTCCCGATGAACAGTTCTTGGGCTGAGACAGCTTGGAACTCTGTAGTTTGTTGCAACTGAGGACAGACGATATTTCAGTGCTACGCCCATCAATACTGGCCGGTCCCGTTCTGTGAGCTTGTGTGGCCTACCACTTCGCGGCTGAGACGTTCTTGCTCCACTTCACGATAACAACACTTCCAGTTGACCGGGGCAGCTCTAGCGTGGCAGAAATTTTACAAACTGTCTTGTTTGAAAGGTGGCATCCTGTAACGGTGCCACGTTGAACGTCACTGAGCTGTGTCTTCGATTTAATACACCTGTCAGCAACGGACGGGTGTGGTTGATATAGCCAAATCCACTAATTTCAAGGGGTGTCCACATACTTTTGTATATTTATATAGTGCACATCAACCACGTACATATCTAGTGTTGGAAAGAATTGTCATATTCAGGTGCAAAGTGGGTGAATCAAAGATGATATCAGACGAAGATGCAAAAAAACAGCAACAGGAAAGGTTTAATATAATGCATCGGAACAAAAACGTGTATCCGTGTACCACAGCACGCAGTCATGCGCTGCACGCCAACCCAACGAAGGGGGGGGGGGGGTTGCTCCGATTCTGGAGTCTTTCTTGATTGCGGGTCGGCCAATGTATACTGCAGAGCGGTGCAATAAGCGCATTCCTCCCTGGCTTGTTTGCTTACATAAATGTGCATAATGGCTTGGTACTATAAATAACCACCCTTTTGAATGAACCTTCGATTAAAGAAGGGCCAATAATGAGTTGGCGGAATTAGGGAGAAGGGGGGGGGGGTGTTAACGATTGTGTGGGGTGGGGGGGGGGGCATGGAGGCGAATCGGAGGGCTCCTGGCCGTGTATAATCATTTCATTCATCCAAATATGAGCCCCAATAATTACTTTTAGGCAGTGTGGAAGCTATATGTGGAGATTTGGATGGAGAGGTCTTTGAAAGAGCCTGAGCAAAGTGAGAGTAGGATATGGAAAGGGAGAGATATGGGAGGATGGGGGGAAGGTGGGAAAAGAAAAAAGAGAGAGGGAAAGAACAAAGAGGACTAGAGAGGGAAAGAACAGAGAGGACTAGAGAGGGAAAGAACAGAGGACTAGAGAGGGAAAGAACAGAGAGGACTAGAGAGGGAAAGAACAGAGGACTAGAGAGGGAAAGAACAGAGAGGACTAGAGAGGGAAAGAACAGAGAGGACTAGAGAGGGAAAGACCAGAGAGGACTAGAGAGGGTAAGAACAGAGAGGACTAGAGGGGGAAAGAACAGAGAGGACTAGAGAGGGAAAGAACAGCGAAGACTAGAGAGGGAAAGAACAGAGAGGACTAAAGAGGGAAAGAACAGAGAGACAGGACTAGAGAGGGAAAGAACAGAGAGACAGAGGACTAGAGAGGGAAAGAACAGAGAGACAGAGAGGGAAAGAACAGAGAGGACTAGAGAGGGAAAGAACAGAGAGCTAGAGAGGGAAAGAACAGAGAGGACTAGAGAGGGAAAGATCAGAGAGGACTAGAGAGGGAAAGAACAGAGAGCTAGAGAGGGAAAGAACAGAGAGGACTAGAGAGGGAAAGAACAGAGAGCTAGAGATGGAAAGAACAGAGAGGACTAGAGAGGGAAAGAAAAGAGAGGACTAGAGAGGGAAAGAACAGAGAGGACTAGAGAGGGAAAGAACAGAGAGGACTAGAGAGGGAAAGACCAGAGAGGACTAGAGAGGGAAAGAACAGAGGACAAGAGAGGGAAGAACAGAGAGGACTAGAGAGGGAAAGAACAGAGAGGACTAGAGCAGGAAAGAACAGAGAGGACTAGAGAGGGAAAGAACAGAGAGGACTAGAGAGGGAAAGAACAGAGAGACAGAGGACTAGAGAGGGAAAGAACAGAGAGGACTAGAGAGGGAAAGAACAGAGAGGACTAGAGAGGGAAAGAACAGAGAGGACTAGAGAGGGAAAGAACAGAGAGGACTAGAGAGGGAAAGAACAGAGAGACAGAGGACTAGAGAGGGAAAGAACAGAGAGACAGAGGACTAGAGAGGGAAAGAACAGAGAGACAGAGGACTAAATAGGGAAAGAACAGAGAGGACTAGAGAGGGAAAGAACAGAGAGGACTAGAGAGGGAAAGAACAGAGAGGACTAGAGAGGGAAAGAACAGAGAGGACTATAGAGGGAAAGAACAGAGGACTAGAGAGGGAAAGAACAGAGAGGACTAGAGAGGGAAAGAACAGAGAGGACTAGAGAGGGAAAGAACAGAGAGGACTAGAGCGGGAAAGAACAGAGAGGACTAGAGAGGGAAAGAACAGAGAGGACTAGAGAGGGAAAGAACAGAGAGACAGAGGACTAGAGAGGGAAAGAACAGAGAGGACTAGAGAGGGAAAGAACAGAGAGGACTAGAGAGGGAAAGAACAGAGAGCTAGAGAGGGAAAGAACAGAGAGACAGAGGACTAGAGAGGGAAAGAACAGAGAGGACTAGAGAGGGAAAGAACAGAGAGGACTAGAGAGGGAAAGAACAGAGAGGACTAGAGAGGGAAAGAACAGAGAGACAGAGGACTAGAGAGGGAAAGAACAGAGAGACAGAGGACTAGAGAGGGAAAGAACAGAGAGGACTAGAGAGGGAAAGAACAGAGAGGACTAGAGAGGGAAAGAACAGAGAGGACTAGAGAGGGAAAGAACAGAGAGCTAGAGAGGGAAAGATCCTTATTTTCTTCTTTTTATTTTAGATCTAGCCTAATATATTTTTGAAGCGCTTTTCATTCAAACTATTTTTGGTTCCCCGCTTTGTTTATTAATTTGTTCATTAGGAGGAGAAAAAGAGATAGAGGAGGAGAAGAGATAGAGAGGGTAGCGTGTGAACGAATTGTATGAATGTAATTTAATGTTGGTGGGCTTTTCTGTACATGCATATGCATATGCGATATGAGTTGCTCCCATTTCAATATATTTATGGTTTATGATGCCTAATTAACAGCTAAAGCCCCCAAAAGTACTAAATAATTCCGACCAAACTTGACAGACTGTTTGATGGTTGACTGTCTTTGTTTAGTTACACTAGGTGTTACACTACACTCCTGTTTGTTTGTGATTAAATTCAATGAGATTCCCAGGACATGTTTCTCCAAAACCGACAAAAACGACAGAGAACCAGCTATGCACGAACACTGCCAGACAGACGCACACTTTGGTAATAGATAGTGAGAAAGTTGTAAAAAAAAAAAAAAAACGTCACCTAAGCACACACGTTGCCACTCACCAGTGACTTGATAAACTGATTGTGGCCTGGCTGTTCAATGTGTCTGCTACAGTAACTACTACTTGCTAGCTTTATTGAGTTGGAACTTAGCTAGCGAGCTAGTGATTTTGGGCACTGATAAACAGCCTGTAGCTTGTGTTTATTTACGATAGTTGGACGGCTGATGAGGAAGTTGTAGACGTGTTATTGTTCTCAGAAATCAGTCCTGAGAGCGCAGCCAGATTTTCCCGACTTTCCAGACTTGACTAGACTGCATGCATATTTTTTAGCATGATAAATACTACACCAAACACCTTAGTTAAGTGTAAAATTGCAAGACTAAGACCACTGCAAAAAACGTCAAAATGATAGTAATTACAGACTTCTTAATTTATCCTAAATTAATTCAGACTATTTTAAGGAAGTTACTATTTTTGAGGAGGTGGCTATGTTGTTGCTACGGTGACTCAGGGGGGACAAACAACAGTCTCTGCCTCTGTACGATATGTGCAAATAACACACCCACATCCAACCACACCCCCAAGACAACTCTCGTTTGACTTCAGTCATGGCCGCTAGCGTTTCTTAATTAGCTTAATGAGCAATGAGGCTGTGTTGGAGATGTGTGTTGTTGCGTGATGGGTTGCACAACGTTGACCATTGGCCAGAGAGACTTCATGGTAGCTCTCTATATTACATTTTTTTTGGAAACATTTATTATAACCAATATAAATATTTTAATTTTTATATTTTATTAGGTGCAACTGTGTACAATATCAGACAATAAATGTCTGGTATCCATGAGGCTGTCCTAATATGAACATCATACACTAGTCCAATCACTGCATCTCCAGGACTCAAATCTACACAAGTATTTATAAAGACGTATTAATGAAAGTCACTAGGAGGTTATTATAAAGTGTAACCTGACTCACAACAATCCGCCCGTTGCTTTCCTAACTAAACAGATGCCAGAGTGACTGGGAAAGATAAATCCGAGCCAAACCTAGTCAGACACGACAGACCTCGAACAAATGCATTCTTGTACAAACAGAGTATGGGTTTGGAATAGAATGGACTGTCCATGGTCAAAAGCATGTACAATATCTCTCCTTCAGTCTAGAGCTCTATTTGATACTTAGAGTAAGCCTTTGAATATATTTAAGGAGGCTATGAGGCTTTTGCCTCTAGGGGTGCTCTTAAGCCAAAAGAAGTCCCCTAAATGGACAGACACACAGATTCGTCCAGAAATTCCATTTTTGGACAAAGAGGGGCACACCTCCAGTCAGCAATTACATTCCTGTACAGCCTCTTTTAAACATACTAGGTGTCATTTTAGAAGAGCAAAGAAAAACCTGCGTTGTCTAACCAAAAATGATTATGCACATTTGAAGCATTGCTCTCATTGTGATGACTAAACAACCTTTTCCCTTTTCTCCTGTAGGCGACACTACATCCGCTGTGACCTTTGACATTTCCAAGGAGGGCAGTGAGCTCTCAGTGGTGGAGCAGGCCAACGTGTGGCTCTTCCTCAAGCTGGCCAAGGGGCAAGGGCGAGGCAAGGGCAAGGTGAACATACAGCTTCTGCAGCGCCGCCGGCAGAAGACCAAAGCGCCAGGCTTTGCCTTCAACGAGACCCAGGGCGAGGAGGAGGAGTCGGTGTCTGAGAAGATGGTGGACACGAGGCGCAGCGGCTGGCACACGCTCCCCGTGTCGCACAGCATCCAGTCCCTCCTGGACACCGGTGGCAGCGTCATCGATCTGCGAGTCTCCTGCCCGCAGTGCACCGAGGCGGGCGCCACACCCATCTTGGTCCAGACCGAGGGCGAGCAACCGGGACGAGAGAGGGACCAATCCCACCGGCCTTTCCTCATGGTCGTATTGCGGCCCGGCACGGAGGAACACACTCACCGACGCGCCAAACGCGGCCTGGAGTGCGACGGAAAGATGCACATCTGTTGCAAGCGGCAGTTCTATGTCAACTTCAAGGACATCGGCTGGAACGACTGGATCATCGCGCCGCCGGGCTACCACGCCAACTACTGCGAGGGCGACTGCCCCAGCCACGTGGCCAGCATCACGGGCTCCTCGCTGTCCTTCCACTCCACTGTCATCAACCACTACCGAATGCGAGGCTACGCGCCCTTCCAGAACACCCAGTCGTGCTGCGTGCCCACGCGGCTACGCGCCATGTCTATGCTCTACTACAACGAGGAGCAGAAGATCATCAAGAAGGATATCCAGAACATGATTGTGGACGGGTGTGGCTGCTCATGAGAGACAGTGAAAGAGAGCAGATATATATATATAGACTCACCAATAACAAGAAGACACCCGTTGGGATGATGGGCCGTTTATCCCTTCAAACAAAAACAATACCTTTTTTGGGGAGTCATGTAAAAAATGTGTTGACTGACTGATCTGTCCGTTTTGTCTGATTATCTGACGGGAAATTTTGAAGTCTCTTTTTTCAGATTTGGAAATTTTGAAGTCTCTTTTTTCAGATTTAAAAAAAAAAGAGAATACAGAATATATTTTTGTTGAATGGAGAGCAAGAGTGGGACTACTTATGTGATTCCTGCTTCTCTGCACTGCAATGAACATGGAACCATTTTCCCTGAAAGAAAAAACCATACAACTGATCAAGTATTACCGTGTTTTTCTTTTTAATGTTTCTTTACACATTATGGGTGTTTTGATTTATTTTTTCATTTGTATACAAGGAAGACTTTTTTTTGCAAATTTTTTTGTTGTTGTTTTAGTTCAAATGCGCGTCCGTGTTTCAGTTGTTTGTTACTGTTGAGAGATACTTGAAAGAAATAGGTTTGACCAGCTACTGGAGCCAAACACTTTTATAATTAATAACACGTTTTTTTTATTTTTATTATTATTAATATTTCTGAACTATTTTGTCTTTTTACATAAAAAAAAAAAAAAATTATGTTGAAATTTGCACTATACCAACATTCATGCCAGCTTGATCACATTGACGGTAAAACACCAAACAGATGAGAAGACTACAGCTACAGACTTCTCAAGCAAAAACATATGAAGAGTTTTTTTTCCGACACTGTAAAAAAAAAAAAGTTGTATAAATTATCTTTTATATTTGAAAGAACTTCTGAAAGAAATTGGGTTGAGTCTATCCTAATCATGGCATGGAGTTGTTCAATGACAGACATGTATTTGTTTGAAATCTATCACTTGATGGTTTATTTCAGTGACAAATAATCATGTAGTTTAGCTAAAAGTAGTATTGCTAGGTTTAACACAGTCAAATGTAACAAATAACTACTTTATATATATATATATATATATATATATATATATATATATATATATATATATATATATATATATATATATATAAAGAACTGTACAAATGTTACGTATGACATCAATACTTAAATATATGAAACAATACAAATCAGTAGAGTAATATGAGATGTGAAACATTTACATTTGACCTTTTAGTAATTTAGCAGATACTCTTATCCATAGTGACTTACACCTTAAGATAGCTAGGTGAGACAACCACATATCACAGTCAAATATACAGGATATGAACATTCCATTCCACCTAAACAATGGATATATATATATATATATATATAAACACTTAAAATATTTAAATGAAAGATCTGAGAACAGTCATTGTTTTACACACACATGAAGGTACCCATAAACAATCATTTCTGATGGAAATACAATCATTTTTGGAAATAAACTCTTCATATACACTACAGTTACGGATCATAGTCTCTCAATCAAAGTAACACCAAAGATAGGAGCACCATTAACTTTCAAGTTGAGCTGTTTACCAGAAGGACAATCTCTACTGAAGTGTCTCGATTAATATTCCTAACAACTAGTGATGACAAAGACAAACAACACTTTGATGTAGAAACACCATGAAACTTACACTTAAAAGTCCCACTTAAAAGTCCCCACTTAAAAGTACTCATTTCCGACGGTTAAATGAATTTAATATTTTTTTTTCCATAATTTTCTTTCTTCAACAATTCTTTCACTGCCATTTTCTTGTTCTAAATGATTGACAAATTGAAATTGAAGAACAGTGGTTTTGTAGACATGTAACATCTTTGATAATAAACATACTGTATAACATGAAATGTCATAAATAACAAATATATAAAGATCATTGTGTTTTAATTTGGTGAATTACTATTCCATTGACAAAAGAGAAGACTCTGAAACGTTTGGACAACTTTACATACTCTTAAGTTACTGAAAATAAGGTGTTATATTACTTTGTTGTACAAACCACAAAATGTCGCTTGTGGATATGTTTTTATATAATTTATTTGGCAGAAATGTTTGCTTCATTATTAAACGCAATGAGTTGTACAAGTTCTGTTTTGTGTTTAATTTACATTTTCAGTAACACTTTACTTCAAGCATCCCGGAAATGGATCTATAACGCAGTTATGGAAACATCAGAATGCTTTCGTTTTTTTTTAAATGGTTCTAGCAAAAAAAAACATAAACGCAACAACAATTTCAAAGATTTTACTGAGTTGCAGTTCATACAAGGAAATCAATAAATTTAAATAAATTCATTAGGCCCTAATCTATGGATTTCACCATGACTGGGAATACAGATATGCAACAGTTGGTCACAGACGTTTAAAAAAATAAAATAAAAAGGATACAGATACATTTGAAAAAAAGAAAAGGAAAGGTAGGTGCGTGGATCAGAAAACCAGTCAGTATCTGGTGTGACAAACCATTTGCCTTACGCAGCGCGACACATCTCCTTCGCATAGAGTTGATCAGGTTGTTGATTGTGGCCTGTGGAATGTTGTCCCACTCCTCTTGAAGCTATGCAAAGTTACTGGATATTGTCAGGAATTGGAACATGCTGTCGTACACATAAATCCAGAGCATCCCAAACATGCTCAATGTGTAACATGTCTGGTGAGTATGCAGACCTTTGAAGAACGGGGACATTTTCAGTTTCCAGGAATTGTGTACAGGTCCTTGTGACATGGGGGCCGTGTATAATCATGCTGAAACATGAGGTGATGGCGGTGGATGAATGGCACGACAATGGGCCTTAGGATCTCGTCACGGTATGTCTTTGTGTTCAAATTGCCATAAAATGCTTTTTATTCGTTGTTCGTAGCTTATACATGCCCATATCATAACTGAGATGGTTTCTGACAGTTTGTGCAGAAATTCATCGGTTGTGCAAACCCACAGTTTCATCAGCTGTCCAGGTGACCGGTCTCAGACGATCCCGCAGGTGAAGAAGCCGGATGTGGAGGTCCTGGGCTGTACTCATAAAGCCAGGTTCCGAGACACAGGTGAAGCCTAGTAAGAAGTAGTGTGTATTCATGGATATCAAGGGAAGCCAGCCCCCCCCCCCCCCCAAACAAATACCAAGAAAAAAACATATACAATAATTTATCTTTCGTCTCTCTGTGTTTCATAATTTTCCTTTAATTCTCAAGAGGTTGAATGTATCTCACCAGAGAAAGCATCCGAGAAAGGGAAACAGCGCTCCTCTGTCTCTGTATGTGTAGCCCATGTATCTGATGCTGTCTGGTCAAATTGAGTATTACATTGTTGCCACCCGTAGTACTGAATGTAAGGGAAGCCAGTGAGCATTTGGCCTCCCTTGTTTAAAACATTTAAAAAATAACTGAAGGGTCCTTGTGCACCAAAAAAAAAATGTTTAAAAGGCTTCACACCAATCACATGACATCATTGACAGAAAGAACTTGAACTTCTGCATCTCATTGTGTTGGTGTTCTCCCGTGGCTAGCTAGCTAGCTAAAATGTTCCCTTTTTTAAATTAGCCATGGATGGAAATAGGGATTTGGACTTGTTGTTTTACTTAATTCTCCATACTGGCCAATGATTATAAAGGGGATTCTGATCCAACCATAAAGTCATACATTGTTCCCCTGGCCTGAGAGGATGGACATTTAATATGTAGCTAGCTGTAGAAGGCTAATATTAACTAGCTGGCTCATCGTTGCCCATGAAAGGAAGGTAGGCTAGCGAGCAAGTATTTTAGCCAGGTAGCCTAGGACAACAAAAACTAAAAGCATGTACTGTATGACAGAGTGACAGACTGTTTAACCAACATGAAAGAACAGGATGTCATTGCCGTTTCTCTAGGTTGAGTCAACACACACGTAAATCAGAACCATGGACAGCCATGGACCATGGACAACCATGGACAGCCACATCATATTTAACTTACGTTGATTGAAATAAATAGTTGTAACTATTAGACTAAGCATAGGTGATTTGATGATATTGAAATGTTTGAAATGCTGGAATAGTGGAGGCAGCTCCTGTTTTCTCTGTGACTTGCGGAAACTCTCTGGTGTTCTAAATCAATAGCTGTTTAGTAGTACGATAATGTAGGAAACCTTAACTTGTTAGACCATGCTGTAGGTCATGTAACTGTTTGTTACATGCAATATGCTTTGTGGACTCCACCGGACAGATGTTGCTCTCGGGTTTTGTGATGAAACAAAGGTGTGGTTGAATTTATTCTAGTTTTCTCGGCCTTAGGCCTACACATAACGGGGGAAAGGAATATGAATAGGTTATAGTGCAAACAATAAGTTGTAATATGGCTTTTTTCCTGGCTTGGTTTCTCCAGTGATTTTACCCACACTCCTCTGCTGCTGGTGAAGCTACTTCAATAGAGAGTCTTCATGCAGCATGCTATTTAGTCCAGGACCAATGGCACCATGCGCAGTATACTATATTCTGGTGCAGACACATTTGTAGAAAATAGAAATCATATATTGTCTGACTGCCTTTGGTTTAGGAGGAAGTGGACCAGCTGTGGAGGCAATGATGCTTTTCCTGTTCCGGCTGCATTTGTGATCACGGTCGGATCCTGACGAGAACTTCACAGCTATGTCACCAACAGTGGCTGGACTGATTCATGAAATCTAATTAGGTGCTAACGTAAGCTGTATGCTAACAAGACAAACTACTATACACATACATTTGATGGCTGTGATAAATCATTCATGGACTAATTTCAAGCTAAGAAGGTTAAGACATTGTCCTATTAAGACTATATCCTGTGCACTTGCATACTTCCTGTCATGGACTTGGTAGAGACTCCCTCCAGCCAATACTTACTCCAAATCCAATGCTTTTAAACCCATGATTGGGGAGAAGGGTTGAAAATGCAGACGCAATCAGTCATGGACACAAAGTAGAGATTGGAACCCGAGAGAGACACTTCCTGGCAGACAGACTGGCCCTGCCACAAGGCTAGTCGGCTGGATGCTTGTGAATGACATTGAGCCTTAGTCGCAGGGCTGTCTGATCATAAACAAGGAGAGTAGCAAACATTCCACAGCTTCAAGGACAAGAGACTCGAGTGCTCCCTGATACCCTCTGATACCCCCTTGGTCCAGCGTTGTCCGGGTTAGGGTTTGGCCGGGGTAGGCCGTCATTGTTAATAAGAAATTGTTATTAACTGACTTGCCTAGTTAAATAAAGGTGAAATAACAAAACATGTAAAGTAAGGAGGAGGAGGACATGCTCCCTGATTCCCCCTCGTAAGGAGGAAGAGGACATGCTCCCTGATTCCCCCTTGTAAGGAGGAGGACATGCTCCCTGATTCCCCCTTGTAAGGAGGAGGACATGCTCCCTGATTCCCCCTTGTAAGGAGGAGGACATGCTCCCTGATTTCCCCTTGTAAGGAAGAGAACATGCTCCCTGATACCCCCTTGTAAGGAGGAGGAGGACATGCTCCCTGATTCCCCCTTGTAAGGAGGAGGACATGCTCCCTGATTCCCCCTTGTAAGGAGGAAGAGGAGGACATGCTCCCTGATACCCCCTTGTAAGGAGGAAGAGGAGGACATGCTCCCTGATTCCCCCTTGTAAGGAGGAAGAGGAGGACATGCTCCCTGATACCCCCTTGTAAGGAGGAGGACATGCTCCCTGATTCCCCCTTGTAAGGAGGAGGACATGCTCCCTGATTCCCCCTTGTAAGGAGGAAGAGGATGACATGCTCCCTGATACCCCCTTGTAAGGAGGAAGAGGAGGACATGCTCCCTGATACCTGAGGGGTTGGCGGGACTACAGTAGTTCAGTTGGATGAAAACAGGCTTTGTTGACAACAATACTTTTCAGATATAAAGAAAAAGGCGGTAGAAAGTTGGTTGATACCTGGCTCGACACATCCTGGGAGGGAATGACTGCAATGATGCTTATGCTGAGTTCTAATAATTAATTAAATGTTGAGGGAAATCAATTTAAAGCCCTGAGGGATGGCTTTTTAAAGTGGTGATTCACACTGCCATTTCTGGATTTCATATTCTATAGGCACTGTGCACATGCTAGCTTATTTAACTTCCTGATTGGTTTCTATTGGTGCAGCTGTTTCCGCGCCAGCACACAAATGCTAAATACACCTCCATTTTGTCGTATTAATTAAATGACTTTATCTGGTGAGGAAACTCAACAAAAAAAAAATGAAAATATTTGTTTCCACGTAGCATAGCAACTAACAACAAGCTGATGTTCGCCGTATGCCCCTATCACTAAAGTTAGCTGAAGTTAGTAATTGCTGAATCCGCAGTAGGGGAAACCGGGCCACTGTTTGCTCTCAGCACCATTTTGTTTTTGTTTTGTTGATGAAAACAGAGGAGAGTAGAATTTAGCAGTGTGGTTTCTGCTGTACTTTAAGACTCGTGGAAAAAACAGTAACTTCCTTCTTGTTGTTAAAACCCAAAATAACGTGTCAGTTTAACCAATTAAGGTTTCCAGTTTTAAAGAAAACTAAACCATGGATTGAAGTTTCTCCTTGCTCATAGACTATTTTCAGGGTGAGAAACCATTGAACATTAGCGGCTAGATTAGCCTAGATTAGAGGCTAGATTAGTTTTGGCGGTGCACGACTGTGTTAGAGCTGTCAAATCCGCAAGCAGCTCCTTGTGCATTATTATTATTATTATCTTATTGCAGACACTGCCATTGGATGCAACGAAACCAGCCCACATTATAATCCCACGCAGCATTGTTAGAAATTCAACCGCTTGAATGCGTGACATTCTATTGTGTGCACCTCCATTAGACTGATACTCTATAAATCCACCCATCCTAATAAACATGACTGATACTCTATAAATCCCCTCCATCCTAATAAACATGACTGATACTCTATAAATCCCCCCCCATCCTAATAAACATGACTGATACTCTATAAATCCCCCCCCATCCTAATAAACATGACTGATACTCTATAAATCCCCTCCATCCTAATAAACATGACTGATACTCTATAGATCCCCCCCCATCCTAATAAGCATGACTGATACTCTATAAATCCCCCCCCATCCTAATAAACATGACTGATACTCTATAAATCCCCCTCCATCCTAATAAACATGACTGATATTCTATAAATCCCCCCCCCATCCTAATAAACATGACTGATACTCTATAAATCCCCCCCCCCCATCCTAATAAACATGACTGATACTCTATAAATCCCCCTCCATCCTAATAAACATGACTGATATTCTATAAATCCCCCCCCATCCTAATAAACATGACTGATACTCTATAAATCCCCCCCCCATCCTAATAAACATGACTGATACTCTATAAATCCCCCCCCCATCCTAATAAACATGACTGATACTCTATAAATCCCCCTCCATCCTAATAAACATGACTGATACTCTATAAATCCCCCCCCATCCTAATAAACATGATTGATACTCTATAAACCCCCCCCATCCTAATAAACATGACTGATACTCTATAAATCCCCCCCCATCCTAATAAACATGACTGATACTCTATAAATCCCCCCCCCATCCTAATAAACATGATTGATACTCTATAAATCCCCCCCCCCATCCTAATAAACATGACTGATACTCTATAAATCCCCCCCCCCATCCTAATAAACATGACTGATACTCTATAAATCCCCCTCCCCCTCCATCCTAATAAACATGACTGATACTCTATAAATCCCCCCCCCATCCTAATAAACATGACTGATACTCTATAAATCCCCCCCCCCCATCCTAATAAACATGACTGATACTCTATAAATCCCCCCCCATCCTAATAAACATGACTGATACTCTATAAATCCCCCCCATCCTAATAAACATGACTGATACTCTATAAATCCCCCCCATCCTAATAAACATGACTGATACTCTATAAATCCCCCCCCATCCTAATAAACATGACTGATACTCTATAAATCCCCCCCCATCCTAATAAACATGACTGATACTCTATAAATCCCCCCCATCCTAATAAACATGACTGATACTCTATAAATCCCCCCCATCCTAATAAACATGACTGATACTCTATAAATCCCCCCCCCATCCTAATAAACATGACTGATACTCTATAAATCCCCCCCCCATCCTAATAAACATGACTGATACTCTATAAATCCCCCCATCCTAATAAATATGACTGATACTCTATAAATCCCCCCCATCCTAATAAACATGACTGATACTCTATAAATCCCCCCCCCATCCTAATAAACATGACTGATACTCTATAAATCCCCCCCCCCATCCTAATAAACATGACTGATACTCTATAAATCCCCCCCATCCTAATAAATATGACTGATACTCTATAAATCCCCCCCATCCTAATAAACATGACTGATACTCTATAAATCCCCCCCCCCCATCCTAATAAATATGACTGATACTCTATAAATCCCCCCCATCCTAATAAACATGACTGATACTCTATAAATCCCCCCCCCATCCTAATAAACATGACTGATACTCTATAAATCCCCCCCCCCATCCTAATAAACATGACTGATACTCTATAAATCCCCCCCCCCCATCCTAATAAACATGACTGATACTCTATAAATCCCCCCCCATCCTAATAAACATGACTGATACTCTATAAATCCCCCCCTCCATCCTAATAAACATGACTGATACTCTATAAATCCCCCCCCCCATCCTAATAAACATGACTGATACTCTATAAATACCCCCCCCCCATCCTAATAAACATGACTGATACTCTATAAATCCCCCCCCCCATCCTAATAAACATGACTGATACTCTATAAATCCCCCCCATCCTAATAAACATGACTGATACTCTATAAATCCCCCCCCATCCTAATAAACATGACTGATACTCTATAAATCCCCCCCCCATCCTAATAAACATGACTGATACTCTATAAATCCCCCCCCCATCCTAATAAACATGACTGATACTCTATAAATCCCCCCCCCATCCTAATAAACATGACTGATACTCTATAAATCCCCCCCATCCTAATAAACATGACTGATACTCTATAAATCCCCCCCCATCCTAATAAACATGACTGATACTCTATAAATCCCCCTCCCCCTCCATCCTTATAAACATGACTGATACTCTATAAATCCCCCCCCCCCATCCTAATAAACATGACTGATACTCTATAAATCCCCCCCCCATCCTAATAAACATGACTGATACTCTATAAATCCCCCCCCATCCTAATAAACATGACTGATACTCTATAAATCCCCCCCCCCATCCTAATAAACATGACTGATACTCTATAAATCCCCCCCATCCTAATAAACATGACTGATACTCTATAAATCCCCCCCATCCTAATAAACATGACTGATACTCTATAAATCCCCCCCCATCCTAATAAACATGACTGATACTCTATAAATCCCCCCCCCCATCCTAATAAACATGACTGATACTCTATAAATCCCCCCCCCATCCTAATAAACATGACTGATACTCTATAAATCCCCCCCCATCCTAATAAACATGACTGATATTCTATAAATCCCCCCCCCCCATCCTAATAAACATGACTGATACTCTATAAATCCCCCCCCCCATCCTAATAAACATGACTGATACTGTATAAATCCCCCCCCCCATCCTAATAAACATGACTGATACTCTATAAATCCCCCCCCATCCTAATAAACATGACTGATACTGTATAAATCCCCCCCCCATCCTAATAAACATGACTGATACTCTATAAATCCCCCCCCATCCTAATAAACATGACTGATACTCTATAAATCCCCCCCATCCTAATAAACATGACTGATACTCTATAAATCCCCCCCCCCCCATCCTAATAAACATGACTGATACTCTATAAATCCCCCCCCCATCCTAATAAACATGACTGATACTCTATAAATCCCCCCCA
Organism: Oncorhynchus mykiss; assembly: GCF_057628025.1. Lineage (NCBI taxonomy): Eukaryota > Metazoa > Chordata > Actinopteri > Salmoniformes > Salmonidae > Oncorhynchus > Oncorhynchus mykiss. The sequence goes on along the minus strand of NC_143049.1, from coordinate 38,503,771 downwards.
TCCTAATAAACATGACTGATACTGTATAAATCCCCCCCCCATCCTAATAAACATGACTGATACTCTATAAATCCCCCCCCCCATCCTAATAAACATGACTGATACTCTATAAATCCCCCCCCCATCCTAATAAACATGACTGATACTCTATAAATCCCCCCCCATCCTAATAAACATGACTGATACTCTATAAATCCCCCCCCCCATCCTAATAAACATGACTGATACTCTATAAATCCCCCCCCCCATCCTAATAAACATGACTGATACTCTATAAATCCCCCCCCCCCATCCTAATAAACATGACTGATACTCTATAAATCCCCCCCATCCTAATAAACATGACTGATACTCTATAAATCCCCCCCCATCCTAATAAACATGACTGATACTCTATAAATCCCCCCCCCATCCTAATAAACATGACTGATACTCTATAGATCCCCCCCCCATCCTAATAAACATGACTGATACTCTATAAATCCCCCCCCATCCTAATAAACATGACTGATACTCTATAAATCCCCCTCCATCCTAATAAACATGACTGATACTCTATAAATCCCCCCCCCCATCCTAATAAGCATGACTGATACTCTATAAATTCCCCCCCCATCCTAATAAACATGACTGATACTCTATAAATCCCCCCCCATCCTAATAAACATGACTGATACTCTATAAATCCCCCCCCATCCTAATAAACATGACTGATACTCTATAAATCCCCCCCCCATCCTAATAAACATGACTGATACTCTATAAATCCCCCCATTCCTAATAAACATGACTGATACTCTATAAATCCCCCCCCCCATCCTAATAAACATGACTGATACTCTATAAATCCCCCCCCCATCCTAATAAACATGACTGATACTCTATAAATCCCCCTCCCCCTCCATCCTAATAAACATGACTGATACTCTATAAATCCCCCTCCCCCTCCATCCTAATAAATATGACTGATACTCTATAAATCCCCCTCCCCCCCATCCTAATAAACATGACTGATACTCTATAAATCCCCCTCCATCCTAATAAATATGACTGATACTCTATAAATCCCCCCATTCCTAATAAACATGACTGATACTCTATAAATCCCCCCCCCCATCCTAATAAATATGACTGATACTCTATAAATCCCCCCCCCCATCCTAATAAACATGACTGATACTCTATAAATCCCCCCCCCCATCCTAATAAACATGATTGATACTCTATAAATCCCCCTCCATCCTAATAAACATGACTGATACTCTATAAATCCCCCCCCATCCTAATAAACATGACTGATACTCTATAAATCCCCCCCATCCTAATAAACATGACTTATACTCTGTAAATCCCTCCCCCCCATCCTAATAAACATGAATTAGCCTATCTTTCTAATGCCGCTTTGAACTTCTAATGCAGTAGTGATAATACACAACGTGGTTGGTGACACAACAGAGCAGCCGCTCACCGACTTGTCACCAGATACCACGGATGTCAGCCAACGCAGGTTAATGCTTGATCTGATTTAATCGAGGATAAAAAAAAAAATTACAAAATAATTGTAAAATACTGAACATCCCCTTTAACATCACAGTCATTGGGGTTTATGAGTTTATTCATCCTTTTGAAAAAAAAATAATTGAGTTGAAGGGTCAACAGGTCCAGGCGCTTTACATGATGCAGGTTTTATGCAAATGGGCATTTCCATCGTGTTGATTTAGTCTTAGTGGCTTACAATTCAATGTGTCCAACTTAGGTCGGTGATATCAAATCAAATCAAATCTTCATTTGTCACATAAACATGATTAGCAGGTGTTCATGCGAGTGTAGCGAAATGCTTGTGCTCCTAGTTCCCGACAGTGCAGTAATATCTAGCAATACATCTAACGAGTAAATCTAACAATTTCACAACAACTACCTCATATACACAAATGAAAAGGGATGGAATAAGAAGAGTGTGTACATATAAATACATGGGCGGGCGATGGCCGTGCGGCACAGATGGTTTGACATACAGTATGAGATGCGTAGGATATGTAAACATCATTAAAGTGGCATTATTTAAAGTGACTACTGATACCTTTTATTAAATAAATGTATCCATTAAAGTGGCTTGTGATTTGGATCTGTATGTTGGCAGCAGCCTCTCTATGTTAGTGATGGCTGTTGAACAAAAGCTGTTTTTTCAGTCTCCCAGCTTTGACGCGCCTGTGCTAACCTCGACTTCGGCATGACGGTTCGGGTGGTTGTTGTCCTTCATGATCCTTCATGGCCTTCCTGTGACATCAGGTGCTGTACAACCACAGTCACATATAGCACAGTCACGTAGTACAGTCACGTAGTACAGTCACGTAGTACAGTCACGTAGCACAGTCACGTAGTACAGTCACGTAGCATAGTCACATAGTACAGTCACATAGTACAGTCACATAGCACAGTCACGTAGCACAGTCAAGTAGTACAGTCACGTAGCACAGTCACGTAGCACAGTCACGTAGCACAGTCACATAGTACAGTCACGTAGCACAGTCACATAGTACAGTCACGTAGCACAGTCACATAGCACAGTCAAATAGCACAGTCACATAGCACAGTCACGTACCACAGTCACATAGCACAGTCACATAGCACAGTCACATAGTACAGTCACATAGCACAGTCACATAGTACAGTCACGTAGCACAGTCACGTAGCACAGTTACATAGTACAGTCACATAGCACAGTCACGTAGCACAGTCACGTAGCACAGTCACATAGCACAGTCACGTAGCACAGTCACATAGCACAGTCACGTAGCACAGTCACATAGTACAGTCACGTAGCACAGTCACGTAGCACAGTCACATAGCACAGTCACGTAGCACAGTCACATAGTACAGTCACATAGCACAGTCACGTACCACAGTCACATAGCACAGTCACATAGTACAGTCACGTAGCACAGTCACGTAGCACAGTCACATAGTACAGTCACATAGCACAGTCACGTAGCACAGTCACATAGTACAGTCACGTAGCACAGTCACATAGCACAGTCACGTAGCACAGTCACATAGCACAGTCACATAGCACAGTCACATAGCACAGTCACATAGCACAGTCACATACCACAGTCATTGCAAGTGAAGCTTTCCTCAATAAAGCAGTTATTAAGAGTCTTTTGTAACCTTTAACCTTTAACCTTTGTTTAACTAGACAAGTTCTTAATTACAATGACGACCTAGGGGCAGAATAACATGGGGCAGAACATCCGATTTTTTACCTTGTCAGCTCAGGGATTTTATCTAGCAACTCTTTTGGTTACGGGCCCAACGCTCTAACCACTAGGCTACCTGCCACACCCCGAGAAACCAAGTGTACGTGAGAAACCAAGTGCACGTGAGAAACCAAGTGTACGTGAGAAACCAAGTGCACGTGAGAAACCAAGTGCACGTGAGAAACCAAGTGCACGTGAGAAACCAAGTGCACGTGAGAAACCAAGTGCACGTGAGAAACCAAGTGCACGTGAGAAACCAAGTGGACGTGTTATTGCAAGAAAGACAAGTGAAGGCCATTAAGGTTGTTGGATTTAGATATTTATTAGCCCCAGAATTCATCTTGGAATTGTAGTTACTCATTTTGGACACCTACTGTGTATCAACAGGTTGTCATAAGGCAATATATAACTGTGATGTTGTGTATTCAAATACATGTGGGGTAAAGTATGTTGATGCACATTATGCATTGATCCCTGCCTACTTTAATCAGCTCATTCTCACTGCCTTTGTTTGTTTGGGAGAACTGTATCAGGTCTCGCGCTTAGCTCCAAACCATTCAGTTTCTCTCAGCAAATATGAATGAGAGATTGGATTAGTTCAAGGTCAGACAGTCCAAATCTATGGGACTGAATTGTGTCACACGGTTGGAAAGCTGATAGACAGAATACAAGGTCTGTGCCATGAAAGGTTCACAAACCAAGAGACAGCTAAAATAATCAGTTACTCTCTCTCTCTCTCTCTCTCTCTGTCTTTCTCTCTCTCTCTGTCTCTCTCTCTCTCTGTATCACACTCATTCTCTCGCTCTCTCATTCTCTCTCTCTCTCATTCTCTCTCTCTCCACTATTTATTTCATTATTCTCATGGAACCAGCTAAAGTGCCTTCAGAAAGTATTCATACCCATTGACTTATTCAACATTTTATTGTGTTACAGCCTGAATACAAAATGGATTAGTAGGTTTTTATCTTAGCAATCTACACACAATTCCTTGTAATGACAAAGTGAAAACATGTTTTCAGAAATGTTTGCAAATTTATTGAAAATTAAATACAGAAATATATAGTTTACATAAGCATTCACACCCCGTATTCAATACACGTTAGTGTCACCTTTGGCAGCAATTACAGCTGTGAGTCTTTCCGGATAAGACACTAAAAACATTAACACACCTGGATTGTGCATCATATGCCCATTATTCTTTTCAAAATGGTGTTGATACACCATCTAAAGTGTAATTATTAACTTCACCATGCTGAAAGGGATGTTCAATGGCTGCTTAAAAAAACCTCCCTGTTTTTTTTGTGGTTGAATCTGTCTTTGAAATTCACTGCTCGACTGAGGGACCTTACAGATAATTGTATGTGTGGAGGTACAGAGATGAGGTAGTCATTCAAAAATCATGTTAAACACTATTATTGCACACAGAGTCCATGAAACATGTTATTTCACTTGTTAAGCAAATGTTTACGCCTGGACTTATTTAGGCTTGCCATAACAAAGGGGTTGAATACTTAAAGACAATTCAGCTTTTCATTTTTAAAATAATTGGTCTTAGAGACTGGTCTTAAAAGCCGTGTGTTGTACTACGGCCTCCAGATCACATGTCTAGGTCTCAGATCAAATTTTCTACTAGTTCAACTAGTAATTTAACTACATGTTGCAGTAGGTTGGTGGTAGTTGAACTAAATTCTAATCTAGGTAGTGTTTTCAATAGTTCATTACTTTCTTAGCCATGTAGCGGTCTAGCTAACTACACACTACTGTTTTACCATGTAGCGGTGTAGCTAACATTGACTGGTAGTCTATGGGTATCTGCTAGCATGCTACTTACTATACTATACTCATGTATAAATTGTCGATAAGTAGATATAATAAAGTAATGGAAGATTATTAGGGACAATCTGCAGTTCAAAACAATAACTGTTCTGGTCAAGGGATGAGGCTGGAGAAATGTAACCACTCTCAAATGCATAGACTACGCTATGGATGCTTGTATGGCTGGCTCTTTTTGTTAAAGGAGATATCTTAATCCCAACGAGACTGACTGGGGGCGAAAAGGGGGAAAAAAAGATAACTAAAGTAAAAAACAGTCGGACTGAAGCCACGTTACCTGGACCCGTTACCAAGCAACAAGGGAACCAAGCAACTATTTCCAGAATTGAACGTGTCCTTGTGTTGTTATGAAGACGGCTCTGCTTGGGGAGGCCAGGAGTGCGTTCAATGAGGTTAAACGTTCAGAATGTAGCAGATACAACTTTTAACATGAATAATGCTGACACTGACAATTCAATACATTTTATTCATCTCTTGAGGGGGGGGGGGGTCACTTATTGTGCCTATGACAGCCAACTGTATCTGTATTACGTAATACATTTCTATAAGAACGTTCCGTAACGTTCCGTGGTCCGTTTTTGAACAGACCACCTGTTGGCTCATGGGACTCTCCCACAAGTTGTTCTCTGTAAACTTGGATCCCTTCTACCCGATGACTCTGGCATGGTTGGCAGCAGCAGCCATGCCCCTGTCCTTACGTGAGACTCAACAACACAACTGACTCTGTAGTGACCCTGGAGTTTAACAGTAACTGGGGAACTAAAACAGATGAGACGCAAGAGCTGCCAAAAGAAAGGTATATTACTGGAAACTTTTGAAGTTTACCGGTAAACTACCAGAATTTTGGTATCTTTCAAAGGACTTCTACTTCAGATTATCGCAGGTGTCTGCTGTCATCTGTGGCCTTATCACATAAATATATGACATAACTAAGTAAGAAAATTGAAAAATTAGAATGACAAACCGATAAAACATTATCCTAAATATAAACCATCAACTTTGTGAACACCATTGGTGTTTAATATGAGTGTTTCAGTACGTCACGTCCTTCATATTATTGCTTCGTTTACACACTTATTTATTACTTTATTTATTTTATAATATCATTATTGTTGTCAGTGTTTTGGCATCAAACTGGCAGCAGTTGTGAGGGGGGAAAAAAGTCACAGGTCTGAAGGAATTTTGCAGAGTTAATTTCAAATAATGCCATTGTTGGTTAGATTATTTTTTTCCCCTCATTAATTAGGACATTTGTTATTGAACCATATGGTTCCATCTACTACAGTAGAAACTCATGGACAAAGATATGAAAAATGAATACTATTATCACGTTTTAAGGTATGACCCAGGTGCAGACAGTGTTGAAGAAACAAAAGTGTATTCTTTAAACAGGGGAAGGCAAACGACAGGTCAAGGCAGGCAAACGACAGGTCAAGGCAGGCAAATAACAGATCAAGGAAGGCAAACGACAGGTCAAGGCAGGCAAACGACAGGTCAAGGAAGGCAAACGACAGGTCAAGGCAGGCAAACGACAGGTCAAGCCAAGCAAATGACAGGTCAAGGCAGGCAAACGACAGATAAAGGAAGGCAAATGACAGGTCAAGGAAGGCAAACGACAGGTCAAGGCAGGCAAACGACAGGTCAAGGCAGGCAAACGACAGGTCAAGGCAGGCAAACGACAGGTCAAGGCAGGCAAACGACAGGTCAAGGCAGGCAAACGACAGGTCAAGGCAGGCAAACGACAGGTCAGGGAAGGCAAACGACAGGTCAAGGCAGGCAAACGACAGGTCAAGGCAGGCAAACGACAGGTCAAGGCAGGCAAACGACAGATCAAGGAAAGGACACGACAGGTCAAGGCAGGCAAACGACAGGTCAATGCAGGCAAACGACAGGTCAAGGAAGGCAAACGACATGTCAAGGAAGGCAAATGACAGATCAAGGCAGGCAAACGACAGGTCAATGCAGGCAAACAACAGGTCATGGCAGGCAAACGACAGGTCAAGGAAGGGACACGACAGGTCAAGGCAGGCAAACGACAGGTCAAGGCAGGCAAACGACAGGTCAAGGCAGGCAAACGACAGGTCAAGGCAGGCAAACGACAGGTCAAGGAAGGCAAACGACAGGTCAAGGAAGGCAAACGACAGGTCAGGGAAGGCAAACGACAGGTCAGGGAAGGCAAACAACAGGTCAAGGCAGGCAAATGACAGGTCAAGGCAGGCAAACAACAGGTCAAGGCATGCAAACGACAGGTCAGGGAAGGCAAACGACAGGTCAGGGAAGGCAAACGACAGGTCAAGGCAGGCAAATGACAGGTCAAGGCAGGCAAACGACAGGTCAGGGAAGGCAAACGACAGGTCAAGGCAGGGGTCAATAATCCAGAGACGGTGGAAAGCACCGGAACGGCAGTTAATTTCAAATAATGGTCTCAGGGTCAGGTCAGGCAAAGGTCAGTAATCAAGAGGAGTTGAGGCAGGCTCAGGGTCAGGTCAGGCAGAGGTCAGTAATCAAGAGGAGTTGAGGCAGGCTCAGGGTCAGGTCAGGCAATGGTTGGTAATCAAGAGGAGTTGAGGCAGGCTCAGGGTCAGGTCATGCAAAGGTCGGTAATCAAGAGGAGTTGAGGCAGGCTCAGGGTCAGGTCAGGCAAAGGTCGGTAATCAAGAGGAGTTGAGGCAGGCTCAGGGTAGGTCAGGCAAAGGTCGGTAATCAAGAGGAGTTGAGACAAGCTCAGAGTCAGGTCAGGCAAAGGTCGGTAATCAAGAGGAGTTGAGGCAGGCTCAGGTTCAGGTCAGGCAAAGGTCGGTAATCAAGAGGAGTTGAGGCAGGCTCAGGGTCAGGTGAAGACTTACAGAAAACGTTTGACCTCTGTCATTGCCAACAAAGGGTATATAACAAAGTATTGAGATAAACTTTTTTTATTGACCAAATAAGTATTTTCCACCATAATTTGCAAATAAATTCATTAAAATGTCCTTATTTTGTCTGTCATAGTTGAAGTGTACCTATGATGAAAATTACAGGCCTCACTCATCTTTTTAAGTGGGAGAACTTGCACAATTGGTGGCTGACTAAATACTTTTTTGCCCCACTGTATGCCTATTGCATCTACACCAAAGCCTGCCATTTATAAACAAACAATGAACCAGACTCAAATTATAGCTATGCTAGTCAGTGCACCAGACACATTTGAATCTGTTACCCAAAAGAGAAAGTGAATGCAGGGGTAGCTGTGTATAGTGTTCCCACTTCCCAGCAATTTTGTCTCCCTATTCTTATTACAATGTCCAATTAAAATTCACAGACAGATTATCTGACTCTTAGTACTGGGGGCCAATTCTCTGCTTCAGAAAAAAAACGGATGTTACTAAGATTGTCCTTAGCCCCTATTCTATTACAGACAAAATGAAAAGTTGCACTGAGGGTTTAACTCCCAAAATGTGCTGTAGCAAAGCATTTTGAAAAAAAAATACATTTTTTAAATGCCCCCAGAGAACTGTAGACTGTACTTTACCACTGTAGGTAAATGCTGACTCATACTCAGTGTGTTGGGGAGAGCTAAGTGTTCCTCCAGCTTCACTAAACATAAAGATATACTGTATACACAGCTAAAAAAAAGACTCAGAGAAGACTATGAGACGATTTGACTGACGAACACATGGCAAAAAAAAAAAAAAACTTTATTAACAGACTATTTGCTAAGTAAGTAAACGAGTATGATATTTATGATCAGATTTATTATGCTGCATAAGACTTGTCATGAGCATGTATGACCCACTATAACGCCTTATAGTCATGTCATAAGGATCTTAACAAATACCAGCCTTTTGGAGTCAGTTAATATGTTGATACATGTTACCTATTGAGCTCTAGTTTAACAAAGTTAACGCAATGGTAAATCTTGGTAGCGCTATAGGTTCGGGGGTGTGAATTTTTTTTGGGGGTGGGGGGGATATTTTCACAATCGGAATTATTGACACAGTAGCTGACGGTGACACGAAAGGGCTGGGTTTTAATGAACAAACAAGTTGTGGCAATTCAATCTGGAAGAACGAGAATAGAGACATGACCACGGTCTGAGGACCACGCCCCCCCCCCCCCCCCCACCCCAAATCAAAAAGAGACATGAGGTTGTATTAAGTGTCACAGTAGAGTGCTGATTAGAATCAGTTTGAACCTTTTCAGATCACGATGAGAAAGGTAACATGGGCAGGGAAGATCTGATCCTTATATTCTGAAATGCTTGTGACATACGGCTCCTGGCGTTGACTAAAAGGAAATGTAGGGCACACTGTCGTTTTTCTTGGTGAGTCAGCTCATCCACAGACGCAATGTAAATAATTGTGGCCATGATGCTGCTGTATTTCCTGGTAGCTATGGAGACGCAGCGGTTGTCCTGAAAACATATCCGTAAAGGAACTGCTGAAGACATTATGTGGTTGAGCTCCTGGATATATTCAGCTCAAGATCCCTCTGAATAACCCCCCAGACTTCTTGTTTTGCTAAAAGAGACATAGAATTAGATTCAAATTACATTTGATCAAAATCGGTAAAAAAAAAAAACATAAACCGAATATACCGAAGATGTTGATAAATGAGGTCCATTGTTGGAGCTGAAACTGGGTAAAACTATGAATTGGAGCTGAAACTGGGTTCAGCCATGAATTGCTAACATGCACTAGTGGTACTGTACGGTGCCTTCAGAAAGTATTCATACCCCTCGACTTGTTCCTCAATTCAAAATGTATTAAATAGATGTTTTTCTCTTACCCATCTACACACAATAACCCGTAAAAAATGAGTCCATGCCGATGACAAGCACACCCAGAAAATGATGCAGCCACCACAATTCTTGAAAATATGAAGAGTGGTACTTAGTACTGTGTTGTGTTGGATTTGCCCCAAACATAACGCTTTGTATTCAGGATATAAAGTTAATTTCTGTCACACATTTTTTACTTTAGTGCCTTGTTGCAAACAGGATGCATGTTTTGGAATATTTGTATTCTGTACAGACTTCCTTTTTTTCACTCATTTAGGTTAATATTATGGAGTAACTACAGTGTTGTTGATCCATCAGTTTTCTCCCATCACAGCAACTCTGTCATTTAGGTTAATATTGTGGAGTAACTACTGTGTTGTTGATCCATCAGTTTTCTCCCATCACAGCAACTCTGTAACTGTTTTAACATCACCATTGGCCTCTTGGTGAAATCTCTGAGCAGTTTCCTTCCTCTCCGGCAACTGAGTTAGGAAGGACGCCTGTATCTTTGTAGTGATTGGGTGTATTGATACACCATCCAAAGTGTAATTAATAACGTCACCAAAAAGATATTGCTTTTTTTTATTTTTTATTTTTTACCCATATACCAATCTTCGTAAGGCATTGTAAAACCTCCCTGTTCTTTGTGGTTGTGGAGTCCATGCAACTTACGATGTGACTTGTTAAGCACATTTTTAATCCAGAACTTATACAGGCATGCCATAACAAAGGGGTTGAATACATATGAACTTTACTTTTTATTTTTTATTAATTTGTAAAAAAAAAAAAATAATAATAATTAAGAACATAATTACACTGACATTATGCGGTATTGTGTGTGTAGGCTGCGTAGGCTGTGACTGTAGGTATATCATCTCACTGTGTTATTGATCATCTATAAAGGTAGTTTGTACGGATGTGTGTTATGACACCATGTTTTTTTGAAAAAACCTTTTACACAACATTGTGGGAGCATCTTGGTCAGTGAAACTGACAAACAGTCACATGTTCACCATACGGACATGACAGCCAACATCCCCAACGCCTCACTATGCTGGAGGCAACAATGTCCAGTGACAAACCAGGTCTGATGGGTAACGGGTACGCCAAAATATGTTTTCCTTCTCCTCGCCATTGTTGCCGTGACAAACTGTTTTATTGCATCTGCCCCCCCCCCCCCCCCCACACACACACACACACACACACACACACACAACCTGGGACACTGTAATTACAGCTTGTCACGCATATCTGACCTCACAATAGCTTGTTCGTTGTCTTTGTTGTGGATGGTGTTACACACACACACACACACACTCACTGACAAATATACTCTCATTCACACACACACACACATTGACAAATATGCTCTCATTCACACACACAACACAAAACACACACAAACACTGACAAATATACTCTCATTCACACACACACACACACACACACACACACACACACACACACACACACACACACACACACACACACACACAGAGAGAGAGAGAGAGAGACAAAACACACTCACTAACACACTCAGTCTCCTTTCACACATACATTTACAGAACACACTCACACAGGGGACACACTCACACAGGGGACACACACTCTACCACATCAGAGGGGGAGGGCCCGGCTAGTGCAGCTCGCGGCCTGTGGGCCACATGCTAACTTACGCATGTTAATCTTTTCCCGGGTTGTCTCTCATCTCTGTGACTCAGATGCTGAACCACACACTCGCTCCAAATTCCCTTAGGTCTCCTTAATGAACATGTTTTGGTCAGTTCCAAGCCTGTAGCTTTAAAAGCCCCTGATAACTTTTTTTTTGTTTTTCACCCAATACAAAAAAAGTGTTGTCAAAAAGTTCAACCCTCATCTAGTATGGATTTTAACTTGGCTCGTTGTTCGATGGTTGTGCTATCTTACACAGTGGGGGAAACCAGTGTCTTCAGGCTAGTCGTCAGGCTTCAGGCTAGTCGTCAGGCTAGTTATATCCAGTCGGAGTCATCAGGCTAGTTATATCCAGTTAGAGTCGTCAGGCTAGTTATATCCAGTTTGAGTCGTCAGGCTAGTTATATCCCGTTGGAGTCGTCAGGCTAGTTATATCCAGTCGGAGTCGTCAGGCTAGTTATATCCAGTCGGAGTCGTCAGGCTAGTTATATCCAGTTTGAGTCGTCAGGCTAGTTATATCCAGCAATCTGAAACAAATGGAAAAGTTTAGGACTATGTGATTTCTAGATTTTGTGGTGATTATCTTTTCCATTCAGTCTAAAACCATGATGATGTGGTGATCCGGCGAGACTGTCCTTGTTTTTTCTTGAAGTCCGTAAAATAGTTTCAAACCAGCCAACTCATTGCTCTCTCTACTGTTTCATGGTGAGTGGTCTTACCCAGTCAAGTCACTCTTTGAAGCAGGGTGTCACGAGGGACCTTCTCACAGCTGGAATCCCCTTTCAGGGTTTCATGTGGTTCTGTGATGTGGGAGACAGGTGTCAGAGAAGAAAGCATTAGTCTTTAGAGGGATTTAGTGGCAGCTGTGGGACCCACAGGCCTTGCGGCAGGGTAGCCTAGTGGTTAGAGCGTTGGACTAGTAACCGGAAGGTTGCAAGTTCAAACCCCCGAGCTGACAAGGTACAAAATCTGTCGTTCTGCCCCTGAACAGGCAGTTAACCCACTGTTCCTAGGCCGTCATTGAAAATAAGAATTTGTTCTTAACTGACTTGCCTAGTTAAATAAAGGTCAAATAAAAATAAAAAATAAAAAACCTAGTATGACATGATAGGGAATGTTTGACAGGTCGTGTGGTAGCCAGTATTGTGGAGTAGTGAACTACTGTACATTTACAATTCAACTAATAATTTAATAACAAAGTTTCATCACGTTGTTAAGAGTCCATGTTACCGTAGAAACGGACTCAACCGAACGATTTCCCAGCGTCTCAAGTCAGCTGTTTGTTCCACACTAAACGTTACGAAACTCAGCAAAAAAAAAGAAACGTCCTCTCACTGTCAACCGCGTTGATTTTCAGCAAACTTAACATGTGTAAATATTTGTATGAACATAACAAGATTCAACCACTGAGACATAAACTGATCAGGTTCTACAGAAATGTGACTAACAGAAATGGAAGGGGGGGTCAAAATCAAAAGTAAAAGTCAGTATCTGATGTGGCCACCAGCTGCATTAAGTACTGCAGTGCATCTCCTCCTTATGGACTGCACCAGATTTGCCAGTTCTTGCTGTGAGATATTACCCCACTCTTCCACCAAGGCACCTGTAAGTTCCAAGACATTTCTGAGGGAATGGCCCTAGCCCTCACCCTCCGATCCAACAGGTCCCAGACGTGCTCAATGGGCTCTTCGCTGGCACTGGCAGAACACTGACATTCCTGTCTTGCAGGAAATCACGCACAGAATGAGCAGCATGGCTGATGGCATTGTCATGCTGGAGGGTCATGTCAGGATGAGCCTGCAGGAAGGGTACCACATGAGGGAGAAGGATGTCTTCCCTGTAACGCACAGCGTTGAGATTGCCTGCAATGACAACAAGCTCAGTCCGATGGTGCTGTGACACACCACCCCAGACCATGACGGACCCTCCCACCTCAATCCCGCTCCAGAGTACAGGCCTCTATGTAATGCTCATTCCTTCGACAACAAACGCAAATCCAACCATCACCCCTGGTGACACAAAACCGCAATTCGTCAGTGAAGAGCACTTTTTGCCAGTCCTGTCTGGTCCAGCAACGGTGGGTTTGTGCCCTTAGGCGACGTTGTTGCCGGTGATGTCTGGTGAGGACCTGCCTTACAACAGGCCTACAAGCCCTCAGTCCAGCCTCTCTCAGCCTATTGAGGACAGTCTGAGCACTGATGGAGGGATTGTGCGTTCCTGGTGTGACTCGGGCAGTTGTTGTTGCCATCCTGTACCTGTCCTGCAGCTGTGACGTTCCAATGTACCTATCCTGTGCAGGTGTTACACGTGGTCTGCCACTGCAAAGACGATCAGCAGTCCATCCTGTCTCCCTGTATTACTGTCTTAGGCGTCTTACAGTACGGACATTGCAATTTATTGCCCTGGCCACATCTGCAGCTCTCATGCCTCCTTGCAGCATGTCTAAGGCACATTCACGCAGATGAGCAGGGACCCTGGATTCTTCGGGTATTTTTCCAGAGTCAGCAGAAAGGCCTTTTTAGTGTCCTAAGTTTTCATAACTGACCTTAATTGCCTACCGTCTGTAAGCTGTTAGTGTCTTAACGACCGTTCCACAGGTGCATGTTCATGAATTGTTTATGGTTCATTGGACAAGCATAGGGAAACAGTGTTTAAACCCTTCACAATGAAGATCTGTGAAGTTGTTGTCAAATCAAATCAAATGTATTTATATAGCCCTTCGTACATCAGCTGATATCTCAAAGTGCTGTACAGAAACCCAGCCTAAAACCCCAAACAGCAAGCAATGCAGGTGTAGAAGCACGGTGGCTAGGAAAAACTCCCGAGACATGAATGAATTATCTTTGAAAGACAGTGTCCTGAAAAAGGGACGTTTCTTTTTTTGCTGAGTTTATATTTTCAGAGTAGCTTCCCCAACACGATAGTGAATGTTTGACAGGTTGTCCAGCCATTTGCACCACAGCACAATGAATCATCTGGGGATTTTGACTTTTGGATGTGTCACTGGTAAAGTCCCCCATAACCTCAAACGTATGGTGTACATTTTAGGACAGCCTGACCCCTTCTTGAGTCAATCAACAGCTGAGGATGTCCTAAAATGTACAACACACTAACCTGTGATCCGGCATGTCAATGCCGGGTGTGTGTGTGATGCTGCAGTTTGGTGTACAGCAGCCCCCAGAGGCAGCATCTGTGTTATGAGTGCCAACCATGGTTCTGACTCAAGGTTGTGGTTTTCTCACTCAGCCCCCTCACTGTGAAAACAAAGCCTGTTTAGTTCTCTGATCTTCTGACACCCTGGCCTCCTCGTGGTGGAGGACAGATGTACCCTGGGTCGTCTATTTGATCTCTCAGATGTACTGAGGAGCCTATCAACACTTTAACATTAGAATGTGGTGAAGTGCTGATAAATCATATTTTCTCACATTTGTCAGTTATGTGGTAGGCATTACCAGTAGCAAATAGCCTTTTGAAGTGTATGTTGCCTCACCAACCACATGTTGACTGATCCAGAGCAAAGTACAGGATAAATTAGGGTTAAGGACACAACAGAAAGTTGGTTTGGGTATTCGAACCAGCAACCTTTCAGCTACTGGCCCAACTGCTAGGCTACATGCTACAACAACAAAGATGTTTCTGGAAACAATAAATACTGTTTTTTTCACTCACACCCCTTACTGAAAAAATAGGCTCTGGCAAAAAGCTGTGGCAAACCTTTGGCATAAAATTTGCAGCAAGCTCATATTTTCACAATCAAATTCGTTGTGGCAATCTATTGTGGTAAATTTGCAGCACCTTGTGAACTTCTGGCAAACAATTATGGGAAACTTGTGACTAACATTCTGTTTGCTGCAAACTCAGTATGAATAGGCAAATTAAATTAGGTTTTTGTTTAAACAACATTGAAATATATCTACATTAACCAAATCAAATAGCTTTAAATGAACTTACTTCACAGAGGAAACTAAACACGCTATATGTAGTAAATATACTAAACATGTATTCAATGTCTTTAACAGATTAAAAAATATATTTATATATTTATACAACATGAAATCAGCATGGTAATGAAGAAAATGAAAGTCCTTCGTCCAACGCTTTGGCGCCCAGGAAGTAGTTGTTGTTGGTGGTTAACTGCCTTGCTCAAGTGCAAATTGGCAGATTTCTCTGGATTGCGGTCTCCCTCATGTACACCGCAACCTAGTTTTCCAGCCAGATGTTGTTCAGCCGCTTGGTCACCTAGTCTGCCCTTTCACATTTGACTCTGTTATGAGCACAAAGTATTCAATTAATTATAATTCCTTTTAACAATCAGTTTTCAAAATACACAACAAAATCTTTCAACATGTACCTGGCAAGACCCGGCTACTGCTCAAGCTTGGTGTGTCCAGAGGACTTCCCCTTGCGTATAAAAAAAAGATGGCGTTTACAAGACACTCACTGCGTGTAAGTCGTTTATGTTCTTCTTTAACTTCAGGCTATAGTCAAGTCGTCCAAAAGCAAGAGTGTTTCCTGAACCATGCCTTCCGCTGCAAGAAAGAGTACCTAATCAGTTGCTCAACCGAATGCATTAAACTAAAATGTGTCTTCCGCATTTAACCTAACCCCTCTGAATCCGAGAGGTGGCGGGGCTGCCTTAATCGACATCAACGGCGCCAAGGAACCAGTTGTTGTTGGGGGTTAAATGCCTTCCTCAGGGGCAGATAAGGGCAGATTTCTACACCTTGCTGGCTCGGGGATTCAAACCAGTGACCTGTCAGTTACTGGCCCGACGCTCGTAACCACTAGGCTTCACTGCTACGGGGGGAGATTTTAAAGGATAGTTTCACCCTGACATTTCTAAATGAAATACTTTGAGGGAAGGGTTGATAAGGCAGATCAAATGGTTGAACAAAGGGAGGGGAGTGAGGGAAGAGCTAAATGAATGAATAGGGGCGGCAGTAGCTTCCCGGTTAGAAAGAAAGGTCAATATTCGAACCCCCTGAGCTGCCTGCGAGGAAATCTGGAAATCTCCGTCAGCCAGAGAGTTACCAGCTACAATATCGCTGTGTACTACCTACTGCTGTGGTGCCCTTGAGCTGCTCACAGCCTCTGATGTGTGTGCTGTGTGTCATGTTGGTCACTGTGACAGAATATCTGTGCGAATGACCCAATAAAGCAAGCTATGTTAAAAATGATGAAGGCCAGACTATCTCGTCCCAAAGTGGCTGCAAGAGGTGAAGTTAAGTCTTTCAAGTTTCCATTAAGGTTGTGAAAGACATAGATGCTGTTTTACACACGGTCAATGAAAATCTGTGTTATTTCCCCCCCCTAACCCTAACCCTAACCCTAACCCTAACCCCTAACCCTAACTCCCCCCAAAGCTCTGTCCCTAGTCTCAAAAAAGGAATGTCTCAGTTTTACCTACCCCAAAACTTTGGAATCAAAGAGACCATACAGGTTCCACTCACTCAACATATCTTTACAAAGCTGTCCATTCATTGGCCTTGACCTCTGCATTTAAGTACAGAAATAAAGACATTTTAGAAACATAGCTAGCTAGCTAAACTAACTTCGCTACATCAAATTTAAGGTAAACTCTAATGTTAGCTAGCTAACCCGAATTTGCGTCCATCCTCCTCAACGTCACAAGTCTGACTGAAGCTGCCATTTTCAGAAACCATTGAAAACCAATACAGTAACGTTAACTAACTCAATAAATCCCCATGCAAGCATGAGTTAAGACTGCCCATTTTTTTTATTAACCCAGATGGAGAATAAGTCAAATCTAGCTATGGTAACGTAGCTAGCCAGCTAACTTAGCTAATGAGTAAAACAGTGTCCGTGACTTTAGCTAGCTACCGTTACAGACACTGACATAGTTAGCTAACCAAACGTTGACTAAAAACGTGCATTTAGTTATATTCTGCGACAACACTTCAGTAAACTAGCATAGTTGCGAAGGCTAATGTTAGCTAGCTAGCTAACGTTACCACAGCCAGGGATATCAGCACAGAAATAACTAGCTAGCTAACGATCAAGCTAATGTTAGCTAGCTACCTAATTATGATCGCACAATGTATTTAACCTGAATGACCATCAAATTCATAATTCATAACGTTTGTTACTTACTGTTTTCACTGTTTTCAGTCAGCCAAAATACCCTTAGTCTGTCAAAATAACATTAGCCGTTTTCCACTCGTCAGTCACGCAAGTCACACTAGAACTAGAATACTTGCAAGTATTCTAGTGGACTTCATGCGCTGGTGGAGGGACTTCATAAACTATTTGGCTGGGTCAAATAGCCCAACCTTAATAATAACCCAGCACCAACAACTCAACCTCGCTGTATTTACAGAAAACAACCAAACTATTGACCGAATGCCTGTAACCCAGCAATTGGGTCATCCAAACAACCAAACATTTTTTTTTTGAGTGTAACTTACATCTCATGCATGCAAGAAGCCTTGATCTTTTTGTTGCACACATATTTCTGCTAGAAAAGAGAGAAGGAACATCACATGATGAAGATGAGCTAGCTACTAGTTTAAAGCAATGAAAGATCGATATTGTGACAAATAATTAATGTATGGACTACATTAATGAGAATAAGACATGCATTTACGTACTTTATCAATCTTGAATACAAAACACTCATTTATTAAATCTATTTATGTTTTATTGAACCTTTATTTAACTAGGCAAGTCATTTATCACTCAAAGTGTTATGAGTGAGGTCACCACAAACATATTTCCAGGGTGTCAATGCATCCTCCTCCCAATACAGCCTTTTCCAACACTACGGGTAGGGTAGGTTTTGCTCTGATGTGAAATCAACTCATATTTTTGCAAGCTAGCTACCTTAGCTGTGGTGCTAGCTAACATGTTACTGAACCGTGACACTAGCATATTGACAGGCATATTGGTATTAAAAGACAGCAACGTATTCACCTACCTAAGTGTTTTGGCAAATCATCAGTTAGCTAGCTAGCTACCAATCACATGAATTTTGGAAGAATATGTTAGCTACATTAGTCAGTCAGTGGCGCTGACCGATTGAAACTAGACATCATCACGCGGGATAGAACAGCAGAATGTACTGCAATATTTTTTTTTTTTTACCCACAATGCTCCACTCCGTTTCATCCACAAAACAAAAACAATAACAGTGGTGCTGGGGACGGACATTGGCACCTGTTCCACTAATGCAGATTCCACCCTTAAATGAACAATAACTTTTAAGCTTTATTGATTTAAATACTTCATAATCCCTTTTATAAAACCAGATTCTACAACAACAAAAAAAAATCATAACCAAATATCATCACAAGGGGTAGCAAAAGGGGTATGCCATATTTGGCAAAGCACCAGAGGAAGACATTTTGACTTTTATTTAACTAGGCAAGTCAGTTAGGAACAAATTCTTATTTTCAATGACGGCCCTAGGAACAGTGGGTTAACTGCCTGTTCAGGGGCAGAACAACAGATTAGTACCTTGTCAGCTCGGGGGTTTGAACTTGCAACCTTCCGGTTTCTAGTCCAAAGCTCTAACCACTAGGCTACCCTGCATATTTTGCTTTATGTCGTATCACTTTGCTGATACAGTATTTTAAAGCATTTAAAGTGTCTGTAAAGACTTTAAGAACACTTTACAAAAGCGTTTATACGTTTCTGTACTTTTAACCAGTGGGTCTGGAAATAAAAGCCATGAATCAAAAATCTCTCTGTAGTCTCATCACAACAGCGATGCCAAGTTAGACAGGATATCGCCCATTCACTGTCCCCGTAGGCCCTCACACATACTCACATTCTTAAATAGGCAGGATTCATCCAGCCATCCTGTTTCTCTGTGTGTTAAAGAGATTACGCATGCAGGGAGAGAATTACTATATTTGGCACTGGCTGCCAAGTAAGCTGTAAAAGATCACATGTGAGCTCCATGTGTCTGTAGGACGGTGGTGCGCCCCTCTCTCTCTCTCTCTTTCTCCCCCTCCCCTCTCTCTCTCTCTCTCTATTCAATTCACTTTATTGGCATGACATAACAATGTACATATTGCCAAAGCTGTTTTTGGATATTTACAATATAAAAATAAATAAAATGAGAATCAAAATTGTCAACGGGACAACAGTAACAACAATAACCAAGGGTCAAAATAACCATACATTCAACTATAACAATAAGCATACAGTAGAGGACATGTGCAGGTTGATTGGTCTGTCAGACACTGTCCCTCAATTTATGGCAGGCAGCAATGTAGTGCGCTGCCAACCCACAGCTCTCTGCGTCCTCCCCCAACAGGACGGGTAGGCATATCTCACCAGAGAGGTCTTTGAAACCTATAAGGGTTTCAAATTTGGGAAAATGACACTATTTGTTTTATATTTTTTACATTTTGTCAGGAAATGCAGCTCCGTCTCAGGTTCTGCTGTGGTGCAATGGTTGCACAGCCTTTCCTCTACAGGGAGCCAGGTTCTGCTGTGGTGCAATGGTTGCACAGCCTTTCCTCTACAGGGAGCCAGGTTTTCCTGTGTCTACCCTTCTCAATGACAAGGCTGTGCTCACTGAGCCTGTAATTTGTCAACGTTTTTCTAAGGTTTTGATTCCTAACCATGGTCAAATATTGTGTTTCCCAATAAGCAAAATACAGTGGGGCAAAAAAGTATTTAGTCAGCCACCAATTGTGCAAGTTCTCCCACTTAAAAAGATGAGAGGCCTGTAATTTTCATCATAGGTACACTTCAACTATGACAGACAAAATGAGAAAAAAAATCCAGAAAATCACATTGTAGGATTTTTTATGAATTTATTTGCAAATTATGGTGGAAAATAAGTATTTGGTCACCTACAAACAAGCAAGATTTTTGGCTCTCACAGACCTGTAACTTCTTCTTTAAGAGGCTCCTCTGTCCTCCACTCGTTACCTGTATTAATGGCACCTGTTTGAACTTGTTATCAGTATAAAATACACCTGTCCACAAACTCCAACAGTCACACTCCAAACTCCACAATGGCCAAGACCAAAGAGCTGTCAAAGGACATCAGAAACAAAATTGGAGACCTGCACCAGGCTGGGAGGACTGAATCTGCAATAGGGAAGCAGCTTGGTTTGAAGAAATCAACTGTGGGAGCAATTATTAGGAAATGGAAGACACACTGTTAATCTCCCTCGATCTGGGGCTCCACGCAAGATCTCACCCCGTGGGGTCAAAATGATCACAAGAATGGTGAGCAAAAATCCCAGAACCACACGGGGGGACCTAGTGAATGACCTGCAGAGAGCTGGGACCAAAGTAACAAAGCCTACCATCAGTAACACACAACGCCGCCAGGGACTCAAATCCTGCAGTGCCAGACATGTCCCCCTGCTTAAGCCAGTACATGTTTTTACCCATGAGCCCCTCATGTTTACCCATGAGCCCTACATATATCCCAATGAGCCCTACATTTTTACCCATGCGTATGTTTTGCCTTTCACTAATGTGAATGCACTGACTCAGTTTCTTCTGACATTGCATTGAGGAAATGTTTTCCTCCCCTGTCCACCATGTCAGTATATAGTAATCGTGGGCTTGTTGGAATAGTTTGAAAATGCATTACTGGTGTCCATAGGCTTTATTCACCGTAACATCAAACAGTGGGTACCACACAACTAAGACGTTACTGTGCTTAGTTGGCTCACTCACGCAGACAGACACCACACACACACTCGCCGTCTCTGATAGAACTGTCCACACCTCTCCGTCTGTCACCCTGTATGACCCATCCCTGCTATGAAGGAGATGCTGTGGATGAGGTGAGGTGAGGTTATAGGGGGGGGGTATTCCTCCTGCGTCATCTACAACGTGGTTCTCTCTGCGTCGATTCCTTCTCTGTCCTCCGTCCAGTAGCCGTGAAAAAAAAAGCTGCCCAGTGGGAGGTGTGTTACTCACAGCTCAAGTCATCTTCGGGGGGGGGGGGGGGGGGGGTGTTGGAAATCGGGACACCAGGTGGCTACAATGTGAACTTTTTTCTGAGTTGAACCCACTGGTGTGGGTGTCTTCAAAGTCCTGTTAAAAAGAGAGGTGTAGGTTTGCAAACAAAGTAGCCCATTTTCATGTTTAATGTTGCAGCAGTACATTCTTGACTTTCTCCTTAAATGTGCTAATGATAATAATAATAATAATAATAATAATAATAATAATAATAATAATTAATAATAATGTTTTATTCACATTTTGAGCAAACCTGTGTTCTGGTGAAAATGTTATGAGTGGGAAAGTGTCTTGTTCTCCAAGCCTTGTAGATACAGTATACGGTTTCTTAGTTGAAACACCATTTTCTGTATGTTTAAAATGTTATTAAACAACAGCAGCTTTTAATATTATATATTTTTTGGGGACTGACATCAGTAGCTTCAGTCCTGTCAGTTCAATTCCCACTTTGGTAAAAACCCAGAGGGTGATTTTGACATGATGGGGATTACTTCCCTGACGACTCAGTGCACCATTTGACATGTTGGGGATTACTTCCCTGACGACTCAGTGCACCATTTGACATGATGGGACTCTAATTCCCTGACGACTCAGTGCACCATTTGACATGTTGGGGATTACTTGCCTGACGACTCAGTGCACCATTTGACATGATGGGACTTTACTTGCCTGACGACTCAGTGCACCATTAGACATGTTGGGGATTACTTGCCTGACCATTTGACATGATGGGGATTACTTGCCTGACGACTCAGTGCATCATTTGACATGTTGGGGATTTCTTGCCTGACGACTCAGTGCACCATTTGACATGTTGGGGATTACTTGCCTGACGACTCAGTGCACCATTTGACATGATGGGACTCTACTTGTATGACGACTCAGTGCACCATTTGACATGATGGGACTTTACTTGCCTGACGACTCAGTGCACCATTTGACATGATGGGACTTTACTTGCCTGACGACTCAGTGCACCATTTGACATGATGGGACTCTACTTGCCTGACGACTCAGTGTACCATTTGACATGATGGGGCTCTACTTGCCTGACAACTCAGTGTACCATTTGACATGATGGGGCTCTACTTGCCTGACGACTCAAACTGAATTATTTCCGCTGCTCTATGTTCGCTACAGACTTCAGTCTGAGACTGACATCATCGAAGTCAGTTTGTGGTAATGTCAAAATGAAGGGGATGTCGTACAAAACAAAGTATGTAGCTCAGTTGGTAGAGCATAGCGCTTGCAACGCCGAGATAGTGGGTTTGATTCTCAGCACCACGCACACAAAACCTGTATGTGTGCATGGCTGTAAGTCGCTTTGGCTAAAAGCATCTACCAAATGGCATCTCTGGTCCAAACCCATCGGTTTCTGCAACCAATCAGAACGGTTAGAATGTGTTTGTGTTCTATAATATGTTTTCCAGTATTGGGGAGGTATTCAGATCCAGACTCATTGCGGAGAAGAAGTGTTGTGGGTGTGGCGTTTGGCCAGGTAAGGGATTTACACCACAATAAGGATATTTTTTTGCACTTATTGGTGTTTTGACCGATCAGATCAGCTCTGAAAAATATCTGATGTGATAAGATCTTATGTGATTAGTGTGATTAGTGGGAAAAATATCAGAATTGGCCTGCCTGTTTAAACGCAGCCTGTAGACCCATACACAATCAGCGTACAACAGTGTACGTACAACAGTGAAAAAAGAAGAGTGTAAGGGATTTCTTCCATTGACGGAGAGGCGGACCAAAGCGCAGCGTGGTTATTTTGACTCATGTTTTAATAAATCACTTCACATGAACAAACTAACAAACTAACAAAAACAAGAAACGTGAAAACCCAAAACAGCCCTATCTGGTGCAAAACACAGAGACAGGAACAATCACCCACAAACACACAGTGAAACCCAGGCTACCTAAGTATGATTCTCAATCAGAGACAACTAATGACACCTGCCTCTGATTGAGAACCATACTAGGCCGAAACATAGAAATACCCAAATCATAGAAAAACAAACATAGACTGCCCACCCAACTCACGCCCTGACCATACTAACTAAAGACAAAACAAAGGAAATAAAGGTCAGAACGTGACAAAGAGACTCCTATCTCAATGGGACTCACCTGGATAAATAAAGGAGATATCAAATATCTTCATTACATAAGTATTCCTCCATTTTTGTAGAATGACAATATATATTGCCACAAATGGTACTACGCCCGAGATGTGCTGAATGTTTTCAAAATCTCAACATGTAGCCTATAGCCTGTTTCATCCTCACACAATCAAACACAGATGAATCCAAGCTGTCTAGACCATGATTTAACATCCACCTGTTTTCTATAAAACATTTCATTACCACGTCGGAGAACGGGACTCCAACCTGAGGATGAGGCTGCAGCTGACAGGGACGGCAATGGAGAACGGGACTCCAACCTGAGGATGAGGCTGCAGCTGACAGGGACGGCAATGGGGAACGGGACTCCAACCTGAGGATGAGGCTGACAGGGACGGCAATGGGGAACGGGACTCCAACCTGAGGATGAGGCTGACAGGGACGGCAATGGAGAACGGGACTCCAACCTGAGGATGAGGCTGACAGGGACGGCAATGGAGAACGGGACTCCAACCTGAGGATGACAGGGACGGCAATGGGGAACGGGACTCCAACCTGAGGATGAGGCTGACAGGGACGGCAATGGAGAACGGGACTCCAACCTGAGGATGAGGCTGCAGCAACATGTCATTACCACGTCGGAGAACGGGACTCCAACCTGAGGATGAGGCTGCAGCTGACAGGGACGGCAATGGAGAAACGGATCTCTGTGCTAATGGTACATTTCCACTAAAGCATTTAAGTATGTTATCCTCTGAGGCCTGACCCAAAACCAGTCAACGTACTTGGGTTGTGGGTTTAGTAGTGTTCCTATGGAAAAACACATTTAAAGAGACATGGTTTCTGATTTGAGATTTGATCTTATTATTATAATAGTTTTTTTTTTTACATTAGTCTCTCGTGTCCACTGTTGTTTTACTCTTTTGTCTCATTTAGAAAAATATTGTGTTTTTATTTTTCTCATCTTGTATTTTTTTGGGGGATTTGTTAAGCACTTTGAAATGAATCCTCTGTAAGATATGTGCTCTAAAAAAATTAAGTTGGATTTGATTTGATGTTTCTCCCGAAGACAAAAATGCAGATTGCCGTTCCCATGATTTCATCCTTTGGAATGACATTCAGGATTACAGGTGTGGGTTTAGATGCTAATCCGTGTCAATAGACAAATACGTCTCACAGGTCCTCCACTGTAATCCTCCACTAATGTTTCCAGATGGACCCACGGTATGGTTACCTCATGAGCAACGGTGGAAAAAGTACTCAATTGTCATACTTGAGAAAAAGTAAAGATACCTTAATAGAAAATGACTCAAGTAAAACTGAAGGTCATCCGGTAAAATACTACTTGAGTAAAAGTCTAAAAGTATTTGGTTTTAAATACACTTAAATATCAAAAGTAAATAGAATTGCTAAAATGTACTTAAGTATAAACCATTTCAAATTCCTTATATTAAGCAAAGCAGATGGCATCTTTTTCTTTCTTTCTTTTTATTGGCGGATAGCCAGGGGCACATCATTTACAAACTAAGCCTTTGTCTTTAGTGAGTCCGCCCGATCAGAGGAAGTAGGGATGACCAGGGATGTTCTCTGTTTAGTGAGTCCTCCAGATCAGAGGCTGTAGGGATGACCAGGGATGTTCTCTGTTTAGTGAGTCCTCCAGATCAGAGGCTGTAGGGATGACCAGGGATGTTCTCTGTTTAGTGAGTCCTCCAGATCAGAGGCTGTAGGGATGACCAGGGATGTTCTCTGTTTAGTGAGTCCTCCAGATCAGAGGCTGTAGGGATGACCAGGGAAGTTCTCTGTTTAGTGAGTCCTCCAGATCAGAGGGTATAGGGATGACCAGGGAAGTTCTCTGTTTAGTGAGTCCTCCAGATCAGAGGGTATAGGGATGACCAGGGAAGTTCTCTGTTTAGTGAGTCCTCCAGATCAGAGGGTATAGGGATGACCAGGGAAGTTCTCTGTTTAGTGAGTCCTCCAGATCAGAGGGTATAGGGATGACCAGGGATGTTCTCTGTTTAGTTTCATAACATTTACATACCAATAAAAATAATACCTCAACCCATATACCCACCCCCTCAACCCATATACACACCACCCCACCATATTCCTACCACCTCAACCCATATGCCCACCACCTCAACCCATATACCCACCACCTCAACCCATATACCCACCACCTCAACCCATATACCCACCACCTCAACACATATACCCACCACCTCAACACATATACCCACCACCTCAACACATATACCCACCACCTCAACACATATACCCACCACCTCAGCCCATATACCCACCCCCTCAACCCATATACACACCACCCCACCATATACCCACCACCCTTATATACCCACCACCTCAACCCATATACACACCACCCCACCATATACCCACCACCTCAACCCATATACCCACCACCTCAACCCATATACCCACCACCTCAACCAATATACCCACCACCTCAACCCATATACCCACCACCTCAACCCATATACCCACCACCTCAACCCATATACCCACCACCTCAGCCATATATTTACCACCCCACCATATACCCACCACCTCAACCCACATACCCACCACCTCAACCCATATACCCACCACCTCAACCCATATACCCACCACCTCAACCCATATACCCACCACCTCAACCCATATACCCACCACCCAACCATATACCCATCACCCAACCATATACCCACCACTCAACCATATACCCACCATCCAACCATATACCCACCACCTCAACCCATATACCCACCACCTCAACCCATATACCCACCACCTCAACCCATATACCCACCACCTCAACCCATATACCCACCACCTCAACCCATATACCCACAACCTCAACCCATATGCCCACCACCTCAACCCTTATAACCCCCCACTCAACCATATACCCACCACCTCAACCCATATACACACCACCCCACCATATACCCACCACCCCTATATACCCACCACCTCAACCCATATACACACCACCCCACCATATACCCACCACCTCAACCCATATACCCACCACCTCAACCCATATACCCACCACCTCAACCCATATACCCACCACCTCAACCCATATACCCACCACCTCAGCCATATATTCACCACCCCACCATATACCCACCACCTCAACCCACATACCCACCACCTCAGCCATATACCCACCACCTCAACCCATATACCCACCACCTCAACCCATATACCCACCACCTCAACCCATATACCCACCACCTCAACCCATATACCCACCACCCAACCATATACCCATCACCCAACCATATACCCACCACTCAACCATATACCCACCATCCAACCCATATACCCACCACCTCAACCCATATACCCACAACCTCAACCCATATACCCACCACCTCAACCCACATACCCACCACCTCAACCCACATACCCACCACCTCAACCCACATACCCACCACCTCAACCCATATACCCACCACCTCAACCCATATACCCACCACCTCAACCCATATACCCACCACCTCAACCCATATACCCACCACCCAACCATATACCCATCACCCAACCATATACCCACCACTCAACCATATACCCACCATCCAACCCATATACCCACCACCTCAACCCATATACCCACAACCTCAACCCATATACCCACAACCTCAACCCATATACCCACCACCTCAACCCATATACCCACCACCTCAACCCATATACCCACCACCTCAACCCATATACCCACAACCTCAACCCATATACCCACCACCTCAACACATATACCCACCACCTCAACACATATACCCACCACCTCAACACATATACCCACCACCTCAACCCATATACCCATCAGTGGGGGCTGCTGAGGGGAGGATGGCTCATATACACGTCTGGAATGGAGTCAATGCAATGCAACAC
This sequence comes from Oncorhynchus mykiss, assembly GCF_057628025.1. NCBI lineage: Eukaryota > Metazoa > Chordata > Actinopteri > Salmoniformes > Salmonidae > Oncorhynchus > Oncorhynchus mykiss. The sequence continues at coordinate 38,476,286 of NC_143049.1, read as the reverse complement.
ATTAGAAATGTGGTTTCCATGTGGTTGATACCATTTCATTTACAGTCCTCCCCTCAGCAGCCTCCACTGATACCCACCACCCAGACCCCTATACCACCACCCTTATACCCACCACCACTATACCCACCACCCAAACCCCTATACCCACCACCATTATACCCACCACCCCTATACCCAGACCCCTATACCCACCACCCTTATAACCACCACCCAGACCCCTATACCACCACCCTTATAAACACCACCCAGACCCCTATACCACCACCCTTATAACCACCACCCCAACCCCTATACCCACCACCCCTATACTCACCACCCCAAACCCTATGCCCACCACCCCTATACCCACCACCCCAACCCCTATTCCCACCACCACTATACCCACCACCCCTATACCCACCACCCAACCCCTATACCCACCACCCCTATACTCACCATCCCAAACACTATACCCACCACCCCTATACCCACCACCCCAACCCCTATACCCACCACCACTATACCCACCACCCCTATACCCACCACCACTATACCCAACACCCCTATACCCACCACCACTATACCCACCACCCCTATACCCAACACCCCAACCCCTATACCCATAACCACTATACCTACCACCCCTATACCCACCACCCCAACCCCTATACCCACCACGACTATACTCACCACCCCAACCCCTATACCCTCCACCCCTATACCCACCACCCCAACCCCTATACCCACCACCACTATACCCACCACCCCTATACCCACCACCCCAACCCCTATACCCACCACCACTATACCCACCACCCCTATACCCACCACCACTATACCCACCACCCCTATACCCACCACCACTATACCCACCACCCCTATACCCACCACCACTATACCCAACACCCCAACCCCTATACCCATAACCACTATACCCACCACCCCTATACCCACCACCCCAACCCCTATACCCACCACGACTATACTCACCACCCCAACCCCTATACCCTCCACCCCTATACCCTCCACCCCAACCCCTATACCCACCACCACTATACCCACCACCCCTATACCCACCACCCCAACCCCTATACCCCCCACCCCTATACCCACCACCCCAACCCCTATAGCCGCCACCACTATACCCACCACCACTATACCCACCACCCCAACCCCTATTCCCACCACCCATATATCCACCACCCCAACCAGGCAGCGCTTTCAATCAAGGGCTCTTTTTCCCTCACGTCCTCCACTGACCTCTCAATGTTTAAGGTAGGCTAACTGCCCCCTTTGATCACAACAGAAATGAGTCCCAGTCCAAGGAAGAAGAAAGGGTCTGCACTTTCCCTAACAGCAGTGTTTCTCAGCTTTTTACCGTATAACTACAGGACCACAATCTCACCATGTACAGTGGGGTCAGAGGTCACCACAATCTCACCATGTACAGTGGGGTCTGAGGTCACCACAATCTCACCATGTACAGTGGGGTCAAAGGTCACCACAGTCTCACCATGTACAGTGGGGTCAGAGGTCACCACAATCTCACCATGTACAGTGGGGTCAGAGGTCACCACAATCTCACCATGTATGTATGATGCAAAAACAACATCATCAGCTGGGTAATAGGCAAGGCAGTGAGAACATCTTGTTCCTCTGATGTACTCAGAAGAGATCAACTGAAAATGCCTTTGTAACTGGTCTTCAGTACGGTGTACATTTTAGGGCACCCACAGCTTCAAGCCTCACCCCTCCTTGCTGAGGAGGTCCTAAAATGTACACCGTACGACAGACCTAGCATGCCTCGGACATCAGAGGTTCACATCTGGAAACCTTTGCTACTTATTAAACATTTCCCAATTAAGTGATTTCTCTCTGGTGGTTTTGCCTTTTTTCTTTCTTACTAAAACTTTTTTTTTTTTTTTTTTTTACGACATATATTCATTTTCACAGCGTTTTTTTTTTTTTCCACGGGGCAGATGTGAAAATTGTCCTGTTTTAAATCCACATATGTTTTGAGTCAAGTGAAAAGAGTTCACAGTGTGTTTCTTTTGAGTGTGTGTGTGTGTGTGTGTTAAAATCCTTTGTTTCCTTTGTTTCACCAGCATGATAAGGATAATGTCATTTTCAACCTTAAAAGGTTTCACCATCCCTACCACAGACAATACAGCTCCACTATATGAATTTGGCATCAGTGGGGGGAAACATCATTTCAGTACAGGGATGAGCAACTAGTCCTCGGGGTCCTGATTGATGTCACACTTTTTCCCCCAGCCCCAGCTAACACAGCTGACTTTAATAATCAACCTAAGTTTAGAATGCAATTTGTTTAACACGAGGACTGGCGCTGCCCATCCCTGCTTCAGTACTCATTTGTATTACTCTATCTGCAGGCTGTTTCATTTCTTTCCCTCTAGTGTTATACTATAATACAGGAGGTTGGTCCAAAACCCAGTACACTCAATGTGTACCCCTGGTTGGTATGACAGCATTCACATCTCACAAAATGGAGAGCTTGGGATATTCTGTGCCCAATCAAATGAATGGAATATTCACAAAAAGTGCAATCCCGTTCATCTGGCCTCCCAGACAACGCTGGACTCTGATGATCTGTTATTCGTTTTTCAGTTCAATTAACAAGTTTAATCTATACTCTTTAGTTGAAACAATAACAAAATGTCACCTGTTTTGGTAAAAAAAAAAAAGCTGAGGGATGGGCCTGGAGAAATGTAACCACTCTCAAATCTATAGACAGAGCTATGGATGCAAGGACTGACAATCCATGAAATCTAAATGATAGTTATAACCATGTTGAGGTTATACAGCGTTTGTTTATGTAGCACACGGGAGTGTGTGAAACGCATTCCTCAGCCTGAAGTGTCCCGTTTGTGTTGCCTCATTAGCTAGCTTGAAGTGGCGTGATCAGCTAGCTTGAAGTGGCGTGATCAGCTAAGGTGCTTAAGGAAGGACAGTCACTTGAGGCAGAGGGTCTCAAGTTCGTGCCAGCATGGGCTGAATCGGGAGGAAGTGGTACTTGCTAAGCGTGCAGTGTGATGTCCTTTACAGTGGTGCCGTGACCCCGGATCTACACATGCACTGGGGTCGCTGTTGAGTAAGTTTGAGGGGTCAATGTAACACATGGGGGGGGGGGGGGGGGATGTGTGAAACGTATTCCTCAGCCTTTAGTGTCCCGCTTGCATCGTTCATCATTAGCTACCTTGGGATATTCTGTGCCTTATTATACAAACTATAAGCATGTACAGTTGCGGGTGTTTGAAAATTGTTGCAATTTGTGTCTGAAAAAAATTTGGATTCCCTTTTAATATGCATGGAGAAATCCTGGTTGGAGGATTCCGGATTTCCTGCTTATTCTCTCCTGAGGAATGTATTGAATGTTCCCAGAATTTTGCAACCCTTGGCACACATAACTCACATTTTTAAATGACTGGATCCTAGTGACCTTATAAGGAGCTACCTACCGGAGGACACAAGACCGGAAATAAAACTGGCCAAGACCGCATTTGAGGGTAACAGTTTGGTTTTCAAATCTGCACACTGCTGAGAGTAAGAGGAGGCCTAAGCAGAAAACCGTGGGACAGTCATATCCTGTATGAAAACCTGGGGTCAAATAGTATTTGTTTCCATTCAAATACTTTCCGTGTTTGATCAAGCCTGCCTGGAGTGCTAGATGGGTGGGGTTTGAACCTTTGGGACTATTCCATTGGTTCTGTTACTCCAAGCTAGCTTTAGCAAGCAACGCTAAAGAAAACAAAGAAAAACTAATACTACTTAACCCCAGGTCTGATGAACACATGTGGAATCCAGAATGAAATGTAGAAAAACAGAGAGCATCCAAGAGATAGATGCTGATAAGAGCACTTGATGTGCTGCAGGTGCTGCTGTTGTCAATGAAGGGAGGAAGGCTGAATGGAAATCCCCCTACAGGCTTGACATATCTGTTGAAAGGAGAGCACATGCTTCTTACAAATGGGGAAAGATAATGTGTTCCTTCCCCAACAATCAGATCTGTTTGCGAAATATGTCCAGTTAGGTATGTTAACATAACATTTAAAGTTCAGGTTTTTCCATGAGATGAGAAGTGTTGAAATAACGACCCCCCCCAAAAAAAACACCCAGGTCGTGTTCATTAGGCCACAGACAGAAGAAAAAAGGTCAGACACTAAGTGAAACGGGAAGGTACGAGCTGAACATGTCAAATTAGAAAACACTTGTTTTTGTTTTCCATTGAAAAACATTTTGGTACAGTCTGCCCTAATGAACACGACCCAGTGCAGCAGACCTGAACTAAATTAGAATTCAATTTTCTTTCAGTGACATAAGCTCCACTCTATTGACCTATTGAGGACGGTCACTTGTGTTTGGGAGGCAGAGGTCCCGAGTTTGCACCAGGTATGGGCCGAATTAGGGAGGAAGTGGTTTTACATTTACAAATATTGGAGTAAAACAAGCTTGTATTTTGGTTTTAGTAGGGAACAGCAGTTGAACTAAGCTCACGAGGCATTTATAAGTTATATTCTGCAAGAATCAATGGGTATATATATTGAATTTATAAGTCCAAAAATGGATCGAGAAACTAAGGATTCTAGCTTTAAGGACAATCAATTAGTCTATAAGTCACTGTGATGGTCACATACTGTGCATCCTGCTCTATGTCCCAAAAAAATAAGTGAGAAATGGAGAGCGAACAAAGTGTTTTTTGACAACCACACACAAAGTCCACGGAAAAACACTTGCAAACGACGTGCATCACTGAATGAAGTGCTATGGGTGGGAGTGCTGAGACCAAAGGAAATCCTTATAGGAAGTTTCATCGGCTGACAGAAATGATTAGGCGCTCTCTCTTCACAGATGTCTGACCTGCGAAGTCACTCAGGTGCTTTTTTAAAGCAGGTTCAAGTTTCTATTTAATAAAAAAAAAACGATTAAATTATAATATTGTTTTAACGGCCTTTTTCCCGGGTGTCTCCCATGTGTTGCGGTATTCGGTCCAACTGTTTCCTGTGTAAATAACATAAACACACAAGGAGACTTAAGGGCTTGAGCTGTTTTAAGATGCGTTGGGTAACTAACTTCCTAAACAGATGCATGCTCTGTCCTTCCTTGTCCTCTCAAGAGTTGTGCAACAAACTCGAGGTCCATTTTCTTGCACAATCTATGGGAGAATCCCAATTGATTTTGGTCAGCTGCTCTCTTCCGTTGTTTTCCTCGACAAGGTAATCTCCCCCAAAATCATCAGGCTAGTGACGTCAACAGGGGTGCAACCCCCTCCTCCAAAAATCATCAGGCTAGTGACGTCAACAGGGGTGCAACCCCCTCCTCCAAAATCATCAGGCTAGTGACGTCAACAGGGGTGCAACCCCCCTCCCCCAAATTCATCAGGCTAGTGACGTCAACAGGGGTGCAACCCCCTCCCCCAAAATCATCAGGCTAGTGACGTCAACAGGGGTGCAACCCCCCTCCCCCAAATTCATCAGGCTAGTGACGTCAACAGGGGTGCAACCCCCTCCCCCAAAATCATCAGGCTAGTGCTGTCAACAGGGGTGCAACCCCCCTCCCCCAAAATCATCAGGCTAGTGCTGTCAACAGGGGTGCAACCCCCCTCCCCCAAAATCATCAGGCTAGTGACGTCAACAAGGGTGCAACCCCCCTCCCCCAAAATCATCAGGCTAGTGACGTCAACAAGGGTGCAACCCCCCTTCCACGCTAGTGGCGCCGGAGGAGATGGCCGCCGTTTTACGGTCTCCTAACCAATTGTGCTATTATGTGTTTCTTTTCGCGATATTAGTAAATTATTTTGTACATAATGTTCTGAAACGGTATCTTATGGAAGAAAAGAGCTTCTGGATATCAGGACAGCGATCACTCACCTCGGATTAGACAAAGATTTCTTCAACAACAACAACAAGCAGGACTCATGCGATATTCTCCAAACACCCCACAGGGTAGACATCCCAATTATTTGCAAAAGGAAGCGACACAGAGGGTGAAGAGCCGGATGCCTCGTCCGGACCCGTAGAAGACAACTAGGAAAGCTGCCGTTACCGTCAATATTACTCGCCAACGTTCAAACATTGGACAATAAACTAGACGAGGTACGATCACGAATATCCTACCAACGGCACATCAAAAACTGTAATATCCTATGCTTCACGGAATCGTGGCTGAATGACAACATGGATATTCAGCTAGCGGGATACACGCTGCACCGGCAGGATAGAACACTCCGGTAAGAGCAGGGGGTGTGGTCTGTGCATATTTGTAAACAACAGCTGGTGCACAAAATCTAAGGAAGTCTCTAGATTTTGCTCACCTGAAGTAGAGTATATTGTGATAAACTGCAGGCCACACTACTTGACTAGAGAGTTCTCAGCTATACTTTTCGTGGCTGTTTATTTACCACCACAGACAGATGCTGGCACTAAGGCCGCACTCAGTCAGCTGTATAAGGAAATAAGAAAACAGGAAACCACTCACCCAGAGGTGGCGCTCTTAGTGGCTGGAGACTTTAATGCAGAGAAACTTAAATCAGTTCTACCAAATCTCTATCAACATGTTAAATGTGCAACCAGAGGGAAAACAATTCTAGATAACCTGTACTCCACACACAGAGACGAGTACAAAGCTCTCCCTCGCCCTCCATTTGGTAAATCCGACCACAACTCTATCCTCCTGATTCCTGCTTACAAGCAAAAGTGAAAGCAGGAAGCACCAGGGACTCGGTCTATAAAAAAATGGTCAGATGAAGCAGATGCTAAACTACAAGACTGCTTTGCTATCACAGACTGGAACATGTTCCAGGATTCTTCCGATGACATTGAGGAATACACCACATCAGTCACTGGCTTTATCAATAAGTGCATTGAGCACTTTGTCCCCACAGTGACTGTACGTACATACCCCAACCAGAAGCCAAGGATTACAGGCAACAGTCGCACTGAGCTAAAGGGTAGAGCTGCCGCTTTCAAAGTGTGGGACTCTAACCCGGAAGCTTACAAGAAATCCCGCTATGCCCTGCGACGGACCATCAAACAGGCAAAGCGTCAATACAGGGCTAAGATTGAATGCTACTACACCGGATCCGATGCTCGTCGGATTTGGCAGGGCTTGCAAACTATTACAGACTACAAAGGGAAGCACAGCCGCGAGCTGCCCAGTGACATGAGCCTACCAAATTAGCTAAATTAGCTTGAGGGTAGTGCGTACGGTCCAGTACATGACTGGGGCAAAACTGCCTGCCATCCAGAACCTCTACACCAGGCGGTGTCAGAGGAAGGCCCTAAAAATTGTCAAAGACCCCAGCCACCCCAGTCATAGACTGTTCTCTCTACTACCGCATGGCAAGCGGTACCGGAGTGCCAAGTCTAGGACAAAAAGGCTTCTCAACAGTTTTTACCCTCAAGCCATAAGACTCCTGAACAGGTAACCAAATGGTTACCTGAACTATTTGCATCGTGTGCCCACCCCTCTTTTACGCTGCTGCTACTCTCTGTTTATCTTATATGCATAGTCACTTTAGCTATACATTCATGTACATACTACCTCAATTGCCCCGACCAACCAGTGCTCCCGCTGGCTAACCGGGCTATCTGCATTTTGTCCCGCCACCCGCCAACCCCTCTTTTTACGCTTCTGCTACTCTCTGTTCATCATATACACATAGTCAGTTTAACGATACCTACATGTACATACTACCTCAATAAGCCTGACTAACAGGTGTCGGTATAGAGCCTTGCTACTCTTTTTTCAAATGTCTTTTTACTGTTGTTTTATTTCTTCACTTACCTACACACACACACAAACTTGTTTTCCGCACCATTGGTTAAAGCCTGTAAGAAAGCATTTCACTGTAAGGTCTACACTTGTTGTATTCAGCATTTCACTGTAAGGTCTACACTTGTTGTATTCAGCATTTCACTGTGAGGTCTACACTTGTTGTATTCAGCATTTCACTGTAAGGTCTACACTTGTTGTATTCAGCATTTCACTGTGAGGTCTACACTTGTTGTATTCAGCATTTCACTGTAAGGTCTACACTTGTTGTATTCAGCATTTCACTGTGAGGTCTACACTTGTTGTATTCAGCATTTCACTGTAAGGTCTACACTTGTTGTATTTCGGCGCACGTGACAAATAAACTTTGATTTGATTTGATTTTGTGAAGTCAACAGGGGTGTAACCACCCCCCCCCCCCCCCCCAACAACATCAAAAAAACATGTGTAAAGTGATCAAAACCAGTTAGTTCTGCAAGACATTTGCAGATGAAAGGCAGATGAAAGGATAGGTAGTGTATAGTTTCTCCTCTGAGAAAAACAGTTGATTCAAAGGGGGAGCTGTTAAGCCAAGAGATGATGAGGTTGCTAGCTATATGTTTACAGTATATGTTTACAGTATATGTTTACAGTATATGTTTACAGTATATGTTTACAGTATAAACAGAATTAAACAAGTATACAAAAAATACATTATAACACAAGCATCATTATACAAAAATGTCAATAGTCTATTACAGTGTATTAGACATAACATCTGCATTCAAAGTTGATAGCATTGTTGTCCTAGTCGTAGAACTGTATGTCCAGGATGACTTAGTGCCTCTCCATGGGAATATGTCTCAGTTTTCCTCTCCGCTGCTGTACCTGTAGAGGGGGAAAAAATGAACAGGGGGGGTGAGGAGAGAAGGAAGAATGGAGAAAAGCGCATTTAATGACCTCATAAATCTGTCTCCACATCGTTTGTAGCTGAGCTCTCCAGCCCAGAGGCTAAAGGCAGAGGCTAAAGGCAGAGGCTAAAGGCAGAGGCTAAAGGCAGAGGCTAAAGGCAGAGGCTAAAGGCAGAGGCTAAAGGCAGAGGCTAAAGGCAGAGGCTAAAGGCAGAGGCTAAAGGCAGAGGCTAAAGGCAGACGCTAAAGGCAGAGGCTAAAGGCAGAGGCTAAAGGCAGAGGCTAAAGGCAGAGGCTAAAAGAGTATTGAGACTTTTAGTTTCACGTCTTTGAAATGTCAGATAAATGTATAAGGCATCCCTGGACAGTGCATCAAAAAAAGTAAAACATGTTTGACGTTTTGACCCACTACGGAAAAAACTAGTGGTCTGGTTTCAATACTTCCCTTTTACCTGACGTAAAAATCTAAATCTAATTTTATTTGGTAAACAACAGGCGTAGACTAACAGTGAAATGCTTCCATAACCTTGTTAATTAGTGTACACAATGGTTGGTGGGTGTACAGGCCTCCCTTTTGCACTGTATAAGACCATTGGAACCAGGGAGAGCATGAAATAACACGTGTATCTGCAATACACCTCTATTATGACATGGGTTTAGTCTTCGCCAGCCATATTCTATAAAGTGGGTAACTCTAAAGCTAGTCCTCTTTGTTAAAACGTCATATATTTAAAATTCTACATGTTAATTCCCCCCCCAAATAGGCCAATGGAACCTATGCACTTGTGACAATTGGTACCTACCTATCCCCTATCACAGATCCCAATAGTGAATAGGGGGTAGGGTCTGGGGTTCGGTTTAGAATTAGGATTGGGCAAAAGTTGTTGCAGTTTATGCACATTGCTTGGCGTGTTGTGGTCACAAACAAGACACTCTGGGAAGTCCTTATTTTTGAACGTTGATTGAGTGCTCACGGAGTTTTTAACCAGACAGTAACTCAGTGGTTCCCAAACTTGGGGTCAGGTCCCATGAAATAGAAATAGGGCCCCTTGAGAAAATCTGTAATCGTATCAAACACGTTAATAACTTGTTTCTCTTCTAATGGGTGGTAGAATACAACGTTTTAGAGTCAACTAAGGACACTAAAAACATATCTGTGTATATATGTACATAAGTATCAAATGAAAAATGTTACACTCTATATTAAACAAACCAGTTAGTGCCATCCACAATACTACTCAGTACTACTCAATATTACTCACAACAAAGCAGTTTTTTTTTCTTTTTTATTTCACCTTTTATTTAACCAGGTAGGCAAGTTGAGAACAAGTTCTCATTTACAATTGCGACCTGGCCAAGATAAAGCAAAGCAGTTCGACACAACAACAGAGTTACACATGGAGTAAAACAAACATACAGTCAATGATACAGTAGAAACAAGTCTATATACGATGTGAGCAAATGAGGTGAGATAAGGGCAAAAAAAGGCAAAAAGGCTAAAAAAAAAACATGGTGGCAAAGTAAATACAATATAGCAAGTAAAACACTGGAATGGTAGATTTGCAGTGGAAGAATATGCAAAGTAGAAATACAAATAATGGGGTGCAAAGGAGCAAAATAAATAAATAAATAAATATAATTAAATAAATAAGTAGGGAAAGAGGTAGTTGTTCGGGCTGAATTATAGATGTACAGGTGCAGTAATCTGTGAGCTGCTCTGACAGCTGGTGTTTAAAGCTAGTGAGGGAGATGTGAGTTTCCAGTTTCAGAGATTTTTGTAGTTCGTTCCAGTCATTGGCAGCAGAGAACTGGAAGGAGAGACGGCCAAAGAAATAATTGGTTTTGGGGGTGACCAGAGAGATATACCTGCTGGAGCGCGTGCTACAGGTGGGTGCTGCTATGGTGACCAGCGAGCTGAGATATAGGGGGACATTACCTAGCAGGGTCTTGTAGATGACATGGAGCCAGTGGGTTTGGCGACGAGTATGAAGCGAGGGCCAGCCAACGAGAGCTTACAGGTTGTGGTGGTGGGTAGTATATGGGTGTTACGTTCCCCAGTTTGTGTTGTAGTTTGTGTATTTGCATGTGTTTTATTTCAGGAAATGGCTTCCTGAAATCCCTCAAGCAGCTGATTGGTCGACTCCAGGGCTAATTGGAGAGCTGACCCCGCCCCCTCGTCAAGACACAGCTGTCTCCAATTACACATTCATTCTGAAGCTATATAAAAGCCAGTGTTCTGTTCAGGAGAGAGAGATTTTGGAGGTAGGGATTGCTGAGAGAGATTTTGCTAGAGAGATTTTGGAGGTAGGGATTGCTGAGAGAGATTTTGCTAGAGAGATTTTGCTGAGGTCATTGCTGAGCGATTGTTTGTGAGAGAGTTTTTGCTAGAGGTTGATTTTGCTGGGAGTTCATTGCTGAGAGTGGGTATGTTCTGTGAGTTTGTTGCTCAGGTAGAGCTTATTTGACATCCTCTGTTTCTTAGTTTGTTTGTAAAATTGTGTAATATTCTGTTTCATTTGTTCCCAGGGGAGAAGGGGAAGGCACCTTGGGAGTGCTTAGGCAAGAGGCCCGCGGGCATACATATACCCGTAGTATATTCATTGTCTAGGCACACTAGGTAAGACCTGGGCGGACCACTCCCTGTATTTTGGTTAGGGCACCAGGTGGTGCTAAATTAGGTAAGTAGTGGGTAGGCAGGTAAGATAGGAGAGGGGGGGGTTTGAGATTTACTTTCTTTGCTTTGGTTCCGTCCAGCCCCTTTTCCCCATATTACCGTGTACAGGAATAAAGTCCTTGTAAAACGGTACCACATTCTGCCTGTTGTCATTCTTACTCGCACCTACAGTCCATACCTCTTTCGCTTCACAGAGAGTTTAGTTGTAGCAGGGGGTTGCGTTCCCTCTTCATAGAGGCGTGCGTAACATAATGGGGGCTCATCCGGGATCTTTCCATTAAACCCACCGGACCCTGCTGCTCTGAGTTCTCTGTGGTTAGTGATTGAGGTGTGATGGTAGGTTGTGAGTTTGGATGACTTGTTTAGTTAGTGTGTTCAGTAGACTGCATTGTATAAGATGGCTGCATCAGCCATCTCCAAGTTTTTTGAAGCGCCCTCTATTGATTGTTTGGTGAGGTTTCGTAAAGTAGACCTTATAGCTATAGCTGACCATTATGGATTTGTTGTCCCTGAGAAAGCCCTAAAGGCTGAGCTTTTGGTGTTAGTCAGGGAGGGTTTAGTGAGAAAACGGATTCTCTCATTGCAAGGAGAGGAGACGGGTAGACCTTCTGATGCCAAGTCGGAGGACAAGGCGGAGGAAGGGGTTCCTCGTACCCCTTTGACAAAACGGATGGCACTGTGATAGACTGCATCCAATTTGTTGAGTAGGGTATTGGAGGCTGTTTTGTAAATGACATCGCCGAAGTCGAGGATTGGTATGATGGTCAGTTTTACAAGCGTATGTTTGGCAGCATGAGTGAAGGATGCTTTGTTGCGAAATAGGAAGCCAATTCTAGATTTAACTTTGGATTGGAGATGTTTGATGTGGGTCTGGAAGGAGAGTTTAGTCTAATCAGACCCCTAGCTTTTGTAGTTGTCCACATATTCTAAGTCAGAGCCGTACAGAGTAGTGATGTTGGACGGGCGGGCAGGTGCAGGCAGCGATCGGTTGAAGAGCATGCATTTAGTTTTACTTGTATTTAAGAGCAATTGGAGGCCACGGAAGGAGAGTTTTATGGCATTGAAGCTTGCCTGGAGGGTTGTTAACAGTGTCGAAAGAAGGGCCAGATGTATACAGAATGGTGTTGTCTGCGTAGAGGTGGATCAGAGACTCACCAGCAGCAAGAGCGACATCATTGATGTATACAGAGAAGAGTCGATCCAAGAATTGAACCCTGTGGCACCCCCATAGAGACTGCCAGAGGTTAGAGTTAGAGCCATCCACAATACTACTCAGTACTACTCAATATTACTCTCAACAAACCAGTTAGTGCCATCCAAAATACTCAGTACTACTCAGTATTATTCTCAACAAACCCGTTAGAGCCATCCACAATACTACTTAATACTACTCAGTACTACAATACTACTCACCAGTACTACTCAGTACTACTCTCAACAAACCAGTTAGTGCCATCCACAATACTACGCAGTACTACTCAGTACTACTCTCAACAAACCAGTTAGTGCCATCCACAATACTACGCAGTACTACTCAGTACTACTCTCAACAAACCAGTTAGTGCCATCCACAATACTACGCAGTACTACTCAGTACTACTCTCAACAAACCAGTTAGTGCCATCCACAATACTACGCAGTACTACTCAGTACTACTCTCAACAAACCAGTTAGTGCCATCCACAATACTACGCAGTACTACTCAGTACTACTCTCAACAAACCAGTTAGTGCCATCCACAATACTACGCAGTACTACTCAGTACTACTCTCAACAAACAAGTTAGTGCCATACACCACACTACTCAGTATTACTCTTAAACCTTTGGATGCCGTCTACCATTGCGGCCTCCACTTTAGAGGTGACAGTTTTAATACTTCTCTCTGAATACTGTATCAGAAGGTAGGATATACCTCATTACCTCCCGCCTTGTTCACAAAGCTCTGCTACACAAGCTTCCAACATACCCCATTTATATGAGAGACCAAACCCGTTTGCAGGGTTAGTTAACTCTTGAGGTCCCGTTTGTCTCCACATAGTTTGGTAAATCCACCCCTTGGTTTTAATGCACCACAGTAATGGAATACATTACAAAACAAATTCTACCTGGATTCCTGCCGATAGGGCAGTTTATAACATATATATATATATATATATATATATATATATATATATATATATATATATAAATAACTCTGTTGTTAAATGAGTTCACTGCAATTGTTTCAGTCAATTATTAGAACTTAACCTTTCTGATCTCCCCATCCCGGATCCGGGTTCGTGAATACAGACTCAAGCTCATTACCATAACGCAACGTTAACTATTCATGAAAATCGCAAATGAAATAAATATGCTAGCTCTCAAGCTTAGCCTTTTGTTAACAACACTGTCATCTCAGATTTTCAAAATATGCTTCTCAACCATTGCAAAACAAGCATTTGTGTAACAGTATTGATGGCTAACGTAGCATTTAGCATTAGCATTCAGCTGGCAACATTTACACAAAAAAACAGAAAAGCATTCAAAAAAATCATTTACCTTTGAAGAACTTCAGATGTTTTCAATGAGGAGACTCTCAGATAGCAAATGTTCAGTTTTTCCTGAAAGATTATTTGTTTAGGACAAATCGCTCCGTTTTCTGCGTCACGTTTAGCTATGAAAAAACCCCTGTATCCAGGATTGTGTAAATCTATCAGCAAGCTCATTAGCATAACACAACGTTAACTATTTATGAAAATCGCAAATGAAATGAAATAAATATGCCATCTCTCAAGCTTAGCCTTTTGTAAACACTGTCATCTCAGATTTTCAAAATATGCTTCTCAACCATAGGAAAACAATCATGTGTAAAAGTAGCTAGCTAGAGTTAGCATTTCGCGTTAGCATTTAGCGTTAGCATTAGCGTTAGCATCCAGCACGCAACATTAACAAAAACATAAAAGCCTTCAAATAAAATCATTTACCTTTGAAGAACTTCTGATGTTTTCAATGAGGATACTCTCAGTTAGATAGCAGATGCTCAGTTTTTCCAAAAAGATTCCTTGTGTATTAGAAATAGCTCCGTTTTATACATCACATTTGGCTACCAAAAAAAATCCATAAATTCAGTCCTCAAAACGCAAACTTTTTTCCAAATTAACTCCATAATATCGACTGAAAACATGGCAAACGTTGTTTAGAATCAATCCTCAAGGTGTTTTTCACATATCTCTTCATTGATACATCGTTCTTGGAAACATGCTTTCTCTCCTGAATCCCAGGAGAAAATGCCTGCACCTGAAGATTACGCACAAATTTAGACAAAGGACACCGGGCGGACCTCTGGAAAATGTAGTCTCTTATGGCCAATCTTCCAATGATATGCCTACAAATACGTCACAATGCTGCTAAGACCTTGGGCGAACGACAGAAAGTGTAGGCTCATTCCTTGCGCAATCACAGCCATATAAGGAGAGAATGGAAAACAGAGCTTCAGAAATTCTGCTAATTCCTGGGTGATGCATCTTGGTTTCGCCTGTAGAATGAGTTCTGGGGCACTTACAGACAAAATCTTTGCAGATTCTGAAACTTCAGAGTGTTTTCTTTCCAAAACTGTCAAGAATATGCATAGTCGAGCATCTTTTCGTGACAAAATATCGCGCTTAAAACGGGAACGTTTTTTATCCAAAAATGAAATAGCGCCCCTAGAGCTCTAAGAGGTTAAACTGTAAAAAATGGATGTTATGCATTCATAGCTGCCTTGTAGCTTTTATCATTTTGGTTGTTGTTGTTGTTGTTGTATTGATGGGTTTATTTTTGTCCTCGGGGCACCATTGTAGGCACTGGTCTCAATTGGGTTTCCCTGAATAAATAAAAGTTAATAATAAAAAAAAATAATAAACTCTGAAACGCTGACCTCTGAATTAGAGTACATTTATCTCAATCTCAACATTGAACAAAGCTATGATGATGATGCTGCAAAAATATCATCAGTTAGTTATGTCTTTAATTCTCGGAAATATAACCTAAGTAAGTTCTCTGGATAGAAACACCAAATCTGGAGGTTTACCAAAGGTAGCCTTCCGATTCTTTGATGTTGTTCATGAAGTGTTTTCCTACTGCCCTCAACATGTAGTATAACCTTGAGGATTTTGGGTCTGGCTATTACATTTCCTTTCAAAGTAGCTACATCTATTAATAGATAGGAAGCAAGAGCACTATTGGTCATGGATGAAATCACAAAATTGTACAGTGATATTAAAATGAACCATATGGGTTTTAGGAAATCTCTCAAACAGCTGGAAGTGGGTTTATACCTAGGCTGGTTAGAACTAGCAGTCGACAGATACAGTATCTATATTATAATACCGTAAGACACTTAACAGCGGGTGAATCTCCAACAATTTTGTGCCAGTTTCCTTCATTTTTCTGCTCAAAAGGAGCTCTTTATCCTGTTTTATACAATGGGTGGTTCTAATCCTGAATGCTGATTGGTTAAAGCCTCATTCCAGCCGGTGTCTATTTCACGTGTTACCACCGACTATGATGTTAAAATGCCTATTTACTCGGTTCCGTCTGACTGCGCAATCCACTGTCTCATCAGCCCAATCCACTGTCTCATCAGTCCACTCCACTGTCTCATCAGCCCACTCCACTGTCTCATCAGCCCACTCCACTGTCTCATCAGCCCACTCCACTGTCTCATCAGCCCAATCCACTGTCTCATCAGCCCAATCCACTGTCTCATCAGCCCAATCCACTGTCTCATCAGCCCAATCCACTGTCTCATCAGCCCTATCCACTGTCTCATCAGCCATATCCACTGTCTCATCAGCCATATCCACTGTCTCATCAGCCATATCCACTGTCTCATCAGCCATATCCACTGTCTCATCAGCCCAATCCACTGTCTCATCAGCCCAATCCACTGTCTCAGCCAGGCAAGTTATCAACTTGATCTCTACTATAAAAAGCATCTAGATATTATCTCACATTTCTTTTAGACTAACATTTCGTTTTCAACAGTGTAGATTTGTATAAACCTTGTTGTCTGTCTCTCCATCATCTGCAACATTGTTTCAATGTCCAAATTCAATCTCCAGCTGTCCCATAGTAATTAACTATGGAGGAGTCAGGACGAGACTGGCTGAGAAACGCTGCCTGCCAGTCTGTCTAAATCATGAATCAGCTGGTATCATTTTTATGGATATATACAAAGAAATGTCAATTGAAAAAAGTTAAATGAAATGAAGTGCAGCTAGTTTGCAATCTTTCCAGCTTCAGTTTGAAGTGATTGTGTTAGATGTTATCATGACACAAGGCGAGACCCAGATGCAGACACAGGAGTACAGATTGGAGTTTAAAATAATCCAAAAAGGAATAGGCAAGAAAATGGTCGTGGACAGGCAAAAGGTCAAAACCAGTTCAGAGTCCAGGAGGTACAGAGTGGCAGACAGGCTCGAGGTCAAGACAGGCAGAATGGTTAGGCAGGCGGGTACAAAGTGCAGAAACAGGCAAGGGTCAAAATCGGGAGGACTAGAAAAAGGACAATAAGCAAAGGCAGGAGAACGGGAAAAACGCTGGTTGACTTGGAACATACAATACACTGGCCCAGAGAGACAGGAAACACAAGGATAAATACACTGGCCCAGAGAGACAAAAAACACAGGGATAAATACACTGGCCCAGAGAGACAGGAAACACAGGGATAAATACACTGGCCCAGAGAGACAGGAAACACAAGGATAAATACACTGGCCAAGAGAGACAGGAAACACAAGGATAAATACACTGGCCAAGAGAGACAGGAAACACAGGGATAAATACACTGGCCCAGAGAGACAGGAAACACAGGGATAAATACACTGGGGAAAACAAGCGACACCTGGAGTGGGTGGAGACAATGAAGAGGACAGGTGAAACAGATCAGGGTGTGACAGGATGTGTTGTTGGCTAGCTCCTCTGAACAACAGTGTCCTGATGAGTCAGCACATTTTCTATGCCTGGCAAAATCGCGCCTCATTAGCTCATTGTTATGGATGTTTCCAAATAAATGTTACTAGAAAACAGCTTAAACAAATGCAAATTCAGCTTCTGTTATTCTGGCTGCACTGTTTGGCGTGACTGATTAAATATTATAAATACATTCATATAAATAAAGTTTTAAATTAAAATATGTCAATCATTATTTGAATGCGTTGGTAACCCGTTGTGTAAAAGTGATAATGCCCTCATAGCCGGTGTTTAGAGGATATCTGAGGGCGGCTTTCGGAATGCGATGGTTGCTATGGGTAACAGTGCTGTCACAATGGATATGATGTGTGCATTTATAGGCCAATTTTGAAACTGTAAAATAAAAAAAATCCCATAATTCTCATTGACTGGACATTCAAAGTTAGCATGGGAATTATGGGTCACAATAGTAAACTACAGCAATTATGTAATTCTGTTTCTATTGTATAGGGTAGGCCAGTAACTTTTGCAACCAAATTATTTTACTGTGCCTGGTCACATAGAGACTTTGATTTCCATATCTGATACTGGATATACAGTGGTTCCTCCTTTAAAAGTTGCGGCATACTACGGCACACCTTGCATGCTGCCGCAGAATTCTGTGGCATGTCATTAAATTGTCAGCCATTTTTTCTGTTACTGCAAGTTTTTGCTAGTGACCACCAGAGGGCATCTTTAAGAAGCATTTGAAAGTGTTTTGTATTGGCATAACCAGAGAAATTAAAACTTTTTTTTATAATAACACATTGTATATGGGATTGATTTTAAGAAATTTGGCTTAATTAATTTGATTAATATTATGGTGTTTCTATTCAGAGAAAAACGAAACCCTCAGGATTTCCGTTAGGATGGAATGGAAAATATGGCGCTGTACAACTTGACGGTAGGGAGTAGGCTACTGGATTGGAGGATTCTAAATTGATTGCATTCATTAGACAACTTTGTTCCAATATTTATGTAAATCAGTGATATTTATTCAAACAGTAATTCGTTATGGATATATCATTAAATCAACATCTGCAATTTTAAAGATAATCTTTTAATCATTATTTTATTAACAAAATGTGTTTATTTGTTTATTAGGCTACTGTGCACTCTACAATACGTACTGTTGTAAACATGGGAAAGTGCCTAATTCCTTACATAAGAGAGAGCAGGCCATGTCTGTACTACAGATTGCGGGACACCGGTGTTATTTCAAAGTTGTGATCCTGGAATGAGTAGGTGTCCCAACTTTTGATTGGGACTTGCTTAATTAATGACTAATAATATGGTGTGAAAAATGAAAAACCCTCAGGGTTTCCATTAAGATGGAACAGAAAATATGGCGCTGTACAACGTGATGAGATTGCTCTGAAATCGGTGTTGATAGCCAGAGCGAATTTACGAGAGCACCCGAATGTCCATTGAGAACGCACAATGACTATACCATTTAGCTAAGCTAAGAATGACGGGAATAATCAAGTCAATAACCGTTGGGTAGTTAGATAGTCTATAGTTAACATACTGGCAAGTTTGATGTATATCTACTAAAGTTTGGTAGCTAGCTAGCATACCGGTACATGCAGCTGTAATGGTATGCTATGTGGTTCGTGAGGACAGCATAGCTAACAAATTAGCTAATGTAAGGTAACTTATTTGAAAAGTCATTACTTTATTACATTGAGTAGCAAGCTACCCCTTGGTCGTTAGGGCAAATCTGGTCTGTGATAGGAGGGGGGGGGGGGGGGGGGTTCACACCTAGCTCGGCTATTAGACTATTCTTTAGTAAAGGTTGGATAGTCTATTGTTCAGCTATTAGCCCCCCTCCCCAACTTCCAACAAATGGTTGTTGTTACCATCTCATTCCTTTCCCTCTTCCATGCGTCATCATTCTGCGCCTGAGTGGCTCGCTTGTGGGCGTGCTGGCAGGATATGGCAGCATCTTCGGTTGTGCGTCAAGAATTCTGCACGTTTGTATGAAGGTGTGGTTATTCACGGGCAAATTGTTATATGCCTTGGAGGTACATTTGTGTCTTTGAAAATAAAATACGTTTTGCTCTCGACAATCAAAAATAATTGTTCTGAAAGCAACTTTTTTCCGACAAAGTCATAGCGGACACCTACGAAGAAGGACTGTGTGATGATGGCATCTCAGGTAAGCGGCACTGGGCGTTCTTCTGTCCAACTTTTACATAGCTAGTAGTTAGCTCCTACGATTCAGTGTCGGCTCATTACATACATACCGTAGAATGATGAATCATTATTCTCAAGCTAACCAAAAGCATTTAGCTACTAACGCCTGTTCTCGCCATTTTCAGTTGAATTAATTTAACTTTATTTCATGGCAACTCATGAGCAGGCCATGTCATATTTGTTTCATAGTCGATATATAATCATATTTCATTTCATGACAGTGTAACGGTTAGTTTTTTTTTACAGAAGGATGAAAGAACACAATATGTCTTTCACAAAGAGTTAGAGTCTGTGCAGCGTGTAGATGGTGCAGGAATCATATTTCCCATCACCTAATGAACAACCACAACACCAGTCTGGTGTTAATCTTTCTGTGCTGTATTGACGTATCCTGAAAATTAAATCTGCTGCTTTAGATTGAACGGTCATATCTGTTGTTGTTTTCATATCTACAAAAAAATTAAGCTATTGTCTTTACTTTCAGAGTGCGAGCTGATCAAGGGGTCGAATATATACAGTGCCTTGCGAAAGTATTCGGCCCCCTTGAACTTTGCGACCTTTTGCCACATTTCAGGCTTCAAACATAAAGATATAAAACTGTATTTTTTTGTGAAGAATCAACAACAAGTGGGACACAATCATGAAGTGGAACGACATTTATTGGATATTTCAAACTTTTTTTAACAAATCAAAAACTGAAAAATTGGGCGTGCAAAATTATTCAGCCCCTTTACTTTCAGTGCAGCAAACTCTCCAGAAGTTCAGTGAGGATCTCTGAATGATCCAATGTTGACTTAAATGACTAATGATGATAAATACAATCCACCTGTGTGTAATCAAGTCTCCGTATAAATGCACCTGCACTGTGATAGTCTCAGAGGTCCGTTAAAAGCGCAGAGAACATCATGAAGAACAGGGAACACACCAGGCAGGTCCGAGATACTGTTGTGAAGAAGTTTAAAGCCGGATTTGGATACAAAAAGATTTCCCAAGCTTTAAACATCCCAAGGAGCACTGTGCAAGCGATAATATTGAAATGGAAGGAGTATCAGACCACTGCAAATCTACCAAGACCTGGCCGTCCCTCTAAACTTTCAGCTCATACAAGGAGAAGACTGATCAGAGATGCAGCCAAGAGGCCCATGATCACTCTGGATGAACTGCAGAGATCTACAGCTGAGGTGGGAGACTCTGTCCATAGGACAACAATCAGTCGTATATTGCACGAATCTGGCCTTTATGGAAGTGTGGCAAGATGAAAGCCATTTCTTAAAGATATCCATAAAAAGTGTTGTTTAAAGTTTGCCACAAGCCACCTGGGAGACACACCAAACATGTGGAAGAAGATGCTCTGGTTAGATTAAACCAAAATTGAACTTTTTGGCAACAATGCAAAACGTTATGTTTGGCGTAAAAGCGACACAGCTGAACACACCATCCCCACTGTCAAACATGGTGGTGGCAGCATCATGGTTTGGGCCTGCTTTTCTTCAGCAGGGACAGGGAAGATGGTTAAAATTGATGGGAAGATGGATTGAGCCAAATACAGGACCATTCTGGAAGAAAACCTGATGGAGTCTGCAAAAGACCTGAGACTGGGACGGAGATTTGTCTTCCAACAAGACAATGATCCAAAACATAAAGCAAAATCTACAATGGAATGGTTCAAAAATAATCATATCCAGGTGTTAGAATGGCCAAGTCAAAGTCCAGACCTGAATCCAATCGAGAATCTGTGGAAAGAACTGAAAACTGCTGTTCACAAATGCTCTCCATCCAACCTCACTGAGCTCGAGCTGTTTTGCAAGGAGGAATGGGAAAAAATGTCAGTCTCTCGATGTGCAAAACTGATAGACATACCCCAAGCGACTTACAGCTGTAATCGCAGCAAAAGGTGAAAGCTGAATAATTTAATAATTTTTAATTTTGCACGCCCAATTTTTCAGTTTTTGATTTATTAAAAAAAAGTTTGAAATATCCAATAAATGTCGTTCCACTTCATGATTGTGTCCCACTTGTTGATTCTTCACAAAAAAAACAGTTTTATATCTTTATGTTTGAAGCCTGAAATGTGGCAAAAGGTCGCAAAGTTCAAGGGGGCCGAATACTTTCGCAAGGCACTGTAGATATTGCCAGATGTTCACTGTCTGAGGAACAGGCCGTGGAAGCTTTATTGCTGGCGAAAGTGTCCATAACCAGAGGTTATTAAACTGTTCTGTGTTCTTCATCTCTGCATGTCTTGTGGTACATGGAACCTGTCTCACATGCATTAATTAAAAACCCTTAAGATGTCAGCTGCTAATTTTCAGATTTACACCACATAAACAGCCATTTTCACTGGACTATCTGTTGCTGTTTCTGCCAAGTCATGATTTCCTTTGAGGGTTAGTCTTGCAATAACCAAGTGGTAAGACACATAGCCCTCTATATTTAAATGTTTCAGGTACACTCCGACAGGTGTCTACATCACATACAGTATCTTCTATTGACATTATCTTCTAATATTTGTCCACATCTGTTTTTCAGCATAAAGTACTCTGTAGCCACTTAGTGTGGACACCAGGTGAGACCACACACACAGTAACAGTCTCTTCTTCACTTCATCCCTCTCCCTAAATCCTCTAGGTTATATCAGCATTTTGGTGAACCCCTCCCGCATCTGAACTGGCTGATACAGGGGGCACAGCATGATCATAGGTGAGATGTCACTTGGTCAGGTCAACAGGAAGTATTATTAAAGATATGCTTTACATTGAAATACAGACAGATGTAGTAGTCCCAGAGTTAATGATCCCAGGTCAGTTTATATTATACAGGAAGTATTATTAAAGAGATGTAGTAGTCCCAGAGTTAATGATCCCAGGTCAGTTTATATTATACAGGAAGTATTACTAAAGAGATGTAGTAGTCCCAGAGTTAATGATCCAAGGTCAGTTTATATTATACAGGAAGTATTATTAAAGAGATGTAGTAGTCCCAGAGTTAATGATCCCAGGTCAGTTTATATTATACAGGAAGTATTACTAAAGAGATGTAGTAGTCCCAGAGTTAATGATCCAAGGTCAGTTTTGCATTTCACCTCCTGATGATTATGATGATTGACCTTGTTAGAATGAAAAAAAAACAAGGCTTAATCATGTTCTCTCTCTATCCATCTGTCTCTCGTCTGCAGGTATGTTTTGATGTGAGAGAGGATGCCAGTCCCGTCATTGCCACCTCACCCGCTCTTAAGATAACCAGCCTTGGGCCCCCAGTTGGCCCGAAGGTTAGGAGACACCGCAATTGTGATGAACTGAGAGAATATTAGGGTAGCACTGTAATTCATGAATCATATACTGCCTGCCACTGTTCTCACCTCTCTCCACACCGTCTTTCTTCCTCGTTTTATAATGCACACCATATGTGCATTGAGGTACAGATTGAACTTCTATTTACAATATAATATTACAATTATCATAATGCATGCATTATGTGTTTATAACACCTGGATAATGAACTTCTTTCAATAAATTGATCATTAGAAAACCATTTTGCAATTATGTTAGCACAAAAATAAAACTGGCCTTCTTTAGACTAGTTGAGTATCTGGAGCATCAGCATTTGTGGGTTTGATTACAGGCTCAAAATGGCCAGAAACAAAGACCTTTCTTCTGAAACTCGTCAGTCTATTCTTGTTCTGAGAAAAGTAGGTTATTCCATGCAAGAAATTGCCAAGAAACTGAAGATCTTGATGAGATACAGCACCTTCAGAAAGTATTCACACTCCTTGACTTTTTCCCACACGTTGTTGTGTTACATCCTGAATTTAAAATGTATTACATTTAGATTTTGTATCACAGACCTACACACAAAACCCCTTAATGTAAAAGGGGAAATATGTTTAGAGATTTTTTACAAATTAATAAAAAAATGAAAAGCTGAAATGTCTTGAGTCAATAATTATTCAACCACTTTGTTATGGCAAACCTAAATAAGTTCAGGAGTAAAACTATGCTTAACAAGTCACATAATACATTGTATAGACTCTGTGTTCATTAACAGTGTTTAACATGATTTTTGAATGACTACTGTCAATCTTCTAGGTGAATGGAATAAGGCGGAGTCAGGCGCAGGACACGGGTATGAGTAAAGCCACGATATTTACTCAAATTCAACAATAATCCAACAAGGGTAAACAAACAATCCAAAACACGGAACACGGAACCACTTGACAAAAACAATCACGTGCAAAACAGGGGAAGCCAGAGGGTTAAATAAGGAACACTGAATGGAATGGAAACCAGGTGAGTATAATGACAAAACAAAACGAAAATGAAACATGGATCGCTGGTGACTAGAAAGCCGGCGATGTCGACCGCCGAACGCCGCCTGAACAAGGAGAGGGACCAACTTCGGCGGAAGTCATGACAACTACCTCATCTCTGTGCACCACACATAAAATTATCTGTAAGGTCCGTCAGTCAAGCAGTGAATTGCAAACACAGAGGTGGGCACCTATTAGTAAATGGGTAAAAAATAAAAGCAGACATTGAATATCCCTTTGTGCATGGTTAAGTTACTCATTAAACTTTGGATGGTGTATCAATACACCCAGTCACTACAAAGATACAGGCGTCCTTCCTAACTCAGTTGCCGGAGAGGAAGGAAACTGCTCAGGAATTTCACCAAGAGGCCATTGGTGATGTTAAAACAGTTACAGAGTTGCTGTGATGGGAGAAAACAGATGGATCAACAACACTGTAGTTACTCCATAATATTAACCTAAATGACAGAGTTGCTGTGATGGGAGAAAACTGATGGATCAACAACACAGTAGTTACTCCATAATACTAGCCTAAATGACAGAGTGAAAAGGAGGAAGTCTGTACAGAATACAAATATTCCAAAACATGCATCCTGATTGCATTAAGGCACTATAGTAAAACTACAAAAAATGAGGCAAAGAAATGAACTTTATGTCCTTAATATAAAGCGTTATATTTGGGGCAAATGCAACACAACACTTCAGTGTACCACTCTTCATATTTTCAAGCATGGTGGTGGCAGCGTCATGTTATGTGTATGCTTGTCATCAAGGACCAGGAAGTTTATGATAAAAAGAAACAGTAGAACGAATCATTGGCAAAATCATAGAGGAAAACTTGGTTCAGTCTGCTTTCCAACAGACACTGGGAGACAAATTCACCTTTCAGCAGAACAATAAACTAAATCACAAGGACAAATCGACACTGGAGTTGCCTACCAAGACAACATTGAATGTTCCTGAGTGGCCTAGTTACAGTTTTGACTTAAATTGTATTGAAAATCTATGGCAAGACTTGAACATGGCTGTCTAGCAATGATCAACAACCAACTTGACAGAGCTTGAAGAATACAAAATAAAAAAAGAATAGTGTATTGTATAAAATATTATATATATATATTGTACAAAATGTATAAATATTGTACAATCCAGTTGTGCAAAACTTAGAGACTTACCCAGAAAGACACAGATGTAATCACTGCGAAAAGGTGATTCTTACAACTATTGACTCAGGGCTGTGAATACTTGTGTGAATGAGCTATTGCTGTATTTAATTATTAAATAGATTTGCAAATATTTCTAAAAACATGTTTTCACTTTGTCATTATGGGGTAATGAGTTTAGATGGGTGAGAAAAAAAAACACATTACATTAATCAATTTTGAATTCAGGCTGTAACAGCAAAACGTGGAATATACGTCAAGTGATATGAATATTGGCAACGGATTGGACTACTTTTGGGGTCTCAAAATATCTGACAAATGTCTATTTTAGAGTTAGTGACCTTTCATTTTTGGTAGCCTTTAATGTCATCCGTTCTGTGCCGCTCCTCCCTGTTCTGCTCACAATCGTAAGGTTTGTCCTATGTTACGAATCCCTTTTGGCCCGACAGTCT
Organism: Oncorhynchus mykiss; assembly: GCF_057628025.1. Taxonomy (NCBI): domain Eukaryota; kingdom Metazoa; phylum Chordata; class Actinopteri; order Salmoniformes; family Salmonidae; genus Oncorhynchus; species Oncorhynchus mykiss. The sequence continues at coordinate 38,450,867 of NC_143049.1, read as the reverse complement.
AGGGGGGGGGGGGGGGGGGGGGGGGGGTGGTAATGAGACGCGTAACAACTCATGCAAATAATAATTGTGACAAAGTAAAAGTGTGAACGTAATAACCAGGACAACTGAAATCTACCGTCAAACTCAAGGTTTATTTATAAACACACGGTAATGGGGGGGGAGCAGAAAAAGGGGCTGAGCTGGACCCAAGGAAAGAAACAATAAGTATGCAAAAACACCCCTAAGCTAGACTAGCCTACTTTAACAACAGCTAACTACCCAAAAATACAGTGGGTGGTCCGCCCAGTTCTAACTAGTGTATTTAACAAAGTTCACCTACGGGTAGTGTATGCCCATGGGCGACTTGTCTTGGTTTCCCCTTTTCCCACCAGCAATCAAACACACACCATAACCAAAAACAATACTCACAGGTGATGACAAAGTGATATGGAGATGCTCAAACAAAAGGCGAGGTTACGACACAAAGAGAGAGTGAAACAGAGAGATCTACATACATGGCATTTACAGAGAGATTGAGCTCTAGAGCAAACAAATGATGGGGTTTTTAAAACCATGGGGAAGGAACTGTGATAGGGTAGGAAACAGGAGGAGGTGTGTCTTCTGATTGATGATTGATTGTTGACTGATTGGGGAGTGATGATTTTCACCTGTGAGGGGAGAAGGAGAGAAAAGAAACACACACACAGGATACACACACACACAGGATAACTGTATCCGTAACATCCTAATTGATGTGATTTAGACTCTACCATCTGCAGGTCTGCACGTCCTTGACCATTCTGTGGCAGGAAAGGGGAGTTGCCCCGACCATCTCTTACAGACTCAGATAAAAACCGGCAGACTGTGGCAGGCCCTGACCATCTCTTACAGACTCAGATAAAAAACACCAGACTTGTCCAAGGTAAATTGGGTGTTTCGTCAATGTAAACTTCCACAAGGAGGTGTGAATGTTATTCTTCACTGTTGGTCTGGATCGCTTTTCTTCCCCTCGCTCTCTTCCGGAGGGAGACACCCTCTCTGACACGGGGTGAGGGAAACTACACTCGTGTACATCTCTGTGATTACCAATAATGACTACATAGAATTACATTTTTTTTTTATTTTACCTTTATTTAACTAGGCAAGTCAGTTAAGAACAAATTCTTATTTTCAATGATGGCCTAGGAACTACCTGCTCAGGGGCAGAATGACAGATTTGTACCTTGTCAGCTCGGGGGTTTGAACTTGCAACCTTCCGGTTACTAGTCCAACGCTCTAACCACTAGGCTACCCTGCCGCCCCACTTCATAGAACAAGGGAAGAAAAAAAGGCCACATGATACTATTTTGCTGAAAATGTTGCATCATACACTTTGGTCATATAATGCATCCCAGTTATGTATTATACGGTTGTTATACCTGCCTATGAGTTGTTATGACGGCTTATAGCAAGTGTTATAATGCTCTATGAGGCATTATGTTTGTGCCTCGTAGAAAGTGTTAACTTTTTTGTTTTGTTTTATTGTCTTCCACGACAAGCTTTCTACTGCTAATAGTTGCTAACGTTATTTAATAGGAAGCATTGTTTTTCAGTTAGGCAAAGAGAAGAAGAGCATCACTGTTAGAACAGCCGTGGGTATTACATAAAGCCACAGCCAGTACAGGATGGCAGTCAGTCAAGACCAAAGCTATCTCATTATGTAATGTTTACAGAGCTATTCTTTGCTAGCATCCAATTTAGCATCCTTTTGTTTTCAGGAATGTCTCTTCTTATGCCCCCCCCCCCCCCCCTCCCCCCCTCCCTATGAGACAATGGGACACGCATCAGACCGGAATACCTTTTCAGTCATCGCTATTACCATACGACAAAGCCCGAGGGGATAAAATACGATCTATTCAGGACGTTTTGCCGATCCGTTTCTAAATAAGCCCACACTGATCAATGGGCTTCTCTGTACCACGTCGTTGTCATCCCCTTTCATATTAAAATAACTCAATAATACATTACACGTTTTACTGGAGGACTTGTGAACTATTGACCAAGCTCAGATGAAAACAACAAACTGCATGCATTAGCCAACTGTGGTTGAACACAAAGAGTGGCTATTAGTTTAAATGTGATTTGGATGATTTTTTTATTTTTTTATGGGCAGGTTCATTTCTACACCTTTCTCAGGTGTATTCCCTCATCACAGTGCGTGTCAGATCTGACACCATAAGTACCAGAGCACGTGTGTAAGTCTTAGAGACGTTCCATATGTTTGACAGGAGAGAGCTCAATCCGGTTTCTTAAATTTGGACTACAACTAAAGTAAGACTATAATCCCCCAGTTTTACGGGAACGACCGATCTAGCAGAATCACACCGACGCCAGAGCTCTATTTTGAAAAGTTATATTATCTTAAAGTTGATTGCTGACATGCAAAACATTTTTGGGACTATATCAACAATGGACTAATGAAACAAATATCAAAATACAGTTGTTTTTTTTTTGGGGGGGGGGGTAGAGTTTTCCTTTAAGGGAAAAATGTAGATTTTTCCATTTGCTGTATTCTATTTATGTTGGTTTAACATCAAGGCCAGTTTAACATCAGGGCCAGTTTAACACCAGGGCCAGTTTAACATCAGGGCCAGTTTAACATCAGGGCCAGTTTAACATCAAGGCCAGTTTAACATCAAGGCCAGTTTAACATCAAGGCCAGTTTAACATCAGGGCCAGTTTAACATCAAGGCCAGTTTAACATCAGGGCCAGTTTAACATCAAGGCCAGTTTAACATCAGGGCCAGTTTAACATCAGGGCCAGTTTAACATCAAGGCCAGTTTAACATCAAGGCCAGTTTAACATCAGGGCCAGTTTAACATCAAGGCCAGTTTAACATCAGGGCCAGTTTAACATCAAGGCCAGTTTAACATCAGGGCCAGTTTAACATCAAGGCCAGTTTAACATCAGGGCCAGTTTAACATCAAGGCCAGTTTAACATCAGGGCCAGTTTAACATCAGGGCCAGTTTAACATCAGGGCCAGTTTAACATCAGTGCCAGTTTAACATCAGGGCCAGTTTAACATCAAGGCCAGTTTAACATCAAGGCCAGTTTAACATCAGGGCCAGTTTAACATCAAGGCCAGTTTAACACCAGGGCCAGTTTAACATCAGGGCCAGTTTAACATCAAGGCCAGTTTAACATCAGGGCCAGTTTAACATCAGGGCCAGTTTAACATCAAGGCCAGTTTAACATCAGGGCCAGTTTAACACCAGGGCCAGTTTAACATCAAGGCCAGTTTAACATCAGGGCCAGTTTAACATCAGTGCCAGTTTAACATCAAGGCCAGTTTAACATCAGGGCCAGTTTAACATCAGTGCCAGTTTAACATCAGGGCCAGTTTAACATCAAGGCCAGTTTAACATCAGGGCCAGTTTAACACCAGGGCCAGTTTAACATCAAGGCCAGTTTAACATCAAGGCCAGTTTAACATCAAGGCCAGTTTAACATCAAGGCCAGTTTAACATCAAGGCCAGTTTAACATCAGGGCCAGTTTAACATCAAGGCCAGTTTAACATCAGGGCCAGTTTAACATCAAGGCCAGTTTGACATCAAGGCCAGTTTGACATCAGGGCCAGTTTAACATCAGGGCCAGTTTAACATCAAGGCCAGTTTAACATCAAGGCCAGTTTAACATCAGGGCCAGTTTAACATCAAGGCCAGTTTAACATCAAGGCCAGTTTAACATCAGGGCCAGTTTAACATCAGGGCCAGTTTAACATCAGGGCCAGTTTAACATCAAGGCCAGTTTAACATCAAGGCCAGTTTAACATCAGGGCCAGTTTAACATCAAGGCCAGTTTAACATCAGGGCCAGTTTAACATCAAGGCCAGTTTAACATCAGGGCCAGTTTAACATCAGGGCCAGTTTAACATCAGGGCCAGTTTAACATCAGGGCCAGTTTAACATCAAGGCCAGTTTAACATCAAGGCCAGTTTAACATCAGGGCCAGTTTAACATCAGGGCCAGTTTAACATCAGGGCCAGTTTAACATCAGGGCCAGTTTAACATCAGGGCCAGTTTAACATCAAGGCCCTGGAGCTCTGAATGCCTTCGAAAGGCAGCCTTCATGTGCCCCTTCTACTTATCTAAGAAGGAAGCGGCAGGGCCGGCAGGGTAGCCTAGTGGTTAAACTGTTAGACTAGTAACCGGAAGGTTGCAAGTTCAAACCCCTGAGCTGACAAGGTACAAATCTGTCGTTCTGCCCCTGAACAGGCAGTTAACCCACTAGGCCGTCATTGAAAATAAGAATTAGTTCTTAACTGACTTGCCTGGTTAAATAAAGGTTAAAAAAAAGGCCTGGTGAGAGTTATGCAGTGGAAACACTACCTTCACGTATCCAAATCACTTACTGAATTCACTTCAATGAATGCAACAATTACCCCTTCTCAATCCGCATGCGAAAGTTATATAGTTATAAAGTTATATAGCATATTACGGCCGTGGCGGCTGTCGTGTAGGCCTTGTACAAACCCACGGTGTTGGATGGCCATCCATCTTGTACGGTTTATATTAGGACTGCCTCTGTCTCAGGAGCGCTTCTTGAGGCTGTCCTAATATGGATACCTTAATCCTGGGTTATACAAGCTTCACCAGGGGATTCAGAGTCTGCCAACATACAGTACTTTTCCAGAGGTACACAGTGGAACATGTCATGTAGAAGCACATTGCCAACAGTGGACCCTTCCTCATATACCCCAGTAACCGAAAGGTTGCTGGATCGAATCCCTGAGCTGACAAGGTAAAACATCTGTCGTTCTGCCCCCTGAACAAGGCAGCTCACCATCTGTGAAGACGTGGATGTCGATTAAGGCAGCCCTCTCTGATTCAGAGGGTTTGGGTTAAATGTGAAAGACACATTTCAGTTGACTAGGTACCATTCCCCCTTTCCCTTCACGGTGACTCATTAAATTGTGTCCAAGGTTCTGGGTCCCAATAGCATGTGAAGCCAGATGACTCCATTTTACTATTAGAGCACGTAACTGCTCTAGTGCTGAGACTCACCGCTTTAAATAAACGGTCTGTACTTTGGGGGGGGGGGGGCCCAGACGGGGAGCATTCGCTCCATATTGGATCGTATCTGGGGTACAGACCGTTCAGTGATAAGACAAAGACAGTGATAGGACACACACACACACACACACACACACACACACACACACACACACACACACACACACACACACAGGGCACAGTGTACCAAATACCAGGAAGCCAAGCTGATGCCTTCAAATCGCTCCCTCTTTGAAACAAAGGCACCATCCTTCTGTTATGATCGAGTTTGACTGATGGCTGCACCGCCTCACCTACTGACTTAGGGGTGACAAAATGGCGTAAACTTCGTATGGCTAATTCCGATTATGTGGGCATTATGCCAAGCCACTTTCAGTTCCAGTTCAGTGGTACTGTAATGGTGGCCTGGTTAAACCAGACTGGACGCTGGTCTAAGTGATGTCAAACAATGGTGAGAGAAGTGTTCAGTCTGGTTGAAACCACCAAAGCTACCATGACAACCTGGCTAACGCAATTACAGACACAAAGCTACCATGACAACCTGGCTAACGCAATTACAGACACAAAGCTACCATGACAACCTGGCTAACGCAATTACAGACACAAAGCTACCATGACAACCTGGCTAACGCAATTACAGACACAAAGCTACCATGACAACCTGGCTAACGCAATTACAGACACAAAGCTACCATGACAACCTGGCTAACGCAATTACAGACACAAAGCTACCATGACAACCTGGCTAACGCAATTACAGACACAAAGCTACCATGACAACCTGGCTAACGCAATTACAGACACAAAGCTACCATGACAACCTGGCTAACGCAATTACAGACACAAAGCTACCATGACAACCTGGCTAACGCAATTACAGACACAAAGCTACCATGACAACCTGGCTAACGTAATTACAGACACAAAGCTACCATGACAACCTGGCTAACGCAATTACAGACACAAAGCTACCATGACAACCTGGCTAACGCAATTACAGACAGGATGGAAATGGTTCCTGTGACCTCACAGTTCATCTTGTACGACCACAAATGAACATTATAGTCCCAATATGTAATTTCAACAGCTTGACCTTGAACACTGTGTTTGGCAAGTTGAGAAATGGGGCAAACGCTCTCAAAAATGTATTAATAGACAGAGCTACGGATGCAAGGGTTGACGGTCAATGAGATGGACATAATTCTAAGTCTATTTTGAAGCTATACATTGTGTACATACAGTGAGTGTACAAAACATTAAGAACACCTGCTCTTTCCATTACATTGACTGACCAGGTGAATCCAGGTGAAAGCTACGATCCCTTATTGATTTAACCTGTTAAATCCACTTCAATCAGTGTAGATGAAGGGGAGGAGACAGGTAAAAAAAATATACATATATATATATATATATATAAGTCTTGGACTGTGTCTGTGTGCCATTCAGAGGGTGAATGGGCAAGACAAAATATTTAAGTGCCTTTGAACAAGGTATGGTAGTAGGTGCCAGGCTCACTGGTTTGTGTCAAGAACTGCAACGCTGCTGGGGTTTTCCCCCTCAACAGTTTCCCGTGTGTATCAAGAATGGTCCACCACCCAAAGGACATCCAACCAACTTGACACAACTGCGGGAAGCATCCCGTTGGACTGCTTTAGACACCTTGTAGAGTCCATGACCCGACGAGCTGAGGCTGTTGTGAGGGCGAAAGGGGGAGGGGGGGGGGGGGGGTCAGTGCATACATTACATATTGTATACTTTACAAACGCAAATTACAAAAAAAAATATCACAAACTAGAGTAATACAACCTTTTGGCTTATGATGCGGGCTAAAATATTGACCCCACGTAGCTTGCCCACATCGGCACCATATGGGCCCGATGCAGGCTAAAATATTGACCCCACGTAGCTTGCCCACATCGGCACCATATGGGCTCGATGCAGGCTAAAATATTGACCCCACGTAGCTTGCCCACATCGGCACCATATGGGCTCGCTGCAGGCTAAAATATTGACCCCACGTAGCTTGTCCACACATTGGTTGTGGAGAAAAGTAACTAATAAATGCCATCTAGCAGATGCTTTGTTCCAAAGCCAGTTAGACTTATTGGTGCGTGCATATAGTATGAACTGGGTGAAATGGGAATCTAAACCACAACCCTGTCATTGCAAGCGCCATGCTCTTACCAACGGAGCCACACAGGACCTACAGAGGCTTTGGGAAACCCAACCCTCGTTGGTTAGCCAATCAGGCGGGTTAGTTTGCCCTATAAAACATCCCGTTCGGTTGTTTTGTGACAGGAGGACAAAGGACAAAGGGGAGATTGCATGTGCCAGTCTGTTGTGTGTATGTTGTTTGCCCAGATCCGACAATGAGACTGCTATTAACCTTTGGCCCAGTAATGGGCTGTTTTTGTGGTTTCTCCTCAGGATTGGAAATCCAGTGTACTTTCTAATGAGAACAGCTTTGTTGTCGCGAAAGCAGTGTGAGTAATGCTGAACCTCAAAAGGATGAGATCTAGGTCACCTAAATAGGGAAATATTCCTAATTCCTTCCTAATTACAGCGTTGGAAGTGTTATATAAAGTTACAAGTGGTTCTGGAAATATGAAACGGTTAAAAAGTTAACTCCTTTATGACATCAGGCAAATGTATTCATGAACCAGATTAAACAGAGAGGGAAGACAGTGACTGTGTTGGAATATCCATACTAACATACGGTATACTACACACTTAATGAGTATTTACTACAGTTGGTGTGAGTATCCGAACACAGCTAGTGGTCTGTGTCCCAAACAACACCCTATTCCCTTAATGGTGCACTACTCTTGACTAGAGCCCTGGTTAAAAAGTAATACACTATGTAGTGAATAGGGTGCCATTTTGGGAAGCGTCCAGTATTAGCCTGTTAAACTCAGACCCAGTACCCGGTCCAGGCCCCCCCGTAAAGGCCATAAATCTATGCACTATGCTCATTTGCATAGAGTATGCTCGATTTACCAAAAGTGCAAACATTTAGTATGCATGGACACCCTGACGGCCATTGTAAAACAATGCATTTACTTCTGCATCCATTTTACCTTGTACGCATCATCCACATGCGCCGTTTAGCTAGGTCATCGTTTACAATAGGAAAAGTGAATTGGAAAAGAAGTTTCCTAACCTGTCTGTTGTCTTATTTTTTAAATATTTTTTTACTCCATAACTTAAACGCCGATTGCTGCGGTCACTTTAAGAGGTCAGGCTTGACAATTCCTTCAGCCGTTTTGGTACATTGACTCACTATCAAAACCAGACGCAACTGGTTTAAAGTGGCCAAGAGACAGTCATGTGATCTCCTACCGCCATCTAGTGGACAAACTGGGAATCGGACAGGAGATATATTTACATCAATGGACAGATAAGAGGCTTCACCTTTCTCCTCATATGTGTAGCATTCCTGTAAGAAGAAAAATAGCACGTTACACAAGCCCTGCGTTTTTTTAATGCTATGTTCCTATGGGAATTTGCACATTTAGAGAGCCACCAAAAAAAGATCGATCAAATGTTTTTTTCTTTATTTTTACTAAAAATATTTTTGGAACAGTAAATGCTGACATGTTATTTCAAATCTTGCCTTTTAAATCTCTTATTCTCCAACATGGGGACAAACGGTACATTTCTGGGGGGTTTTGGGCTCTGTAGTAATGACATTGTTTCGACACCTATATCAGAATCCCACAGTTCTTACCTTTGTAACACTACTAAGCATGTATTTGTTGGCCGTATCGTTTTAAAACTGAAATGTACTTTATGAAAGTAGTATAAAATATGAATTGTTTAGAAAAATCCACCAGAGGGTGTCAGAGTTAAAGAGGTTTACTGTAGCTCAGTGTTCTGATGTGAGGTCAGAGTTAAAGAGGTTTACTGTAGCTCAGTGTTCTGATGTGAGGTCAGAGTTAACGAGGTTTACTGTAGCTCAGTGTTCTGATGTGAGGTCAGAGTTAAAGAGGTTTACTGTAGCTCAGTGTTCTGATGTGAGGTCAGAGTTAAAGAGGTTTACTGTAGCTCAGTGTTCTGATGTGAGGTCAGAGTTAAAGATGTTTACTGTAGCTCAGTGTTCTGATGTGAGGTCAGAGTTAAAGAGGTTTACTGTAGCTCAGTGTTCTGATGTGAGGTCAGAGTTAAAGAGGTTTACTGTAGCTCAGTGTTCTGATGTGAGGTCAGAGTTAAAGAGGTTTACTGTAGCTCAGTGTTCTGATGTGAGGTCAGACTTAAAGAGGTTTACTGTAGCTCAGTGTTCTGATGTGAGGTCAGAGTTAAAGAGGTTTACTGTAGCAGAGGTTTACTGTAAAGAGGTTTATTGTTGTTCAGTGTTCTGATGTGAGGTCAGAGTTAAAGAGGTTTACTGTAGCTCAGTGTTCTGATGTGAGGTCAGACTTAAAGGGGTTTACTGTAGCTCAGTGTTCTGATGTGAGGTCAGACTTAAAGAGGTTTACTGTAGCTCAGTGTTCCTGCCGAATCCACTGATTTGAAGGGGTGTCCACATACTTTTGTACACAGTGCATTCGGAAAGTTTTCAGATCCCTTGGACTTTTTCCACATTTTGTTAAGTTACACCGTTATTCTAATATTGATAGATTATTTAATTTTTTATCACCATCTACACACAATACCCCACAATAACAAAGTGAACGCAGGTTTTAAGATATTTTTGTAAATGTATTAAAATTTTAAAAAAACAGATACCTTCTTTACATAAGTATTCAGACCCGTTGCTATGAGCCTCGAAATTGAGCTAAAAGTGCATCCTGTTTCCATTGATCTTCCTTAAGATGTTTTTACAACTTGGAGTCCACCTGTGGTAAATTCAAATGATTAGACATGATTTGGAAAGCCACACACTTGTCTATATAAAGGTCCCACAGTTGACAGTGCATTTCAGAGCAAAAACCAAGCCATGAGGTCGAAGGAATTGTTCGTAGAGTCAAAGGCAGGATTGTGTCGGGGCCCAGATCTGGAGAAGGGTAACAAAACATTTCTGTAGCATTGAAGGTCCCCAAGAACACAATGGCCTCCGTCATTCTTAAATGGAAGAAGTTTGGAACTACGAAGACTCTTCCTAGAGCTGGCCGCCCTGCAGAACTGAGCAATCAAGGGAGAAGGGCCTTGGGCAGGGAGGTGACCAAGAACTCGATGGTCACCCTGACAGAGCTCCAGAGTTCCTCTGTGGAGATGGGAGATCTATCCAGAAGGACAGGCATCTCTGCAGCACTCCACCATTCAGGCCTTTGTAGTAGAGTAGCCAGACACAAACCACTCCTCAGTAAAAGTCACATGACAGCCAGCTTAGAGTTTGCCAAAAGACACCTAAAGGACTCAGACCATGAGAAACAAGATTCTCTAGTCTGATTAAACCAAGATTGAACTCTTTGGCCTGAATGCCAAGTGTCATGTCTGGAGGAAACTTGGCACCATCCCTACAGTGAAGCATGGTGGTGGCAGCATCATGCTGTCTGGATGTTTTTCAGCTGCAGGGACTGGGAGACTAGTCTGGATCGAGGGAAAGATGAACGGAGCAAAGTACAGAGAGATCCTTGATGAAAACCTGCACCAGAGCGCTCAGGACCTCAGACTGGGGCAAAGGTTCACCTTCCAGCAAGGACAACGAACCTAAGCACACAGCCAAGACAACGCAGGAGTGGCTTCGGGACTTTTTTAAAGTCTTTAAATGTCCTTGAGTGGCCCAACCAGAACCCGGACTTTAACCCGATCTAAAATCTCTGGAGGGACCTGGAAATAACTGTGCAGCAATGCTCCTCGTCCAACCTGACAGGGCTTGAGAGGATCTTCAGAAAAGAATGGGAGAAACTCCCCAAATACAGGTGTGCCAAGCTTGTAGCGTCATACACAAGATGACTTGAGGCTGTAATCGCTGCTAACGGTGCTTCAACGAAGTACTGAGTAAAGGGTCTCAATACTTATGTAAATGTAATATTTCTGTTTGTTTTTTTCTAAATTTGCACAAAAAACCTAAACACCTGTTTTTGCTTTGTCATTATTATTGTGTGTAGATTGATGAGTAAAAAAACAACAATTTAATCAATTTTAGAATAAGGTTGTAACGTCACAAAATGTAGAAAAAGTCAAGGGGTCTGAATACTTTCCAAATGCACTGTCTATAGTGTATTAGTGTATGTGTCAATTTCCTCACTACACGCAAATACGAGTGTTTCTGAATCTCACCGGTGGTATTGGGCCAGCGACTGTCCATTGTCTGGTTGTAAGCAAACCACAACATCCACAATTCAATAGGGATTTCAAGATGTGGAGGACCACCCCGTGGAGATGTGAGAAATATAAAAACACCACCCACTCGTCACTCATAATTATGTAGGGACACTGGAAAAAACACTACCCTCTCGTCACTCATAATTATGTAGCGACACTGGAAAAAACACTACCCTCTCGTCACTCATAATTATGTAGGGACACTGGAAAAAACACTACCCTCTCGTCACTCATAATTATGTAGGGACACTGGAAAAAACACTACCCTCTCGTCACTCATAATTATGTAGGGACACTGGAAAAACACTACCCTCTCGTCACTCATAATTATGTAGGGACACTGGAAAAACACTACCCTCTCGTCACTCATAATTATGTAGGGACACTGGAAAAAACACTACCCTCTCGTCACTCATAATTATGTAGGGACACTGGAAAAAACACTACCCTCTCGTCACTCATAATTATGTAGGGACACTGGAAAAACACTACCCTCTCGTCACTCATAATTATGTAGGGACACTGGAAAAAACACTACCCTCTCGTCACTCATAATTATGTAGGGACACTGGACAAAAACACTACCCTCTCGTCACTCATAATTATGTAGGGACACTGGAAAAAACACTACCCTCTCGTCACTCATAATTATGTAGGGACACTGGAAAAAACACTACCCTCTCGTCACTCATAATTATGTAGGGACACTGGAAAAAACACTACCCTCTCGTCACTCATAATTATGTAGGGACACTGGAAAAAACACTACCCTCTCGTCACTCATAATTATGTAGGGACACTGGAAAAAACACAACCCTCTCGTCACTCATAATTATGTAGGGACACTGGAAAAAACACTACCCTCTCGTCACTCATAATTATGTAGGGACACTGGAAAAAACACTACCCTCTCGTCACTCATAATTATGTAGGGACACTGGACAAAAACACTACCCTCTCGTCACTCATAATTATGTAGGGACACTGGAAAAAACACTACCCTCTCTTCACTCATAATTATGTAGGGACACTGGAAAAAACACTACCCTCTCGTCACTCATAATTATGTAGGGACACTGGAAAAACACTACCCTCTCGTCACTCATAATTATGTAGGGACACTGGAAAAAACACTACCCTCTCGTCACTCATAATTATGTAGGGACACTGGACAAAAACACTACCCTCTCGTCACTCATAATTATGTAGGGACACTGGAAAAACAACCTAAATACTGTCTAGCGGTAGTTTTCCTTTTAAAGTACACAACCTTTCCGAAGCGTAACCATTAGCAGGGGCTACTATGCATCTCAAATGGTACCCACCCATTGTCCTGCTGGGAAAAAAATTATCCTCAGAGTTGGGGAACATTGTCAGAGCAGAGATCCTCACCGATCCTCCACCAAATGTCACAGTGGGTGGGAGACCTGGAGAGGCCTTACAAGCCACAGTGTCTCGCACCCACTGTGAAATTTGGTGGAGGATCGATGATGATCTTGGGGGGGTGCTTTCAGCAAGGCTGGAATCAGACAGATTTGTCTTTGTGAAGGACGCATGAATCAAGCCACGTACAAGGTTGTCATGGGAATAAAAATTGCTTCCTTCTGCTCTGACAATGTTCCCCAATTCTGAGGATTATTTTTTTTCCAGCAGGACAATGCTCCATGCCACACAGCCAGGTCAATCAAGGTGTGGATGGAGGACCACCAGATCAAGACCCTGTCATGGCCAGCCCAGTCTCCAGACCTGAACCCCATTGAAAACCTCTGGAATGTGATCAAGAGGAAGATGGACGGTCACAAGCCATCAAACAAAGCCGAGCTGCTTGAATTGTTGCACCAGGAGTGGCATAATGTCACCCAACATCAATGTGAAAGACTGGTGGAGAGCATGCCAAGACGCATGAAAGCTGTGATTGAAAATCAGGGTTATTCCATCACATATTGATTTCTGAACTCTTCATAAATTAAAACATTAGTATTGTGTTGTTTAAAATGAAAATGGACTTATTTTCTTTACATTATTCAATGTCTGACAACAAAATTGACCAGTTGTCATTTTCTGCAAATAAATGCCCTAAATGACCCAAACACATACCTATAAATAGTAAAACCAGAGAAACTGATAATTTTGCAGTGGTCTCTTCATTTTTTTTCCTAGAGCTGTACGTATGCAATATAACTTCCAATAAATAGCATCTGAGAAAATGCACATATCTGCTGAATCTGAGTACTTTTTTTGTCTTGTTCTTTACAGTTTGTCTACAGAAAAACATTTCATTATTGTTGCAGCTCCGTCTTCAGGCTCCAGACGATGCGAGGTAACCAAACCCAACTGGGGAAATTCATCTTAACGTTATGTTTGAAATACGTATGGCTTGAAGATTGTACTGCAATGTATTTAAACACATTCTCACAAAGTCTTCAGTAAAGATAGTCTACTAAGCTGGTTGGAAATACATATTCAGTTTGCATAATTTTACATTGACAACAAAGTGAACAATATATTGCTTCGGCAATGTCATTGAATATACAGGATATTTAAAATACACTGATTAAACTCTCAAATGTTGTTTTTTTTCTATCTCTGTACCCCACACATACAATAATCTGTAAGGTCCCTCAGCTGAGCAGTGCATTTCAAACACAGATTCAACCACAAAGACCAGGGAGGTTTTCTAATACCTCGCAAAGGAGGCCACCTATTGGTAGATGGGTAAGAAAAATGAAAAAGCAAACATGGAATATCTCTTTGAGCATGGTGAAGTTATTAATTACACTTTGGATGGTGTATCAATACACCCAGTCACTACAAAGACACATGCGTCCTTCCTAACTCAGTTGCAAGAGAGGAAGGAAACTGCTCAGGGATTTCATCACGAGGCCAATGGTGACTTTAAACCAGTTACAGAGTTTAATGGCTGTGATAGGAGAACACTGAGGATAGATCAACAACATTGTAGTTACTTCACAATACTAACCTAAATGACAGAGTGAAAAGAACAATGTCTGTACAGAATAAAAATATTTAAAAAAACAAACATCCTGTTTGCAATCAGGCACAAAAGTAAAACAACAAAGAGTGTGGCAAAGAAATGAACTTTATGTCCAGGAATAAAGAGCGTTATGTTTGGGGCAAATCCAACACAACACATGACTGAGTACCACCCTTCATATTTTTAAGCATGGTGGTGTCTGCATCTTGTTTTTCAGGATATAAAAAGAAACGGAATAGAGCTAAAGCTTAACCTTGGAAAAAAACCTGGTTCAGTCTGCTTTCCAACAGACACTGGGAGACAAATTCACCTTTCAATAGGCCAAACACAAGGACAGATATACACTGGAGTTGCTTACCAAGACGACATTGAATGTTCCTGAGTGGCCTAGTTACAGTTGTGACTTAAATCGGCTTGATAATCTATGGCAGGACTTGAAAATGGTTGTCTAGCAATGATCAACAACCAACTTGACAGGGCTTTAATAATTTTTTAAAGAATAATCTGCAAATATTGTACAATCCAGGTGTGCAAAGCTCTTAAGAGACTTAGAAAGATTCACAGCTGTAATTGCTGTCAAAGGTGATTCTAACGTGTTGACTCAGGGCCGTGAATACTTATGTAAATTACATATTTCTATAAATATGCAAACATTTCTAAAAACATGTTTTCACTTTGTCATTATGGGGTATTAAAAAAAATCGTATGTAATGCCTTTTGAATTCAGGCTGTAACATAACAAAATGTGGAATAAATCAATGGGTATGAATACTTTCTGAAGGCTTTGTATGATATTATAATAAATTATAATAATACATAAATTATTATAATAAAAATCCCCATCAAAATCCGTCAATTTAAACTAGAGATATCTGTTTATTGAATGGGTTGATTCTCAATCCACCACATCCGGCTGTGGCGCTCTTCCACATCTGCAGTGGAAGGTAGCCGAGCTACCTGTCTGTCAGATCATGAGAGTTCCCGAAAACCGGTTTTCACATGAAAACGCCTGTAGTGTCCTAACGGTTTGGCCTACAAACTAGTATGACCACTCTACGGACTCGTTAAAAAAAAATGAATGGAAGTATGGAGGTCGTTTTGTGCCTACCTCAAAAAAAGGGGCTAAATATGTGTACAAAATATATATAAATATGCTAGATGTAGGACAGATACTTCAAAAACGTATTCCTTATTATTTATTTTTTGTATGTGTTTTTGCCATTTATATATGTGTTATTCCCATGCATTTGTATGGGATATGGTATTAAAGGCCAAATTCAATATTTAATTATAATGTTTTATATATATTTGTATATATACCTAAAGGGCTCCAAAAATGCCAAATCAAATAGCTAAATGCTCCATGGTTTGACTGCCAATGTTTTTAACGAACGAAATAATTGCTTGATGACCTCTACTCGCTTTGGTTGCTTGCTGTTGATCCCTTTCCACCTGAAGGTGGCAGAACACAAGTAAATGTTGATATTGTTTAAAACGCCAACGACGGAGAAGGATACGTTTTCCCTTCTTCCCGTTTATAGTATTTCCTGTTCCGGTTTTCTAAACGCGTAAACAGAGGTTTGAAAACATACATTTGGCATTTGCTTCCAAGAGAGCAAAGATAGTTTTTTTTCTCTTAGAAATAGCTTAGGTTTAGATTTTTGGAAATGTACAGACCGGATTTCAGACAACCCGGTCCGGGCGGAATGGGATCGCGAGGTGGTTTCAGAAGCCCGACAGGATTCGACAACAGCGCGGTGGGAATGCATCCTTCTCCACCGTGGGGATTTCGTGGTGGTCCCCCTCCGTCTTTTGGACCGCCTAGATTTGGCCAGTTTGATTCTCCAAATACTCCTCCAAGAGACTTTAGTGGTAACGGTAATAGGGGTTATCACAGTGGAAGTGGGGGTAAAGGAAGATTTAACAACGGCTCATCTCCAGCGTATACACCGCGTAGACAGAATCCGAGTCCTCGTGGCGCTTCGTACAGAAATTCTCCATACCACTCACAAAGTCCTGGACAACATATGGGTTATCAGGTAACTATTGAATTTTTTTTTGTTGCTTACTAAGTAACCCTTTTTGTTATAAATTGTTATTTATTTTAGCGCCTCTGGTCTGTGTTCTCGTAGATCGGGTTTTGTTTCACCTGCTATTTCCCACTCGGACGCCTCCGAATTGACGCAGGCGCGGTGTAATTAACGTTACACATTTGATATAACAAATATATTTGTCTGTCCAACGATAACCTAAATGATTCGTGAGTAGAAGACGACGAAACGCCATTTTTACCATCATGATGATTTGAGTAGATAGTATGTTTTGGCGTTTGTCTCGTTTATTTTTAGTTTCGATACCACGGCGCTTCTGTTTCTCACACGTGTCTGTAATTGACCTCCCGACGCCCCCATCATTTTATTTAATCTAATTGGTTTATAGTTTCGATGTCTCATAACGTGATGGTTCTTTCCCCTGAAGGGTTCCCCTCGGCATTCCACTCCGTTTGGGCCGCGCGGTGGCAGAGGCCAGGGGGCACAAGGTGGTGTGGAGAAGTTTTACAACGCTTCTATGCTGCAGGACCCATGGGCTAGCCTACAGCCAGTGCCGGTCACGAGCACAACCAGCTCCCAACAGCAAACCACACATACAGGCAGGCCAGGGAGATATTTCAACTAGGACTTTCCCCTTCAAACCATGCAGATGAGGCCTCAAACCTTTCCGTTTCATATTTGCCCTGTCCTTTTCTTTTGTTTCGGACTATTACCAAAAACCATTGAAGTGTGGTAAAAGTTGCCTATAACACAGACTATATAGTACAGCAGTCTTTGAAGATGTCAGAGGATTCACCAGCAATTGTTAGCGGACACACACTGTCCACTATCTGAAGCTCTTTTCCAGCACACCTTGTGATCACACCTTTACTTTTTAAACCTGATCGTGAGACTTTCTCAATTTCAGGGCAAATGGCAGCATACTAAAAACCAAACACAGGGAATCAATTATATTCAAAAAATTCTTTAGTGAATTTTTTTATTTTATCCATTTTTGCAGGCTAGTTTAATACCATATATGGTATGTCTGTGTGTACCTTTTTAATCATATGTTTCCCATTTTTAACATTGTGTCAGTATAAAGTGTTGATTAGTAAGGGGACTTTTTTTATTTACTTTTACCCCTCAGAAGGACAGCTGTGAATCTCTAGGTCTGTATCCACAAAGCATATCCCAGTGGGAATGCTGCTCTACAATCAGTGTTGCCTTGTTTTAAAAAAATAAATAAGATTACGTGGACAGATCCTAGATCAGCACTCCTACTCTGATGTTTTTGTGGATACGGGCCCTGATCTCCACAGGTTAGCATTGCGTTGGAAGAACTGATTGATTAGTTGGGTCTAGCCTGTTATGATGGACTGTATAAACCTCTAATTTGTTCTAGGCCTATTTCTAATGATATTACATGTGAAATGTATTTTACTGCTATTTCAAGATGGGCAATATAAACCAGTGACCTTGTCACTGCCTCAGGTTTCTACATGTGTAAATATGTATTCTAAAGGATATGTGTTTTCTTATTGTCGAGAAATATAATTTGGACGTTTGGTGTAATTGTTTGTAGTAAATTCAAAAAAATTGTAAAAAAAAACGGTTGTGATTAGTTTGACTTAAGACAATTGCCCGCAGCGTATCACCCTTTGCCCCGTGTAGGGTGCAGTCTTTTGGATGGGATGTTAAATGGTTGTCCTGACTGTCTGGTCATGAGGTGTTAACCCTGGTGTCCTGGCTAAATTCCCAACCTCGCCCCATTTCCATCAAGGCCACCTAATCACCCCCCCCTTCATTTCTAATTGGCATATCACTCCTCACCTGATGGCCGGTGAGCGTTGGTCGCTATGCATCACCCAGGTGGGCGAGGTGATTGTTTTTTTTCCTCCCTCGTACTATGTGAAGTGCTTTGAGTACCTCGGTTGGTAGTAAAGCGTTTAAATAGACCTGATCCATTTATTACTTCATTATGATTGGCCAAAGACTTAGGCCTACTCGATTATGTAAATGCATGAGTGGCGTCCTTATATAATCTGTTTAACTTTTAAGTCTCGATATGATGATTTTACAAATTGACATGGTGCTTGTCCCTTATGCAACAGTACTACATACTTTTGTCTATGTATATATACACACACACACACCCATCACTCACATGTGAAAATGTAGTTTACTCTGGTTTGAAATGTCTATTAAAGTTTGCTTTAACTTTTTATAGCTGTTCATCTTGTAAGGTTGTCCCAAGAAAAATACGAAACATTGACATTGTAAGTTATTTAATTTCCCCTTTTCCTTAATTTTCCAGTCAATTTACACTATTCCACGTGTTATGAGTTGAAAGGACCTCTGCTACCAGCGGCCAACATTAGGGCAGCGGGCGGCACAGACTTAATGATAGCGTCATTGCTCCTAGATATCAAGCCTCGTACAAACAGAACAATAGCATGGGATACCAGGGGGCGTGTTCATTAGGGCACACAATGGAAATGTTTTTCAACGAGAAACGGGTCTTTTCTTATTTGAGAAGTTCATAGTTCCTCACCAGTTTCATTCCATTCGGTGCCTAATGAACGAGACCCAGGTTACAATAATTGTCTTGGTAAAAAAAAGAAAAGTATTGGACCAGAGCCTAAGATATTATTTGCGGTGTGCGACTGTTAACTTCATTTAAAAAAAAAAAAAAACGTTGTCAGTTCTCACATTTTCAAACAGGACGGAAACTTAAGCATAATGGGCCATTGGTGCAATAGTTTCCCATTTCAGTGCGTCTCCTCAAGTTCATTGGTACATTCCATCCAAGGACTGGAGTAAACACCCAGCACAGTTATTAACGTGGAAGATTCTCAACTAGGGATGTTCACGCCATCATTTTCTGAAATGCATTTTCCCGTGTTAACTGTCTTCAAATATCAAAAGTAGCTTATTTTGAAATTAAAAGGTGTCTATGTTAACTACTTAAGTGTGTGTATATTGTAAATGAGAGTACATGGAACAATCAGTCGGGGTTATTGGTCTGTATAGCCTTGCCTTGACTCAACGGCACGATAGACGTTTGTCTAGCAGCAAGGTTTTCGGGTTGTGAGAAAATCCCAATGCCTTAAGGCGTCTGCATAGTACGTTCAGTTTTGTCATCGCAGAACTCGGCGAGGGGGGGGGGGTTGTGCACAAACGGCAGAAAAAAACCCATGCCGAAAAACAAAACAAAAAGGTTATTTATCAGACTATACAGAGGACCTCTGTGATATAAGGTATGTTTTATTTTTACCTTAACTAGGCAAGTCAGTTGAGAACAAATTCTTATTTTCAATGACGGCCTAGGAACAGTGGGTTAACTGCCTGTTCAGGTGCAGGACGACAGATTTCGGTTCCGGTTACTAGTCCAACGCTCTAACCACTAGGCTACCCTGCCTATAGTTAAAGGGATACAGATGTGCCTCGGGATAGAAACCTAAATTACATTTTCCAATTGCATTTTCTACACACTGATAGTTGTGTTATGGAATACTCTGAGGTGTATGATGATACGTACAATTTCATTTAGATGGATCTTTTAAGGGGCCGGGTTGAGCTTTAAGTCCATAATCCACGGGATAGAAACTGCAATCAATGGAATGATTCCCATTTTCTGTTATATGGAGGGGCCTGCACATTCCCCCTGATATTTTATAGCAGGATCTAAACAAGTGGAATATGGACTCGGCCGTTACAGAATGTACTGGTGTCTTAAATGGTAATGTACTGAAGTAGCCAGTCATAACCATTTTCCAGGACACCGATTTGTGTTTACAGGCCTAATTTTATCACCTAATTTATTAGGGAGTCATTGGAAATTCCTCCTTTCTATTTTCAGTCTTGATTACCTAGGCCAGGCTGAAAGACAAAACAAGACACTGCCAATTTTCTAAAAACAACCTCCTCCTTTGCTTATTAATGTAACTATGGTCACCAAAAGACTATCCTCTTAAATGAAGGTGACTATATCGGCCTGGTTTCCCAGACACCGATTAAGCTTAGTGCTGGACAATAAAGCAGGCTCAGTGTGAACTGAAAACCCATTTTTAGTGGCTAAGGATTCACATGTCCAGGAAAACAGCCTATTGTGTAATCTTTAGTATAAGCCCCTCAACCATTGGCCTGTTAAGTATAAGCCCCTCAACCATTGGCCTGTATAGCACGATCCAAAGTGTCACATTTCACAGCAGACTAACCAGATGGCAGAGAGACATTCCAGTGCAAGAGAGTTTAAGTTTGACTGTGGGATCCCATTCAATATCTTTCAATTAAACACCCTTAGGTTTCATGTCTATTCTGTGTGAAGTGGAGTATCCTGGAGTGACATTGAATGTAGCAGCATTTGAAATTAGCCATGAGATATAATAAATGTGCCCTTTTTTTAGTAGACTCTTTTATCCATAGTGACTTGGTCATGCGTGCGTATGGGTGGTCCCGGGAACAAATCGAACCCACTACACTGGCGTAATAAGCGCCACGCTCTACCAACTGAGCTATACAAAATGGGACTATAGTGATTTACTATCACACTGCAAACATTGCGTGAGCGTTCCGATAGCATCTTTTGTTTGTGACTGCTACACCAGTGGCATACCTCAGATGTCAGAGCCAGCCACTCGTTTTAAGTTTTCCTAAATTGACTATCTCTCAGAACGATAATTTAAGAGGGGTCATTACTGTTCTTGGGATAAAATATTACAATTGAAAGTAAATGTAAAGTCTTGTCATTTGTGGCCTCAAATTCCTTTTTTGGTTTCAGTTGTAGTCTTACCATTTTAGTGTTTACTATAATTGGATGACAAACTCCCCTTTAGTGAACTCACCTTTAAAAATAATAATAATAAATAAAAAAGACAGGATTTTCTCTCCCTTGGCCATGGCTTCTGAGAGGGAAACCTGGGTAATGTTCATTACAGAACGCAACAGATATTTTAACTTCTTGCAACAGAAAGCTAAAATGAGCAATTGTTATTAGACAAGTCCAGGTAGTCCCTCCCTGTTTCAGTCCATTTTCTTCCATTTGGTACCAAATGAACACGACCCAGAGGAATGGGCAAGGTGGAGGAGGGCTCGGGAAGGAAGCCGATGAACAGAACGCCTCATGCCACTATAAAATACAGCATCGCTCTCTGATTCTCTTGGCCAGGCTCTTCCTCTTCTTCTTTCCGTTCTTCTCTTTGCCATCCTCCATTTTTCTGGCTCTGATCTCACGCATCAGGTCAAAAAATACCTGCAAGGAAGAAAATTTCCTTGGTCACTGATTATTTTGTATTTTTCTCTGCTGGGGGGGGGGGGGGGGGGGGGTCGCCAAATACTGAATATAGCTTCATGAACAGATACAAAAACAGGCCTAGTTATGATGCTGTAAAATCCTTTCTGTGCAGAAGTTTATAGACAGCATTAACATTTCTTTGGTAGTTTGCCTCCCTCCTATACTCATTTATATGACCTCACACACCACATATCACAAACAATTGTTATGGCCAAATGAACTAGGGTTTCCTACACTGTAAGCAGTCTAAGGACAAGGTTTGACAGGAATCCATACCCCCCCCCCCCCCGTACTGTTTTCAAATGCTAACGTTACGAAACTGAAACCAAAGCATGGATTGCTGTCATTATCCCTTCAATTAAAATCATTGACCTATTACAGGTCTATCTCACGGTCGTTGGATTGCATTGCTAAGAACAATCATGAGTTGTCAAACCACACCCCACTAATTAGCTGATTGATCCAACAGCGAATCCACAAATACAGGTGATCACGGCCACTTGACCATCCGCGTGGATATTTAGGTGGAGAGGGTCAGGTGAGTGTTCTATTGAGGATCTTGTATTTGTCAGTAAGCTACTGACAAATAGAAGTTACTTCTTTTTTTTTGGTCATGTGCACAAGTACAGTGAAATGCCTCTTGCTAGCTATTTCCCTACAATGCAGTAATATCAGGAGTACTTTAAAGTAAAAAAAGGAACACTAGAGTAATTACACTATATACAGGGTCAGTTAATACCATACTATATACAGGGTACAGGGTCAGTTAATACCATACTATATACAGGGTCAGTTAATACCATACTATATACAGGGTCAGTTAATACCATACTATATACAGGGTCAGTTAATACCATACTATATACAGGGTCAGTTAATACCATACTATATACAGGGTCAGTTAATACCATACTATATACAGGGTCAGTTAATACCATACTATATACAGGGTCAGTTAATACCATACTATTTACAGGGTACAGGGTCAGTTAAAACCATACTATATACAGGGTCAGTTAATACCACACTATATACAGGGTCAGTTAATACCATACTATATACAGGGTCAGTTAATACCATATTATATACAGAGTCAGTTAATACCATACTATATACAGGGTACAGGGTCAGTTAATACCATACTATATACAGGGTCAGTTAATACCATACTATATACAGGGTCAGTTAATACCATACTATATACAGGGTCAGTTAATACCATACTATATACAGGGTCAGTTAATACCATACTATATACAGGGTCAGTTAATACCATACTATATACAGGGTCAGTTAATACCATACTATATACAGGGTCAGTTAATACCATACTATATACAGGGTCAGTTAATACCATACTATATACAGGGTCAGTTAATACCATACTATATACAGGGTCAGTTAATACCATACTATATACAGGGTCAGTTAATACCATACTATATACAGGGTCAGTTAATACCATACTATATACAGGGTCAGTTAATACCATACTATATACAGGGTACAGGGTCAGTTAATACCATACTGTATACAGGGTCAGTTAATACCATACTATATACAGGGTCAGTTAATACCATACTATATACAGGGTCAGTTAATACCATACTATTACAGGGTCAGTTAATACCACACTATATACAGGGTCAGTTAATACCACACTATATACAGGGTCAGTTAATACCGTACTATATACAGGGTCAGTTAATACCACACTATATACAGGGTCAGTTAATACCATAATATATACAGGGTCAGTTAATACCACACTATATACAGGGTCAGTTAATACCATACTATATTCAGGGTCAGTTAATACCATATTATATACAGGGTCAGTTAATACCATATTATATACAGGGTCAGTTAATACCATATTATATACAGGGTCAGTTAATACCACACTATATACAGGGTCAGTTAATACCACACTATATACAGGGTCAGTTACCACACTATATACAGGGTCAGTTAATACCATGCTATATACCGGGTCAGGTTAATACTATATACAGGGTCAGTTAATACCACACTATATACAGGGTCAGTTAATACCATACTATGTACAGGGTCAGTTAATACCACACTATATATACCTGGGTGTCTGGTTAGACTGTAAACTCTCCTTCCAGACTCACATTAAGCATCTCCAATCCAACTGACCATCCTACCGATCCTTGACTTTGGTGATGTCATCTATAAAATAGCCTCCAACACTCTACTCAACCAACTGGATGCCGTCTATCACAGTGCCATCCGTTTTGTCACCAAAGCCCCATACACTACCCACCATTGCAACCTGTACGCTCTCGTTGGTTGGCCCTCGCTTCATACTCGTCGCCAAACCCACTGGCTCCAGGTCATCTACAAGTCTCTGCTAGGTAAAGCCCCACCTTATCTCAGCTCACTGGTCACCATAGCAGCACCCACCTGTAGCACACGCTCCAGCAGGTATATCTCACTGGTCACCCCCAAAGCCAATTCCTCCTTTGGTCGTCTTTCCTTCCAGTTCTCTGCTGCCAATGACTGGAACGAACTACAAAAATCTCTGAAGCTGGAAACTCACATCTCCCTCACTAGCTTTAAGCACCAGCTGTCAGAGCAGCTCACAGATCACTGCACCTGTACGTAGCCTATCTGTAAACAGCCCATCTATCTACCTACCTCATCCCCATACTGTATTTATTTATCTTGCTCCTTTGCAGTTGCAAATGAGAACTTGTTCTCAACTAGCCTACCTGGTTAAATAAAGGTGATTTTTGTTTTGTATATTTAAAAGATAAATAAACAGGGTCAGTTAATACCATATTATATACAGGGTCAGTTAAAAACCATACTATATACAGGGTCAGTTAAAAACCATACTATATACAGGGTCAGTTAATACCACACTATATACAGAGTCAGTTAATACCACACTATATACAGGGTCAGTTAATACCACACTATATACAGGGTCAGTTAATACCATACTATATACAGGGTCAGTTTAATACCATACTATATACAGGGTCAGTTAATACCATACTATATACAGGGTCAGTTAATACCACACTATATACAGGGTCAGTTAATACCATACTATATACAGGGTCAGTTAATACCACACTATATTCAGGGTCAGTTAATACCATACTATATACAGGGTCAGTTAATACCATACTATATACAGGGTCAGTTAATACCATACTATATACAGGGTCAGTTCCAGTACCATACTATATACAGGGTCAGTTCCAGTACCATATTAACAATGTGCAGGGTTACTGGAGTGATGGAGGTAGATATGTAGGGGTAAGGTGACTAGGCATCATGATATATGATAAACAGCAGTGTGTGTGTGGAGGCAGTATGAATGTGTAGAGGTCTGGGAGTGCATAATCAGTCAATTAAATAGAAAAACCATTAGGCCAAGTCCTGGAATGAAAGGGCTTTTTTGGCCTGGAATGAAGGGGCTTTTTTGGCCTGGAATAGGCTTTGTGCCTGGGAAACCAAATAAAATACAATTTTATTGGTCACACACACACATGGTTAGCAGATGTTAATGCGAGTGTAGCGAAATGCTTGTGCCTCTAGTTCCAACCGTGCAGTAATATCTAACAAGTCATCTAACAATTTCACAACCCCCCTTGTATGTAAAATAATTAAATAAAGGCCCTATCACCTTGTCAACATTTGCACGGGTCTTGGCGGAGGTCTCCACGTAGCTGACGCCCCACTGCTCGGCCCGGGCCTTGGCCTCCTCGCCGCTCACCTGCCTCCGCTCCTCCAGGTCTGACTTATTACCCACCAGGAGGAAGGGAACATTCTCATCCTCCTTCACTCGCAGGATTTGTTCTCTGGAGAGGAAAGAGGGAGATCATGTCATCCTATAGATCTATGGAGAGGAAAGAGGGAGGTCATGTCATCCTATAGATCTCTGGAGAGGAAAGAGGGAGGTCATGTCATCCTATAGATCTCTGGAGAGGAAAGAGGGAGGTCATGTCATCCTATAGATCTCTGGAGAGGAAAGAGGGAGGTCATGTCATCCTATAGATCTCTGGAGAGGAGAGGGGTCATATCATCCTATAGATCTCTGGAGAGGAGAGGGGTCATATCATCCTATAGATCTCTGGAGAGGAGAGGGGTCATATCATCCTATAGATCTCTGGAGAGCGAATGGAACTCATTCCTGAATTGACCTACCCCAAAACCTGGTCTCTCCTTTTCATTTCAAAGCCCACCCTTATTACCTGAAGTCAACGGTGGCGGCGAACGACTCGGCCTCGGTGATGGAGAAGACGCAGAGGAAGCCCTCACCGCTGCGGAAGTAGTTGTCTCGGATGGCGGCATAGTCCTCCTGGCCCGCTGTGTCCAAGATGTCGATCTGCACCTCCTCTCCGTCCAATACCACCTTCTTCCTGTAGCTGTCCGCCTTGGTGGGCTCGTAGTCCTCCACAAACTGATGGAGAGAAGTAGGAGAAAAAGATGGGACATATTGAGGAAGAGTTTCTTTAGAAGTCCAGGTTTACGTTATAACAAAATGTTTTGAAGATTAAACCACAATGTAATTTTGGCCCAAGCAGACCATCACCTGACAGAATTGAGGAAGAGAAAAGTCCTTTTGAGAGTGGACGATGGGGCCTTAGTGGGGAGTTTCCACAATTGATATCAGTGACCAGGAGTGTCCATTTTCATGGACATCTTGGCCCCGTTTTGAATATTCTTTAAAAAAAAGCATTCTTCTTTCCTTGAAGTAATCACTGATCTGACTGGCTTGGTGTATGCAAGCTTTCCACTGCATTGATTTCACTGGTTATGTCGTGTCAGAACAGTGAATTTATTTCAAGGAAGGAAGGAAGGAAGGAAACAACACAATGATTATTGTAACAGGTGTGTGGAGACCGTTGATGACATCAGTGGCTCACCTCGTCATACATGAACTGTAGGGTGAGGGCCGACTTGCCCACTCCTCCGCTCCCCACCATGATCACCTTGTGGAGGGCCAGAGAGTTCTGCCCCTTGGGCTTGTTGGTCGTCATGACCGCTCACACACAGACTCACTCACAGGGAGGGAAAGAAGAGAGGGAGAGGAGGAGGAGGGGGAGAGGGGAGACGGAACCGAGGCAAAAGGTTGGTTTGAAAGTCAGGGAATCGGCAGAGGGTGGTAATGTCTCAGCATTAAGGGTGATCCAACAGTCCCTGTGAAGAAGAAAATGAAATAAATACATGGCACTGTTCAAAGTAGTAATCTTTAAGCTTTAAAACTTTCCCATCATATAAAAAAAAAAAATTCCCCAGACATACAGTAGGCCAATGTTGGCATAGATCATTTAGATTACCTGAACTTTAGAAAACAAAAGTTTAATTCACCCAGTGTTTCATTCATGTCCATCTAGCATTTTAAGATGCTACTCTAAACATTGACGTAGCATATAGTCCGTGTTGAACACCTTTTCACACGACCACACGTGCATTCTAAAATCAGACGGTTGATGGTTGCTCAGTTCAAGGTAGGAAAAGGAAAAGTATTGTCTTGTGAAGTCTAGGCCTACCTGTAACAATTTTTTTTATTTTTAAATGGACGATAAGCCCTATTTCATTTGAGGATCTGTCATAAAAGATGTAAAAAGAGGCTCGTCGTTATTTACAACAACAACAACAAGCAGCTGCAAGGTCCTCTGCCTCCAAAAACTGGTCAATGTGTCCTGAGGCCAAACCAGTTCTCCTAGCCATTGATAGGCTTAAAGGGTTGGTATTGTTTATATGCAGTTGTTGGGTTTGTTTTAAGCAAACACTGTTTAAGTGCTACATCAGGACACAATCACTCTTTTCTAAAGCCAGAGAGTAGGCGGGAGAGAGCACAACAACACCCCCTTTTGTCTCAGCAGCTGGCCATTCCCTCATTAAATTTCACATGAGTCAGAAGTGTAGTTTTAGGGAGGGGGGGGGGGGGGATGTTTTTTCATTGTCAATCATTAAATTTTGCCCATATTCTTGAATGTTAAGATCACAAAATAAACCTAATCTGCTAATAATTAATTTAAATATTGTGATTGTAGAAAAATAGGTAAATTATTTCAAAAATATAGGTTTGTTATTTCTACATGTTTTAGTCTTAGGTTCAGACTGGAGTTTTCTTTTATAATGTTAATACTAGCTACAGTGGTTAGCAAGCTCGAAGGAAGTCTTTATTTATTTTACTAGGCAAGTCAGTTAAGAACAAATTCTTATTTACATTAATCGCCTACCCCAACCAAACCCTAACCCGGATGACGCTGGACCAATTGTGCGCCGCCCTATGGTACTCCCAATCATGGCCGGTTGTGATACAGCCTGGAATCGAACCAGGGTCTGTAGTGATGTGTCTAGCACTGAGATGCAGTGCCTTAGACCGCTGTGCCACTCGGGAGCCCCAATACTTATCAGTGGGGATAAGGGGATTGGGGATTGCTAGCTATGATCCCATAACCTATATTGCCTATGAAGCGTGACTGTCTCATGACATTTAACCGTGGATGTACGGAGAAAATGCCCTCTGTCTCTTGTCACCCCTGTTGACTCCCACATGTGGGGAGTTTGTGCTCTCCGATATGCTAAGTCAAGTGGTCGGCCAATGACGATCATTGTGATTCTACAAGTAGAAAACGGTAGATTCATCGCTACGGGGTCGGGCACGCAGCAGGTACCGCTTTTGTTCAGGCAAGAGAAGGAAACGGCCTCCCAACTGCGACAAGTACTTATCGGCAACAAGACTCTGGGGAATGTTTTAACGCTTGAGGGTTTAGCGGCACCTTCTAACAATACAGTACAAGCGATTTAGGCTAGGCTTATATAGTATAGCGTAGTGTGGTATAGTAGTAGCTTGTAGTATCAGGTCACTGTCGACGGCAGCAGACCACGACCGGGTGGTCCAGCCTGGGGACTGGCATAACAGATGCCATGACATCACCCATGTGGGTGATGGGTCCAAGTTCGGAGGCTCACATTTAGGACAAAAGGCCTACATTAGAATCTAAAGTACAGGATAAGTGTGACAATGGGCTGATTGATACCCTGGCAGTGGAAATGTCAGCCATCACATTATCTAGCCCTAGGCTGTGTTTCTGGTGGTGGGGCCAATGGCCAATTGATCAACCATAAGTCCTTTAATAATCCTAGTCAATACAATATCTACTAAAGACTTAAGCATACTGATATCGGTTGATCAAAAACCCTCCTAACCTGGGTAAGGGTTTAGTCACCTCAAACGAGGCCATAACGGTCTTTTTAAGCTGCACTATACAGAAATTGTTCCTCCATTTTCTGGTTGCTAAAATATCTAATATTTAGCCTAATTTCAGTTTGTGACAAAACAAGCAGGTACAGTGTCTTTGGAAAGTATTCAGACCTGATAGAGACATACCCCAAGCGACTGTAATCGCAGCAAAATGTGGCGCTACAAAGTATTAACTTAAGGGGGCTGAATCATTTTGCACGCCCAATTTTTCAGTTTTTGATTTGTTAAAAAAGTTTGAAATATCCAATAAATGTCGTTCCACTTCATGATTGTGTCCCACTTGTTGTTGATTCTTCACAAAAAAATACAGTTTTATATCTTTATGTTTGAAGCCTGAAATGTGGCAAAAGGTCGCAAAGTTCAAGGGGGCCGAATACTTTCGCAAGGCACTGTAGCTGTGTGTCATACCCAAGAAGACTCGAAGCTGTCATTTCTGCCAAAGGTCTGAATATTTTCCGAAGGCACTGTATAAACCTGTTTTTGCTTTGTCATTATGGGGTGTGTAGATTTGATGGGGAAAAAAACCCCTATTTAATCCATTTTAGAATAAGGCTGTAATGTAACAATGTGGAAAAAGTCAAGGGGTCTGAATATTTTCCGAAGGCACGTATAGTGTAGAGAATCATCGTACCAGTTAAACTGCTGTGAAATATATTTTTCCACAACCAAAAATACTGTATTTTCAGCTGTTCTGAAGTTGGCGTACAAAACCGGATGTAAGACGCAAAAAAAACGAAACTTAAGAACGGGAAGCATAGAAATAACGTGAATAGATCAGTTCATACTGCTTCTTAGACCTGCTTTCAATGAGTGACAGATCTATATCTTACATTTCTATGTGAATTTGGACAAGTCGGACAAAAAGTTACATATTCATGTTCGGTACGAAACGGCTGAAAACGTTCCCGAAACTGTAAAGTATTGGGCTATCTGTACATTTTAAGAAACGGATCGATTTCTGTTGCAAAACATTTTTGCCTAAATGAAATGACCCTGAGCATTATCACAAAACAATGATAAAAGGCCATTGGATCAACTGTGAAAAACTAGAGGTAGGCCTATTTCTTGAACTGGACCGAGTGGAACTAGGGTGTCAAATCACTAGCTCTAACATCATCGATGGAATTCCAGAATTTCCCTGAGTTTTTAAAGCTGGCCCTCGAAATATGCAAGGGAGTGCCAATATTGGCAATGCATGCTACACCGGTCTGCCTTTTTTAATAGCTAATCAAATGAAGAGAACAGCCTAGACAGTTATGTCATCTGCTCACCATGTCCGTAATAGACATTGGTCTATACAGCAGTGAGGGGAATGTCAAGCAGGAGGACAGGATCTGTGGTAGCTCCCACCACAGAATAGCAATAGTTGAATCAGGAGTTGGAATCTAGCAAGTACGCGGAAACGCAAGGGGTACAGAGGGAGGTCTCAAGGATCAGTTTAGGAGAAGGAAGAGGAAGTAGTATTCTTTCCTTGCTATCTGCTGGAAAATCAGAGCTCACTTTATTAGCTTTATACATCAGCCATTAAAGTTGTCCCTACACACTGATCCTGGGTCAATTTACCATTCACCCCCCCCCACTAATGGTTAAGACTAAAGGTTTACTGGGGAAGCTGATCCTAGATCTGCACCTAGTTGAATCCTCACAACGGAGAGGTGAGAAATAGGGATTCCTTTGATCACGAACCCTGAGGGCAGTGCATGGATCTCTGTCGGGCTGGATGATATATCGTGTATGCCTGTATGGATTTTTACAATAGTCAATAGCGATAGTTTTGATTCAATGTTAAAATGTTCTACTTCACTGTCAGTTTTGTCCTAGTTTGGTTGAGTATAAAACCCATCAAAATGGAGAAAGCCCATTTAAAATTAAAATACATCATTTTTCTGCTATTCAAGAGTCACGCATTACTCAGAAAATGTAATTCTAATCGTTCATTATTCAGAAACATACAATACCTTCATACCGCCCCCCCCCCCCCAAAAAAAATAAAATGGATATATTTTTGCCCATATCGCTCATCCCTACCCTGAGGGCAGTGAGTGTATCTCCGTCTGAACAACACTGCCAAACCCAGATGGCAAACAAGCTCAACCAACTGACAGTCTGTCATTTGCCTATGTAACCTATATGCCAATGACATTTGTGTGATGTAAATTGGGTGGTGTCTCCACTCCCCAGCCCTTGTGAAGGCTCCCGAGTGGCGCAGTGGTCTAAAGAACTGCATCTCGGTGCGAGAGGTGTCACTACAGACCCTGGTTCGATTCCAGGCTGTATCACAACCGGCCGTGATTGGGAGTCCCATAGGGCGGTGCACAATTGGTCCAGTGGCGTCCGGGTTAGGGTTTGGCCGGGGTAGGCCGTCATTGAAAATCAGAATTTGTTCTTAAGCGGCTTGCCTGGTTAAATAAAAGGTTGAATAAATATATATTTTTTTTTTCAGTCTTCCCTTCCTCCTCTTACTAAAACTACATATTGTGTACTAATCGTACTACGTACTGTTTTGAACGTACTGTTTAGTAAACGTATGCAGTTATAAATAAAACATACTAGGCTCACGTATACTAAATGTGTTATCCAATTGCGTTGATTCATTCGTCCATTTTGCACCTCCCCAATTTATCTGATTTATTAGCAACGTCAAACACGAGTGGGTCCGAAAATATCTTCCTCAGTAGCATGCAGCAAATTCGTACTAGACGAAAAGCCGAAATAAATGACATTCTGACATTTGAAGCATTACTACTGTTTCTTTTTATATTT
Source organism: Oncorhynchus mykiss (assembly GCF_057628025.1). NCBI lineage: Eukaryota > Metazoa > Chordata > Actinopteri > Salmoniformes > Salmonidae > Oncorhynchus > Oncorhynchus mykiss. The sequence continues at coordinate 38,419,225 of NC_143049.1, read as the reverse complement.
CACATTGTATAAAACGTTCTTATTTTCACGTACACAATTAGTGAATTGAATGCAAATCAGAAGGCAAGTACTAGTACCTATTCCAACACGGACAATGGTTTTCCCCGTTGTGTGTTTAATAAATTGTAGGCCAAAAGAAACACTAGCACCTTCCCTTACTAGCACCAATTTTGCTGATGGCTACTTTGAGGAACATTTGACTTAGTATGACTGGGATGTGGTTGTCTTGCCTAGCTATCTTTAGTGCATTCATCTTAACTATAAGTCACTCTGGATAACAGCGTCTGCTAGGCTAAATGACCTAAAATGTTTATGGCAGCTGTGGCCTCCAAGCTTCACTGTAAATGGCAGCTGTGGCCTCCAAGCTTCACTGTAAATGGCAGCTGTGGCCTCCAAGCTTCACTGTCAATGGCAGCTGTGGCCTCCAAGCTTCACTGTCAATGGCAGCTGTGGCCTCCAAGCTTCACTGTCAATGGCAGCTGTGGCCTCCAAGCTTCACTGTCAATGGCAGCTGTGGCCTCCAAGCTTCACTGTAAATGGCAGCTGTGGCCTCCAAGCTTCACTGTCAATGGCAGCTGTGGCCTCCAAGCTTCACTGTCAATGGTAGCTGTGGCCTCCAAGCTTCACTGTAAATGGCAGCTGTGGCCTCCAAGCTTCACTGTCAATGGCAGCTGTGGCCTCCAAGCTTCACTGTCAATGGCAGCTGTGGCCTCCAAGCTTCACTGTCAATGGCAGCTGTGGCCTCCAAGCTTCACTGTAAATGGCAGCTGTGGCCTCCAAGCTTCACTGTAAAACACGTCTAGTACTGACTGACATTCTTATAATTCCACAAGGTTGTGCGGGTACTTCTGTGGGCATTGTTAACAGTGATGAAAAGTCCAGATGCCCATCTGTTTTGTTATTTGAATGACTGCCGGAAGTAGTTAGCTAGCGGTTGTGTTTTTAGAAAATAGTGTAGTGGCTAAACATCCTGTTAGAAGAACTATCCAACTTTGAATCCCAAATGGCACCATATTCCCTACATAGTGCCCTCATAGCCCATAGGGCTCTGGTCTAAAGTAGTGCACTATAGAGGGAATAGGGTGCCATAGGGCTCTGGTCAAAACTAGTGCACTATAGAGGGAATAGGGCTCTGGTCTAAAGTAGTGCAGTATATAAGGAATAGAGTCCCATTTAAGTTTCCATATTGGGAATAGGACTCTCCCTGGCCAATTGTTTCCCACATGGCCAACACACCCAAAACCATGGCCACCAAGTTTCGATTTGTTTTCATGCTAACTTGCAAATTATTCATTTATTACCCTTTTACCAGGTAAGTTGACTGAGAACACATTTCTCATTTACAGCAATGACCTGGGGAATAGTTACAGGGGAGAGATAAATGAGCCAATTGGACACTGGCCATGATTAGGTGGCCATGATGGTATGAGGGCCATGGATTCTTAAGTGATCAGAGTCAGGACACCTGTTTTAATGTCCCATTTGAAAGACAGCACAAGGCAATGTCCAGAGGAAAGAGTGCCTCCTACTGACACTCCAACACTTCCAGCAGCGTCTGGTCTCCCATCCAGGGACTGACCAGGACCGGCCCTGCTTAGCTTCAAAGGCCAGCCAGCAGTGGGATACAGGGTGGTATGCTGCTGGCAATCAGTTCAGTGATCAACTCAAATTCACACAGACAAGTGAAACACTACCTTGAAGACTATTAGGCCTTATGACTCCACAAATTAAATGTTCTGTAAAATTATTCTGAAACCAAATCTTTCTCTATACACAGACATTCTCCGAAATAAACCCCGGTCACCTCAAAACCTGTGCCCTGTCTTGACATCTCGTAGCCCCAGTATCAATGTAGGACTGTTCTAGGCTCTGTGGTGACATTTTTTAAAACGTTTTTGTTGTTGTTGTAATTACAAGGTGCACATGTGCTACTAAATGTAACATTTTTTGGAGTGCATAATGAATCGGACCACAATGGAAAAACACGGCAATCGGCATTTGAAACAATAAAGCACCTCTCCGCCACTGTTTCGGTAAAAGATTGAAGGATAGCGCTGGGGAAATGTAACCACTCAAATTCATAGAGCTATGGAATGCAAGGACTGACAATCCATGGTATCAACATACAGCAGGGTTGCCCAATAGGTGGTACGTGGGCCAAACTTTGCCTTCGGGTGAATCTATATGCTCGCCCCCAAAATGTTCTGAGCAAAAATACCATTTTCGTTTGGACACAAGACTCAAAATCACCAAGGTAAGGAGGTCAAAGTGATTTGCAGTGGCCATGTTTTTATTACTAATATCAGCCTTGTGTTTTGCGATGCGGAGTTTCAATGCTTGTTTAGTTGGACAAATATAAGCAGACCAGCAGATGCATTTGAGCATGTTTATACCATTTGTGGTGCTATAATTAATGAAGCTTTGGCTTTCTTTACCTGTTCTCGGGTGGTAAAACAGAGTTGGTATTGGTTGTGTTGTCAAAATATATAGCGCATTTGGAAAGTATTCAGACCCCTTGATTTTGTTACGTTACAGCCTTATTCCAAAATTGATAAAAAATCCCCCAATCTCCACACAATACCCCATAATGACAAAGCAAAAACAGGTTTAGAATTTTTGGCAAATTATAAAAATAAGAAAAACAGATATCACATTTACGTAAGTATTCAGACAATTTACTCAGTACTATGTTGAAGCACCTTTGGCAGCGATTACAGCCTCGAGTCTTCTTGGGTATGACGCTACACGCTTGGCACACCTGTATTCAGAGAATTGTCCCAAAACCACTCCTGCGTTGTCTTAGCTTGTGTGCTTAGGGTCGTTGTCCTGTTGGAAGGTGAACCGTCGTCCCAGTCTGAGGTCCTGAGTGCTCTGGAGCAGGTTTTCATCAAGGATCTCTCTGTACTTTGCTCCTTTCATCTTTCCCTCGATCCTGACAAGTCTCCCAGTCCCTGCCGCTGAAAAACATCCCTACAGCATGATGCTGCCACCACCTTGCTTCACCGTAGGGATGGTGCCAGGTTTCCTCCAGATGTGACACTTGGCATTCAGACCCAAGAGTTCAATCTTGGTTTCATCAGACCAGAGAATCTTGTTTTTCATGGTCGGAGTCTTTTAGGTGCCTTTTGGCAAACTCCAAGTGGGCGGTCATGTGCCTTTCTTTTTTTTTTTTTACTGAGGAGTGGCTTCTGTCTGGCCACTACCATAAAGGCCTGATTGGTGGAGTGCTGCAGAGATGGTTGTCCTTCTGGAAGGTTCTCCAATCTCCACAGAAAAACTCTGGAGCTTTGTCAGTGACCATCGGGTTCTTGTTCCACCTCCCCGACCAAGGCCCTTCTCCCCCGATTGCTCAATTTGGCTGGGCGGCCAGCCCGAAGAAGAGCCTTGGTGGTTCTAAAATTCTTCCATGTAAGAATGATTGAGGCCACTGTGTTCTTGGGGACCTTCAATGTTGCAAAAAAATATTGGTGCCCTTCCCAGATCTGTGCCTTGACACAATCCTGTCTCTGAGCTCTACGGACAATTCCTTCGACCTCATGGCTTGGTTTTTGCTGAAATGCACTGTCAACTGTGGGACCTTATATAGACCGGCATGTGCCTTTCCAAATCATGTCCAATCAATAGAATGTACCACAGCTGGACTCCAATCAAGTTGTAGGAACATCAAGCGGGGCGGCAGGGTAGCCTAGTGGTTAGAGCATTGGACTAGTAACCGGAAGGTTGCGAGTTCAAACCCCCGAGCTGACAAGGTTCTGCCCCTGAACAGGCAGTTAACCCGTTGAAAATAAGAATTTGTTCTTAACTGACTTGCCTGGTTAAATAAAGGAAAAATAAATAAATAAAAGGATGATCAATAACAGGATGCACCTGAGCTCAATTTGAAGTCTCGTAGCAAAGGTACAAGGTATCTTTTTTTAATATAAATTTGCAAAAATGTCTACCTGTTTTGTCATTATGGGGTATTGTGTGTATATTGATAAGGGGGGGAAAGTCAAGGGGTCTGAATACTTTCCGAAGGCACTGTACACAGTGGCCACGTCGTGTGATCGAGGCGTTAGGATAACAAATGCGAGGGGGCAATATTGTTAAATCTCATAGATTTTCAGCAGGTATATATCTCTCTGGTCACCCCCAAAACCAATTCTTCCTTTAGCCGCCTCTCCTTCCAGCTCTCTGCTGCCAATCAATGACTGGAACGAACTACAAAAATCTCTGAAAATTGAAAACACTTATCTTCCTCACTAGCTTTAAGCACCAGCTGTCAGAGCAGCTCACAGATTACTGAACCTGTACATAGCCCATCTATAATTCAGCCCAAACAACTACCTCTCCCCCTACTGTATTTATTTATTTAGCTCCTTTGCACCCCATTATTTATATCTCTACTTTGCACATTCTTCCACTGCAAATCTACCATTCCAGTATTTTACTTGCTATATTGTATGTACTTTGCCACCATGGCCTTTTTTTGCCTTTACCTCCCTTATCCCACCTCACTTGCTCACATCGTATATAGACTTGTTTCTACTGTATTGTTGACTGTATGTTTGTTTTACTCCATGTGTAACTCTGTGTTGTTGTATGTGTCGAACTGCTTTGCTTTATTTTGGCCAGGTCGCAATTGTAAACGAGAACTTGTTCTCAACTAGCTTGTTAAATAAAGGTGAAATAAATAAAAAAATAAAAATTTAATTTTGATGACTTGAGGATGTTCCATTGTTTCAAAAACAATGGATTTGTCACGACTGGCACATTGCCGTTTTGTCTTGGTTTCTACTAGTGTCATTGAGTAGGCTTTTAACTTTCAGTCTCTCCCCAGGCCTGTTTGATCACACCGACAGCATCAGTGCATTTTGGTACACCAGAAATACATTCATTTTGCAATGTAAGGCTGCGTTTCAGAGGCAGTTGCAGTGCGTTCTGTGTGATGCATACGTTGGATGTATCAAACGTACGCATCAGACTGTATGTGTAGACGGCTTGACAGAAATGGTAGCAGGAGGTGAATTTTGAACTGTTGTTGTTGCATACATATCCAGATGATGCTGCGGAATGACGCTGTCTGTGTGATCAAGGCATAACACTTACTGTATCGGGTTGCAGGAAACTGGTGCGCAAAATCATGACCTTTTACACTTAACCTCTGTCTGTATTACAGTTACCTCAAAGTCTTAGGAATTGACCCACCGGTATGTTCTGCTTAAGGTGGTTACTGACTGTAAAAGTGTATTCCTACTCTGCAGCTTGCGGGAAGATGGTTGACTCCAATTTGTTTTCTTTATTTTTATAGATTGTAAGATCCAAGACGTCTATCCCCCCCCCAAATGTATACATGCTGTGAATTTGAGATTGGGGTCAGATAAGTTCATAAGAAATTAAATCTGAGAGAAGAGCGTCAGTACCGTTCTATACCATGAGGATGCAACTTTGCCAAAGCTTGCCATTCTGGAAATACATATCTTTTTTTTTGTGTGAACATAATAAAACGGTCTCCTCTGCGTCCCATAAATAAATTAGCATCGTTAGGCGTGAATGCAGCTCTCATCACTCTGTCCCCAGAGTCTGTTGGTGGAAACTGCCCGCATATTGGAAGGCATTTGATGCGAGGGCTTTTCAGTGAGAGACAGAATAAAGAACTAGAATAAGGTAAGATACCCTCCGGTCTAGTGTTGAGAGAGCGCTCGTAGTCCTGCGTCATGCAGGATAATAGAGTAGAATGTCAAGTGTAACCAAGTTGCTTTCAGTGTCGCATCTCTAGTTATTGATGATCTTAAGCACGGCCCCGGTATCTCCTTAAAAAAAAAAAAGCTTGCAATGCTGGCACAATTTTAGAGATGAAAAACAAATCTATATACTAAGATAGGGGTTCAATAGGGGTTACTTTTACCTGACACACGGACGTAAAATATGTTTTTCCATGCTTTAGATTATTTTTCGGGAAGCCATAAATTGATTGTATCCCAATGGGCTCCCGAGTGGCGCAGCGGTCTAAGGCACTGCATCTCAGTGCCAAGAGGCGTCACTACAGTCCCTGGTTCGAATCACATCCGGCTGAGATTGGAAGTCCCATAGGGCGACGCATAACTGGCCCAGTGTTGTCTGGGTTAGGGTTTGGCAGGGGTAGGCCAGTCATTGTAAATAAGAATTTGTTCTTAACTGAATTGCCTGGTTAAATAAAATAAAATCAAGGTTGGAAATGATTGTGTTCGTCAAATACTATCTGTGTTATTTAGAGTCTACATTCGGGCTATATGAATCCTAGCTACTTTTGAAGCTCATCTCGTGAACAAGCTCTTCCTTTTGCTTTTCATTCTGTTCCACCACATATTTGCATTCTACAGAGGCTGCCTGGACAGCGAAGAAATCATGACAACAATTATTACATTGGTGATTTGTTACTCTCCGTAAGGGGCACAGGTGCTCCCAAATTTAAAAAAAAGTCCAGGTAGTGCAGCATACACTGTTCTCATTTTCACGACAAACGTTAAGTCATTCATGTCCATGCACCTAGCCAGGTTTCAAACACCTTATCCATTATAAACCTGCCTCTTCAGTCGAATGGGTTTGAATACAAAGGTAAGAGAAAACAAAAAGGTGAATCTTATTCCACATAACCAAGTAGCTTCGATCCCCACTTGCGAGACATTTCGCTTACCACCACAATTAAATCATAGGAAGAGCGCACAACATCTTTGTCCTGAGCTTCACATACAACAAGTGTCAAATCAACAGCCATTAGTAAACAAGTTGGCATCATGTAACTTATGCGCATATAAAGGAATGGGTGTGGTTGGTATGTTTACCCAGTGTAAGAGACGGACGTGTCTAGGAGATGAATATTTAAATACTGAACCGATAATCAAGCCTGTCAACCAGTTTGTTGGTGCATGCATTCAACAATATGGTTAGAAATCAATACATTACAAGTTGTTACTGACCATAATAAGCTAAAGCCTCAATGTTACACCGTGTCGTAATTTCATCAAATAGATTAGAAAATTAGCCATCGACAAGTGCATTTGCTTACTAGTTACTAGCTAGCCATGGGCTAGTTGTTCAGGCCGTTGTCGGTGACCACATCGACAGCTAATAAAAGCATCCATTCATTGGCTACATTTGAATAGCTAGCTAGCTATTACCGTGGTTAACTAGTAATATACACCTAGTGTTATGCTTGCCATAATTTATAAACATTTTCAACAAACTGCTTTTATGTAGCTAGCTGACTAGTTAGTTATAGCGAGGCACCTGCTTACCAGAATGAAGGTGTCGTGTACCGTGTGTAAACAAACTCACTTGCTGCTCGGCTAACGTTAGCCGAAGTTAGCCGACGTTAGCCGAAATTAGCCGACGTTAGTTAGCTACTGTAACTAACTGGATTATAGTAGTTGGTCGCAAAACAAAATATCAGGTCAAACGACGACACTGTACGCACCCGTAGCTATTATGAGATATGCTACGTTTGTACCGTAAATATATATGTTTACCGGCTCTCAAGGCTCGTCCAAGTTAGTTTTGATTAAAAAAGAAAAGGGGGAAGAAAGAAAGAAAAAACCTCTGTCAAGTCCATCATTATTTATCAAGCTTGCTTAGACATTTCGCCCCCGCCGGTGATGGTGATGCTGAAGGCGTGCGTTGTTCAAGCTGTCCACAAATGTCGAATAAATCAAAATGCCAATAAATCTAAATCACATAGGCTTATAACTTTTTTTTTCTCCGTTCACCTTATTGACTATGATCATTCGGGTATTTCTTCCAAATTGCTTCTAAAAAAAATAAATAATAATCCTTTGCTCCTACGCAGACAGGTGTTTTTCGTGGAATAAATGACTGTAGGCGAGGGGTGTGGCTATGGTTTGTGAACATCACTAAAATCATTCACCATCAAAGTTCCTCCACAAAATATGATGATGCCAGTATACATCGCATGTAGCTAGTGTTTATTCAAATATTTTATAGCCTATATTGTTGTAAACAACCGGGAAAAATAGACGAATGCTAGCTTCTTGCCTCTCCCAACCAATGATTTATATATAGACTATTCGACTGACGGGGCGACGCTTTGAAGCCACCGTGCCTCCATCTTGGCACTCACCACTTTAAATACTATTTTGGAAACAATAAATGCATTTGTCTACATTTTATTTTTTGCCACGTTTATTATATGACAGACACGCGATGCATACTTTTAAATGATATATGTGAGCTAAAAAAAAAAAAAAGTTAACTTTAAAATATAATTTTATAAAGTACTGTTACAAAGAATACTTCAATACATGCTATTTTGTCCCTTAAACATTTGAAATACTGTATATAGTGCCTTCTATATAGCTTTAAAAAAATGGAAGTCAGAGCCTAAAATGTTCCCTGTACCCTGCAATCACACCTGCAACCCTGTGACTAGTAAACACTCAATCTGTAGAATATCATTATTTTTTTTTACGGAGGACAGACTGTTTCTTCTGGGGAGTGTCAATATCACCGACCAGAGGCTTCAAAGCATCTCATTGGCCAATACCTAGCATCAGCAATCCAGGGTTTATATACGTCATTGCTCCCAACAACTAATGATGAGTTCAACATTTTACATGTTAGTCATTTAGCAGACGCACGAGCGTTTATCCAGAGTGATTTACAATAGTGAGTGCATACGTTGTCATACTGGTCATCCGTGGGAATCGTACCCACAACCCAATTGCAAGCACCATGCTCTACTTTTTATTTTTAATTAACAAATATCAACAAACAAAAGAGGAATAGTCACATGCAAACATACAAACTATTTACATTGCCAGGAATCCTAAACAAACAAATTATATTCATTAATCATACAACAAGTTTTAATTGGCTTTTTGTTTTTCATTTTAGTTAAAGTAGTTCCATATTGTTTAAAATCATTTATAAAGTGAAAAAAGTTAGGTTTTGAATTAGACCATTGCATTTGTGAATATGAACTGTACCTAGTATTATTAGCAGTTGAATTAAATATACTACATCTTTATGTCAGAATTTCTGAAATAAATCATCATATCAAAACCATTAAATAGTACAACCGGCCCTAAATAAAAAATGTAAACAAAATTCTGTATGTCAATCCAATAAATTCTACTATAAATACAGGCAAAAAACAAATGCAAAATGGTCTCCTTCATTCCACAGAAATCACATTTATTAGTCTAATATTCAGTGCACCATGCTCTACCAACCGAGCCACACAGGACTGTGGTGATGTCAGATGTTTTGCTATACAACATGATGTCATACGGTAATTCTACGAGCTTAACGTAGCTACAGATAACAGTATGACCATTTGAGTATGACATCTTTTTCCTTGACTCTCCATATCATCGTGTGAGAAGCAACATTTGCACAATGACAACGTGTGTGTGTGTGTGTGTGTGTGGTTCGGTTCCAACTTGGGCCTCTGGAAAGAGCTCAGACTTTTCGACCTGAAGATTACTGACGTCATGATTACACCTCGTATTTTTCCAGAGTTCCCAGTTGTTTTGAATGTGGCACAATTCCTTCCAAACGGACAAATTATAACCCAGATACTCATAACACTGTACACGTAGCCTTATCCCATTGGACAGTTGATCTAGCCTCATTTTACATCTCAGATGTGTATAGTGTAAAGCTGGATTTATGAGTTAGCCAGCGAACTTTGATTAACAACCAGAAAGCTAAACTTAGATGTGTTTTTTGGTTGTTGACTGAATTAGACCATTCCCGTTTCAAGCCATCTTTCCTAAATAAAATAAAAAAGTGTTATTACAGACCATTTAGGAAAGTTTGCTGGCTAACTGAAAGATCCCGTTTTGTTGTATACCCCTCAGCTGAACAAGCAAGCGATATTTCAATATTAGCACTTGACAATTTCAAAACGGACCTAAAAAGATACCACCTGGGAAAAATATGCCCCCTTTCCAAACATATCCCCCAAAATATAGACAAGACAAAACATGTCCTCCTGAAAGGCAAGTAGATCGAGGAGCATTCTGAAAGGATTCAGACCGCTTCACATTATTACATTACAGCCTTGTTCTAAAATGGATTAAATTGCACCCCCCCCCCCCTTCAAATCTACACACAATACCCCTTAATGACATCACAATAACCCATAACGAACAAACCATTTTTTTTGTTTAAATATTTGGGTAAAATGTATTACAAATGTAAAAAAAAATAAGTAAACATAAGTATTCAGACCCTTCACTCAATACTTTGTTGAAGCACCTTTGGCAGCAATTACAGTCAAGTCTTCTTGGGTATGACGCCACAAGCTTGGCACACCTGTATTTGGGGAGTTTCTCCCATTCCTCTCTGCAGATCCTCTCAAGCCCTGTCAGGTTGGATGGGGAGCTTTGCTGCAGTTATTTTCAGGTCTCCCCAGAGATGTTCGATTGGTTACAAGTCCGGGCTCTGGCTGGGCCACCCAAGGACATTGAGATTTGTCCCAAAGCCACTCCTGTGTTGTCCTGTTGGAAGGTGAACCTTCGCCTCAGTCTGAGGTCCTGAGCGCTCTGGAGAAGGTTTTCATCAAGGATCTATCTTTACTTTTCTCCATTCATCTTTTCCTCGATCCTTCCAGTCACTGTCACTGAATAACATCCCCACAGCACCTGACCAAGGCCCTTCTCCCCAATTGCTCAGTTTGGCTGGCTGCCAGCTCTAGGAAGAGTCTTGGTGGTTCTAAACTTGATCCATTTAAGACATTTTTTGGTACAATTTCCCAGATCTGTGCCTCGACACAATGCTGTCTCTGAGCTTTACGGACAATTCCTTCAACCTCGTGGCTTGGTTTTTGCTCTGACATGCACTGTCAACTGTGGGACCTTATAAAGACAGGTGTGTGTCTTTCTAATCCATTGAATTTACCACAGGTGGACTCCAAACAAGTTGTAGAAACGTCAAGGATGATCAATGGAAACAGGAAGCACCTGAACTCAATTTCAAATCCCATAGGAAATGGTGTAAATAAAGCTATTTCTGTTTAATTTGCAAAAAGTCTAAACACCTGTTTTCACTTTGTCATTATGGGGCAGATTGATTTGGGGGGGGGGGGGGGGGGGGGGGGGGGGGAATAATAATTGAATTAATTTCAGAATAAGGCTGACTTAATGTGGAAAAAGTGAAGGAGTCTGAATACTTTCCGAATGCACTGTAGGTACTAAACTCAGCAAAGAAACGTTCCTTTTTCAGGACCCTGTCTTTCAAAGATAATTTGTAAAAATACAAATAACTTCACAGATCTTCATTGTAAAGGGTTTAAACACAGTTTCCCATGCTTGTTCACTGAACAATGAATGAACATGCACCTGTGGAACAGTCGTTAAGATTACAGACGGTAGACAATTAAGGTCACAGTTATGAAAACATAGGACACTAAAGAGGCCTTTCTACTGACTCTGAAAAACACCAAAAGAAAGATGCCCAGGGTCCCTGCTCATCTGCGTGACTGTGCCTTAGGCATGCTGCAAAGAGGCATGAGGACTGCAGATGTGGCCAGGGCAATACATTTTAATGTCCGTACTGAGACGCCTAAGACAGCGCTACTGTGAGACAGGACGGACAGCTGATCATCCTCGCAGTGACAGACCAGGTACCACGTCGGTACATCTGAACATCACACCTGCGGGACATGTACAGGATGGCAACAACAACTGCCCGAGTTACACCAGGCACGCACAATCCCTCCATCAGTGCTCAGACTGTCCACAATAGGCTGAGAGAGGCTGGACTGGCAGGTCCTCACCAGACATCACCGGCAACAACGTCGCCTAAGGGCACAAACCCACCGATGCTGGACCAGACATGACTGGCAAAAAGTGCTTTTCACTGACAAGTCGCGTTATTGTCTCACCAGGGGTGATGGTCGGATTCGCATTTATCGTCAAAGGAATGAGCGTTACACCGAGGCCTGTACTCTGGAGCGGGATCGAGTTGGAGGTGGAGGGTCCATCATGGTCTGGGGTGGTGAGTCACAGCATCATCGGACTGAGCTTGTTGTCATTGCAGGCAACCTCAACGCTGTGCATTACAGGGAAGACATCCTCCTCCCTCATGTGGTACCCTTCCTGCAGGCTCATTCTGACATGATCCTCCAGCATGACAATGCCACCAGCCATACTGCTCGTTCTGTGCGTGATTTCCTGCAAGACAGGAAATGTCAGTGTGCTGCCATGGCCAGAGAAGAGCCCGGATCTCAATCCCATTGAGCACATCTAGGATGTTGGATCAGAGGGCGAGTTCTCCCAGAAATGTCCAGGAACTTGCAGGTGCTTTGGTGGAAGAGTGGGGTAACATCTCACAGCAAGAACTGGCAAATCTGGTGCAGTCCATGAGATGCACTGCGGTACTTAATGCAGTTGGTGGCCAGATACTGTTGATACATCAGATACTGACTTTTGATTTTGACCCCCCCCCCCCCCCCCCGCAATTCAGTTGACAGTGAGAGGATGTTTTTTTTGTTGCCGAGTTTATATTAACCAGTAGGCCGATGTGATTGGTAATAACGAGAGGTTAAGTATCCAACAGTTTTGTTTTCAAGCATACTGTCTTAAATTGTAGGCCGACACAATAATATAGTGTGATAGCTTTGCCTTGAAATGGTTCATTCGATTAAAAAGTACTGTAAATTCAGCACTGGTCTCACATGATTACAATGAAGCGCCGTGGTCATCGGAGCAGTTTAGAACCACACACAAAATGTTTAATGAAATAGCTTAATTCAATAAAATTGCATGTCTACATTTTTTTTTTTAGAGATGCTTTATTCACATGTAATTCAGACTTGCAATACAATAAAACAAAATATACTTCACCCTCAGCACATTGGGCCAAAGCTGTTTTTTTAATTTATTTTTTTAAATTGCCCTAAAATACAATAAGCTGATATTTCATCATATCAATAACTATTTTTGCATATACGGTATAGGCTACACAACAACTATCACCAATGTCTGCAGTTGTTGCAAAAAGAATGCTCCTGTACCGACTGCGTGTTAAACTAAACCAGTAGTGGTTTTTCAACTGAGCACAATGCCTTTACATTTCAGTGACACATAGCAAAAAAAGCTGTGATATATATTTTGTCTCCCTCCCCTCCCCGCCCCCCAAAAAAGAAAAAGAAGAGAGTTCACTGTTCTGGCAGTCACCCAACCCATTTAATTACTCTTCAGTGGTATATTCCACACCCCTTTAATTAATGTCTGTTCAGTGGTACATTCCACAAACATTGTCTCCTTCCTTAATTTTATCCTTCCTGTTCGCTGTCGGAGCCCTTCGCTCATCATCAGTCTTCTTCCTCCTGCCGCTGTGGGGGTGTTAGTTCTCCCTCTCTCATATGGGCGTGGCCCTCCACTCCTTGCCCTCCGTCAAGGCGCGCGGTTGGTGTATGAACACGCTATACCGCACGCCCTGATTGGCCGCCGCCCTCACAAAGCCACTGTTCGCCGTCATTGTGACTGCCCGTAGTGTGTCGCCCGTGCCGAAAATCATGAGCGAGCGGGGGTTCACCTTGGAGCTGGCAGTGAGGCGCTGGGTGCGCTCCGACGGCTGGTCGGGTACCACCCGTAGCCGCCTCAGCAGCTCATCGGCACGCGCCTTCTCGCCGGGGCCGCCGAGCGTGTCCAGGATGACGCGGAAGTCGTTTACGGCCGACTGGCACGCGTACAGCTCCTTGCCCGCCATGAACTCCTGGAGGCGAGGGAGGACCTTGTCCTGACGCTCCTGGGCTGCCTGCTCAGTCAGCACCTGCTCCTTGAAGGCCAAGCGGCAGTGGCCGTGGCTCAGTGACGACACGTACGTGATGAGTGTAGTGATGTCCAGGTTGGCCCGCCGGCACACATCTACCTTGACCCCGGTGGGGAATGCCAGGCTGGCCACGATGGTGTCGCGGTCAACTCGCGTGTGCTCGACATCTTCTGCGTCGTCTTCTTCTTCGACAAAGTTTTCAACGTCTTCCTCATCTTCCGCTGCCTTGCCTTCTCGCTCTTCCTCTTCGTAGCAGCGTTCCATACCCTCCTTGTTTGCTCCCTCCCCCTCTTCCTCCTCGCTTCCTTCCTCCTCCGCCATCACCAAGTTTACCGCCACGATGTCCCCGCGCACCGAGATGCCAATCTCTCTCAGGCGGTCGGCCATTGGGCTGGAGACGCCATTGTAGAAGGCAAAGATAATGTGTGGGTTGCTGTACTGCACAGGCTGCTGGCGGCTGGCCTGCAGGAAGTCCTCAGCTTGCTCCACCACACTCTTGTCGCCGTACTGGCCCCGACCCTGCCAGATGTTGTGCAGTGCCTCTGCCTTGCGCCCAATAGCCTTGACCCAGGTGTGCCCGCCGTTGGCCACCACGTCCACCACCAGCGTCTGCTTGGTGCCGCCGGCGTCCTCGTAGGCGAACACATGCAGCACGCTCACCACCATCTCCAGTGACTCCGCCGACTCCACAATGGCCTGTTTTCATATAGATTTGACAGATTTACAAAAACAAATACAAGTTGATGTGAATACAACGATACACAGTAAAAAACCAGTGAAGATTAAACCAAAAAAGTCAACCAACACATTTCCAATATGGCCCTCGTTGTCAGATGGGTAAAACAATGGACAGCTATAGAGCAAGACTAATTGTCCACTGGGCACTCTAAAAATAGAAACCGTTTCAACATAATTCAATTGGAAAATACATACAATATATAAACAAGACCCACCTTCAGGTGGGTGAGGTTGGTGCTCTGCAGGTGGGACTCCTTGATGAGCACCTTGCCCGCCTCCACCTTGGTCAGGAACTTGAGCTCGGCTCGCAGCTTGCTGCAGAGCTTGGCCCGGCCCTCCACATCGCGCACCTGCCTCGCACAGAGCTGGTCCACACGCTTGAGCAGCTCTTGGGCCACCTGGATACGCTCCTGCAGCATGGAGTGTGTGGCGGCCATCTTCGGTGCATTATTCCTGAAGAGACAGGCCAAGGACAGACTCACACATTAGGGTGGTTGCTTACACCACCAATAACATAACTTTTATGTTCTTAAGCATGCAGACTCTGCATTGATCTGTAAAATGTAGTAAATGTGAAAAACGAATACAACCATTGGATTTCAAAAACATGATACGAACAACTACACAATCATTTTTTGCGTATCAACACAAACTACAACGTCTAGCCTTACTCAACATTCAATTTAACCAAAGCGCCTGAATATACCGTTTGTTTCAGCATGGGATGGAACATTCAAATCAATCAACAAACTCCACATTGAGCTATGTCAATTTACGTAATAACACTAGTGAGTGTTAGAATCACACGTGTCACTTTCAGAACTTAATCGTAAACGAGTCAAACAGAGACGGAATTCCAACTGGGCGAGTAAACATCAGTATCCAAACCGTATTATTCTTCTTCTTATTATTATTATTATTATTTGTAATAATTATTTGTAAGAGAATAATTTACAGGGAGCAGCAGATTGCCAGTTGTCTTAGATAAAATGCCTTCAGAAAGTATTCTAATCTAATGTATTTATAAAGTCCTTCGTACATCAGCTGATATCTCAAAGTGCTGTCCAGAAACCCAGCCTAAAACCCCAAACAGCAGGTGTAGAAGCACGGTGAAACAGGTGTAGAAGCACGGTGAAGCAGGTGTAGAAGCAAGTATTCACATCCTTTGACTTGTTCCACATTTTGTTGCCTGGATTCAAAATTGATTTAAATCGATATTTTCACACACACAAAGTGCAAACATGTTTAGAAATGTTTGCAAATCTATTGAGATAGAAACACAAATCTCCCTTACATAAGTATTCATACCCCTCAGTCAATACTTTAGAAAATAACCTTTGGCAACGATTACAGCTGTGAGTCTTTTTGGGGTAAATCTGAGGTTTCCACACCTGGATTTTGCTACATTTACCCATCATTTCTTTCAGAAGTCTTCAAGCTGTCAAATTAATTGTTGATCATTGCTAGACAACCATTATCAGGTCTTTCCATATACTTTGTTCAAGTATATTTAAGTCAAAACTAACTCGGGTCACTCAGGAACTTTCCCTGTCTTCTGTTTCTTTTTTTTATTTTTATCCTGAAACTCCAGTCCTTATCGATTACAAGCATACCCATAACACGATGCAGCCACCACTACGCTTGAAAATATGGAGTGGTACTCTGTGTAATGTGTTGTATTTGCCCCAAACATAACACTTTGTATTCAGGACAAAAAGTGAATTGCTTTGCCACATTTCTTTTGCAGTATTACTTTAGTGCCTTGTTGCAAACAGGATGCATGTTTTGGAATATTTTTCATTTAGTTTAGCATTGTTGAGTGACTACAATGTTCTTGATTCATCCTGTTTTCTCCCATCACAGCAATTTTAAACTAACTGGTTTTAAAAAGTCGCCATTGGCCTCATGGTGAAATCATTCCTCTCCGGCGACAGAGTTAGAAAGGACGCCTGTGTCTTTGTATCTATACACCCAGTCACTACAAAGTGTAATTAACTGCTCAAAAGAGATATTCAATGTCTGCTTTTTATTTTTTACCCATCTACCGAGGCATTGGAAAACCTCCCTGGTCTTTGTGGTTGAATCGGTGTATGAAATTGACTGTTCGACTGAGGGACCTTACACTTATTTTTATGTGGTAGGGTGCAGAGATGGAGCTGTAGTCATTCAAAAATCATGTTAGACTATTATTGCACATAGTCCATGCAACTTTATTATGTGACTTGTTATGCACTTATTTAACTCCGGAACTGATTTATTTTTGCCATTAATAAAAGGGGTTGAAAACAAACATAATTCCACTTTGACAATATAGGGAGCTGTGTGAAGGAAGTCACCACAAAAAAATAATGAATTAATTTAAAACATTTTCACATTCAGGCTGTTAACATAACACAAATGTGGAGAAAAAAAAGGTGTCAATACTTTCTGAAAACACTGTAGTTTTAGGACTAGAGCACCAGTTGCTTGCGGAGTTCATTGTTCCTAGTTCTATACGGAATGTTTTCCCTGATGCACCGCCTGTGACACAGCTAACTTTGTAACAAATTAACATCAGTTGAGTAGAAGCCCGTTATTACAGGTCAGCTATGTGTTTTATCGACAAACAACAACAAAAAACGCCCTTACAACATGCTAACAATTAGTATCTCGTTCGTTTTTCCCGTTTACTAGTGGTTGTCGGTAGCTAACATATGGTTTCATTAGCAACATTAACCAGCTAGCTAGCTATAGCTAAAGTTTGCTTACACTACCGACTGTAGTGTGCCTGTCAAATTGAAATTATGTTTGGGTTTTAATTTTAACAAAACGAAACACCGCACAGTATGAAAATGTATCATAATTATTCAAAAACACTTACGGTCAAAAAAAAGCCGGTAAATTACTATGCTGCGTTGCAGCTACCTTGATACGTGTACCCCGGGCCCGGTGACGGTGCTTGTCCGCCTCTCTCAGCTGTCTGGTCGGTGGTCGCGCTCTGCTCATATCAAGCAGAATGCAGTGAAACAGTGGGGAAAAAATACCTCTGTCGCCATCTACCTTGGAGTTGAAGTAGGTCTACTCTCACACCATTTAAAATAGGCTTACTTTATTTGAATCTACAAATCACAAGTGAACGCCTTTTCATCAATGTATGTGCTATTTCCACCGAAAATTCAGCCTCTCTTTGAAAATGAAAAAAATAAAAATAAATCACAACTACACAATTCAACACACAGCAGACAACTGGTTCCCTTCTAACCATGACCACAATTGAGAGTAATAGTAATGTTGTCTTTTTGTAGGCACTGACTCTGCCATGGTTCTGTTGAACAAACCCTTTGGAGAAACGAATTCAGTTTTTGTATGGGTTTTGGAAAAACGCTGAAAATAAGGTCTGCTGTAAACAGACTTAGAACAAAACATACAAGATCTCAGGACTATGACATAATCTTCATCAGCTAACATCACTTTTGTTGGGGGGGGGGGGGGCTTGAAATTTGGAAGCATTTATGAACAAATATATAATAGCAACATGTAACGTTTTGCTCCCATGTTTCATGAGCTGAAATAAAAGATTTCCCCCCCAAAAAATCTATCCACACAAAAAGTTATTTTCTTCTCAAATGTTGAGCACAAATTTGTTTACATCCCCTTCAGTGAGCATCTCTCCTTTGCCAAAATAATCCTTCCACTTGACAGGTGTAGCAAATCAAGAAGCTGATTAAATGGCATGATCATTACGCAGGTGCACCTTGTGCTAGGGACAATAAAAGGCCACTCTAAAATGTGCAGAAATTGAATGTTCATTTTCCCATAAGCCTCCTACAACATTGTTTTAGAGAATTTGGCAGTCCGTCCAACCGCCCTCACAACCACACACCACATGTAAACACGCCAGCTCAGGACCTCCACAACCGGCTTCTTCACCTGCGGGATCGTCTGAAACCAGAAAATGTTTATAGGGTGTAATACAATACAATACAATACAATTACAATGGGTCATTCCACAAAAAGAGTGCCTCTTGCAATCCCTTTGATATTTTTGGTTAGAAATGATGAGCTGAGATTGAATTTTAAAAGCCTGTTATTAAATGAAGTGGCCATTTTTATTATAAATAAAGGCCTGCTAAAGTGCCGAAACCCAACGGAGGGACAGTCAACCCTTTGTCACTTCTAGGAAGATTTTAATCCAATTAATCCCTACATTTCTCCAAGTTTCACTATCATTATAAAGCCCCAGTTGCTTTGACAAAGTCATTTCTGAAGATAATTTATTTAATGTGATTCATATCAAATCAAATTGTATTTGTCACATGCGCCGAATACAACAAGTGTAGACCATACCGTGAAATGCTGAATACAACAGGTGTAGTAGACCTTACAGTGAAATGCTGAATACAACAGGTGTAGGTAGACCTTACCGTGAAATGCTGAATACAACAGGTGTAGTAGACCTTACAGTGAAATGCTGAATACAACAGGTGTAGGTAGACCTTACAGTGAAATGCTGAATACAACAGGTGTAGTAGACCTTACCGTGAAATGCTGAATACAACAGGTGTAGGTAGACCTTACCGTGAAATGCTGAATACAACAGGTGTAGTAGACCTTACCGTGAAATGCTGAATACAACAGGTGTAGGTAGACCTTACCGTGAAATGCTGAATACAACAGGTGTAGTAGACCTTACCGTGAAATGCTGAATACAACAGGTGTAGGTAGACCTTACTGTGAAATGCTGAATACAACAGGTGTAGTAGACCTTACAGTGAAATGCTGAATACAACAGGTGTAGTAGACCTTACCGTGAAATGCTGAATACAACAGGTGTAGGTAGACCTTACCGTGAAATGCTGAATACAACAGGTGTAGTAGACCTTACCGTGAAATGCTGAATACAACAAGTGTAGACCTTACCGTGAAATGCTGAATACAACAAGTGTAGTAGACCTGTCATGTATTGTCATGTTGTGTCTTGTTTCTGTTCTTTCCCTTCACCCTGTCTCCCTCTGCTGGTCGTTATTAGGTTACTTTTTCTCCCCCTCTTTCCCCCAGCTGTTCCTTGTCTCCTCCTAACTACCTCGTCACCCCTTTTCCCACCTGTTCCCTTTTTCCCTCTGATTAGTCCTCTATATCTCTCTCTGTTTTTGTTCCTGTCTTTGTCGGATTCTTGTTTGTGTTTTTCATGCCTGAACCAGACTATCGTCATGTTTGCTGCAACCTTGTCCTGTCCTGTCGGAATCTGCCGGTCCATCTGAGCCTACCTATGTTTTGTTATTAAAGAAGTTCTGTTTACGTTAATTCGCTTTTGGGTCCTCATTCATGCACCTTAACAGAAGAATCCGACCAAGAATGGACCCAGCGACTTCGGATCCTCTCCACTCAGCCGTCGAGATCCAGGGAGCGATGCTAGGCAGACACGAGCAGGAATTGTCTGCTGCTCGACATGCCGTTGAGACCCTGGCCACCCAAGTCTCCAACCTCACAGAACAGGTTCACCATCTCCGCCTCGATCCACCGGCCACTTCCAGGACTTTCGAATCTCCGGAGCCCAGAATCAATAACCCGCCGTGTTACTCTGGGGAGCCCACTGAATGCCGCTCGTTCCTCACCCAGTGTGATATTGTGTTTTCTCTCCAGCCCAACACTTACTCCAGGAGCACTGCTCGTGTCGCCTACGTCATATCTCTCCTTACTGGACGGGCTCGTGAGTGGGGCACGGCAATCTGGGAGGCAAGGGCTGAGTGTACTAACCAGTATCAGGACTTTAAGGAGGAGATGATACGGGTTTTTGATCAATCTGTTTTTGGGGAGGAGGCTTCCAGGGCCCTGTCTTCCCTATGTCAAGGTAATCGATCCATAACAGACTACTCTATTGAGTTTCGCACTCTTGCTGCCTCCAGTGGCTGGAACGAGCCGGCTTTGCTCGCTCGTTTTCTGGAGGGTCTCCGCGCAGAGGTAAAGGATGAGATTCTCTCCCGGGAGGTTCCTTCCAGCGTGGATTCCTTGATTGAACTCGCTATTCGCATTGAGCGACGGGTTGATCTTCGTCACCGAGCTCGTGGAAAGGAGCTCGCGTTCTCCGTTGCCCCCCTCTCCGCATCACTACCATCTTCCTCTGCCGGCTCGGGTGCTGAGCCTATGCAGCTGGGAGGTATCCGCATCTCGACTAAGGAGAGGGAACGGAGAATCACCAACCGCCTCTGTCTCTATTGCGGTTCTGCTGGTCATTTTGTCACTTCATGTCCAGTAAAAGCCAGAGCTCATCAGTAAGCGGAGGGCTACTGGTGAGCGCTACTACTCCTGTCTCTCCTTCAAGATCCTGCACTACCTTGTCGGTCCATCTACGCTGGACCGGTTCGTCAGCTTCCTGCAGTGCCTTAATAGACTCTGGGGCGGAGGGCTGTTTTATGGACGAGACCTGGGCTCGGGAACATGACATTCCTCTCAGACAGTTAAGGGAGTCCACGGCCTTGTTCGACCTGGATGGTAGTCCTCTCCCCAGGATTCAGCGTGAGACGCTACCTTTAACCCTCACTGTTTCTGGTAATCATAGCGAAACCATTTATTTTTTAATTTTTCGTTCACCTTTTACACCTGTTGTTTTGGGCCATCCCTGGCTAGTTTGTCATAATCCTTCCATTAATTGGTCTAGTAATTCTATCCTCTCCTGGAACGTCTCTTGTCATGTGAAATGTTTAATGTCTGCTATCCCTCCTGTTTCCTCTGTCTCTTCTTCACAGGAGGAGCCTGGTGATTTGACAGGGGTGCCGGAGGAATATCACGATCTGCGCACGGTGTTCAGTCGGTCCAGGGCCACCTCTCTTCCCCCACACCGGTCGTATGATTGTAGTATTGATCTCCTTCCGGGAACCACTCCCCCCCGGGGTAGACTATACTCTCTGTCGGCTCCCGAACGTAAGGCTCTCGAAGATTATTTGTCTGTAGCTCTTGCCGCCGGTACCATAGTCCCCTCCTCCTCTCCCGCCGGAGCGGGGTTTTTTTTTGTTAAGAAGAAGGACGGGTCCCTGCGCCCCTGCATAGATTATCGAGGGCTGAATGACATAACAGTGAAGAATCGTTATCCGCTTCCTCTTATGTCTTCAGCCTTCGAGATCCTGCAGGGAGCCAGGTTTTTCACTAAGTTGGACCTTCGTAACGCTTACCATCTCGTGCGCATCAGGGAGGGGGACGAGTGGAAGACGGCGTTTAACACTCCGTTAGGGCACTTTGAATACCGGGTTCTTCCTTTCGGCCTCGCTAACGCTCCAGCTGTCTTTCAGGCATTAGTCAATGATGTCCTGAGAGACATGCTGAACATCTTTGTTTTCGTTTACCTTGACGATATCCTGATTTTTTCACCGTCACTCCAGATTCATGTTCAGCACGTTCGACGTGTCCTCCAGCGCCTTTTAGAGAATTGTCTTTTTGTGAAGGCTGAGAAGTGCTCTTTTCATGCCTCCTCCGTCACATTTCTCGGTTCTGTTATTTCCGCTGAAGGCATTAAGATGGATCCCGCTAAGGTCCAAGCTGTCATTGATTGGCCCGTCCCTAAGTCACGCGTCGAGCTGCAGCGCTTTCTCGGCTTCGCGAACTTCTATCGTCGTTTCATCCGTAATTTCGGTCAGGTGGCAGCTCCTCTCACAGCCCTTACTTCTGTCAAGACGTGCTTTAAGTGGTCCGTTTCCGCCCAGGGAGCTTTTGATCTCCTCAAGAATCGTTTTAGATCCGCACCTATCCTTGTTACACCTGACGTCACTAGACAGTTCGTTGTCGAGGTTGACGCGTCAGAGGTGGGCGTGGGAGCCATTCTTTCTCAGCGCTCCCTCTCTGACGACAAGGTCCACCCTTGCGCGTATTTTTCTCATCGCCTGTCGCCGTCGGAACGTAACTATGATGTGGGAAACCGCGAACTGCTCGCCATCCGCTTAGCCCTAGGCGAATGGCGACAGTGGTTGGAGGGGGCGACCGTTCCTTTTGTCGTTTGGACTGACCATAGGAACCTTGAGTACATCCGTTCTGCCAAACGACTTAATGCGCGTCAGGCGCGCTGGGCGCTGTTTTTCGCTCGTTTCGAGTTCGTGATTTCTTATCGTCCGGGCTCTAAGAACACCAAGCCTGATGCTTTATCTCGTCTCTTCAGTTCTTCAGTAGCCTCCACTGACCCCGAGGGGATTCTCCCTGAGGGGCGTGTTGTCGGGTTGACTGTCTGGGGAATTGAGAGGCAGGTAAAGCAAGCACTCACTCAAACTCCGTCGCCGCGCGCTTGTCCCAGGAACCTTCTTTTCGTTCCCGTTCCTACTCGTCTGGCCGTTCTTCAGTGGGCTCACTCTGCCAAGTTAGCCGGCCACCCTGGCGTTCGGGGTACGCTTGCTTCCATTCGCCAGCGCTTTTGGTGGCCCACCCGGGAGCATGACACGCGTCGCTTCGTGGCTGCTTGTTCGGTCTGCGCGCAGACTAAGTCCGGTAACTCTCCTCCTGCCGGCCGTCTCAGGCCGCTTCCCATTCCCTCTCGACCGTGGTCTCACATCGCCTTAGATTTTGTCACCGGACTGCCTTCGTCAGCGGGGAAGACTGTTATTCTTACGGTTGTCGACAGGTTCTCTAAGGCGGCTCATTTTATTCCCCTTGCTAAGCTTCCTTCTGCTAAAGAGACGGCACAAATCATCATCGAGAATGTTTTCAGAATTCATGGCCTTCCGTCAGACGTCGTTTCGGACAGAGGTCCGCAATTCACGTCTCAATTTTGGAGGGAGTTTTGCCGTTTGATTGGGGCTTCCGTCAGTCTCTCTTCCGGCTTTCACCCCCAGTCTAACGGTCAAGCAGAACGGGCCAATCAGACTATTGGTCGCATCTTACGCAGTCTTTCTTTTCGCAACCCTGCGTCTTGGTCAGAACAGCTCCCCTGGGCAGAATACGCCCACAACTCGCTTCCTTCGTCTGCGACCGGGCTATCTCCTTTTCAGAGTAGCCTCGGGTACCAGCCTCCGCTGTTCTCATCTCAGTTCGCCGAGTCCAGCGTCCCCTCCGCTCAGGCTTTTGTCCAACGTTGCGAGCGCACCTGGAAGAGGGTCAGGTCTGCACTTTGCCGTTATAGGGCGCAGACTGTGAGAGCTGCTAATAAGCGTAGAACTAAGAGTCCTAGATATTGTCGCGGTCAGAGAGTTTGGCTCTCCACTCAGAACCTTCCCCTTAAGACCGCTTCTCGCAAGTTGACCCCGCGGTTCATTGGTCAGTTCCGTATTTCTCGGATCATTAATCCTGTCGCAGTGCGACTTCTTCTTCCGCGATATCTTCGTCGCGTCCACCCGGTCTTCCATGTCTCCTGTGTCAAGCCCGTTCTTCGCGCCCCCGCTCGAATTCCCCCCCCCATCCTTGTCGAGGGCGCACCCATCTACAGGGTCCGTAGGATTTTGGACATGCGTCCTCGGGGCCGTGGTCATCAGTACCTAGTAGATTGGGAGGGGTACGGTCCTGAGGAGAGGAGTTGGGTTCCCTCTCGGGACGTGCTGGACCGTGCGCTGATCGATGATTTCCTCCGTTGCCGCCAGGTTTCCTCCTCGAGTGCGCCAGGAGGCGCTCGGTGAGTGGGGGGGTACTGTCATGTATTGTCATGTTGTGTCTTGTTTCTGTCCTTTCCCTTCACCCTGTCTCCCTCTGCTGGTCGTTATTAGGTTACCTTTTCTCCCCCTCTTTCCCCCAGCTGTTCCTTGTCTCCTCCTAACTACCTCGTCACCCCTTTTCCCACCTGTTCCCTTTTTCCCTCTGATTAGTCCTCTATATCTCTCTCTGTTTTTGTTCCTGTCTTTGTCGGATTCTTGTTTGTGTTTTTCATGCCTGAACCAGACTATCGTCATGTTTGCTGCAACCTTGTCCTGTCCTGTCGGAATCTGCCGGTCCATCTGAGCCTACCTATGTTTTGTTATTAAAGAAGTTCTGTTTACGTTAATTCGCTTTTGGGTCCTCATTCACGCACCTTAACAAGACCTTACCGTGAAATGCTGAATACAACAAGTGTAGTAGACCTTACCGTGAAATGCTGAATACAACAGGTGTAGTAGACCTTACCGTGAAATGCTGAATACAACAGGTGTAGTAGACCTTACCGTGAAATGCTGAATACAACAAGTGTAGTAGACCTTACCGTGAAATGCTGAATACAACAGGTGTAGGTAGACCTTACAGTGAAATGCTTACTTATGAGCCCTTCACCAACAATGCAGAATATACAAAAAAGTAAGAAACATTTTCTTTATAAACTAAAGGAAAAATAGAAAAATACAATGACAACCATAAAGGCTATATACAAGGGGTACCGGTTACCGAGTCAATGTGCAGGGGTTACGGGTTAGTCAAGGTATTTGAGGTAATATGTACAATACCTTCAGAATGAATACCTTCATACCCCTTGTTGACTTATTCCACATTTGGTCGTGCCCAGTCCCAGGGTCCTTAGCTTAGTGATGAGCTTGGAGGGCACTATGGTGTATTTGCGAGTACGTGCAATTTTTCTATGCTTCCAGTTCCTAAGTTTAGTTTTTGCATATTTTACTTTGGGTTTTGTACACCAGCTTCAAACAGCTGAAAATGCAATGTTATTGGTTATGGTAAAATATCTTTCACATCGGTTTAGATGGTATAATAATTCTCTACGCTATACTTGCTTGTTTTGTCAAATAAAGTGAAATTAACCAAACTATTATAATTTTAGGAATCGGGAAATGGCAGAGAAATTTCTGCATAGTGCATCTTTTAAATATTATTTTCAAAAGAAAGGTTGAACATCTACTAGTCAAATCATAGAGTAAAAACAAGTGAGCTGGTTCTTGTGTGTGTGTGTGTGTGTGTGTGTGTGTGCGCGCATAGAGTCATTGCAAGAGTTGTGCATTAATTCATGCAGGGAAAGGGAATAGCCTAATAGCCTAGTACTCTGGAGTCCTAAAAACAATTTAATTCATTTATGTTATTTTGGCGGATTTCTCGGATTGGCTCTCCGGAACAATTATATGTGGGTGGATTGAGGAGAAATAATCTGTCCTGATGTGGGTATCGGGTGGGACTTGGAATTGATGTGGCTGGGGAGGCTCCAAAAAAACTGACCCGTACAGGACTCTACTCTGCACCAGATGATCAAGAGTTTTTTGTTGCTGTTGTTGTTGTTGTTGTGACCTCCAGGCAGGCCTGGTGCATGTAAATCAATCAGGAATCTCTGAACCATGTCAACCAGGAGGTCAGACAATGGTGTGGTGCCGTGGTGGCGCTATGACTGCATCTGAACTTGGAAATGATGCATCTGTGCGCGTGTTTAGATCAGCTGTCTCCTGGTACGTCACTCCATTGAATCAGACCCCTCTTTGGGTGGTGTTTCGTTCGTATCCATTCTACCCCGAGTAACATTTTGGTGTTTTTTACCATCGCACACAAAGCATCTAACCGTCCCTCTGATCTTCCTCCCTCCGTAGTCCAGATCTCTGCTAGGTCAGAAATGTCAGTCGGCCTCTTCAACCCACAGGTCAGTGTCAGGTCAGTGCCAGGTCAGTGCCAGGTCAGTGTCAGGTCAGTGTCAGGTCAGTGTCAGGTCAGTGCCAGGTCAGTGCCATTGTAAAAAATAAATAAAAATAACAACAAAAAAGTAATCGGACTAAGCATGACCTCACAGATGACAGACCTCATCTTCCTGTGTGTCCAAGAGCTGCATTTCCTCTTCAGAGGGTTCTGACCTTGCATCTTCAGAGGTCAGCTCTGACAACCACAGGCTTACGGCCTCTTCAGAGGTCAGCTCTGACAACCACAGGTTTACGGCATCTTCGGGGCTCCCCTATGACAACCACAGGTTTACACCATCTTCAGAGGTCACCTCTGACAACCACAGGTTTACGGCATCTTCAGAGGTCAGCTCTGACAACCACAGGTTTACGGCCTCTTCAGAGGTCAGCTCTGACAACCACAGGTTTACGGCCTCTTCAGAGGTCAGCTCTGACAACCACAGGTTTACGGCATCTTCAGAGGTCAGCTCTGACAACCACAGGTTTACGGCCTCTTCAGAGGTCAGCTCTGACAACCACAGGTTTACGGCCTCTTCAGAGGTCAGCTCTGACAACCACAGGTTTACGGCCTCTTCAGAGGTCAGCTCTGACAACCACAGGCTTACGACATCTTCGGGGCTCCCCTATGACAACCACAGGTTTACGGCATCTTCAGATGTCACCTCTGACAACCACAGGTTTTATAAGGGCACAAGGCGAGAACCAGATGCAGACACAGGAGGCAGATGTTTAGAGCTTTTGTAGTTTATATATAATCAAAAAGGAGTAGGCAAGAGAATGGTCGTGGACAGGCAAAAGGTCAAAACCAGATTCTGAGTCCAGGAGGTACAGAGTGGCAGACAGGCTCGATGTCAGGGCAGGAAGAAGGGTCAGGCAGGCGGGTACGGAGTCCAGAAAAAACAGGCATGGGTCAAAACCGGGAAGACTAGAAAAATATACTAAAAAACAGGAGCATGGAAAAAACACGCTGGTTGGCTTGAAAACATACAAGACGAACTGGCACAGAGAGACAGGAAACAGAGATAAATACACTGGGGAAAATAAGTGACACCTGGAGGAGGTGGAGACAATCACAAGGACAGGTGAAACAGACCAGGGTGTGACAGTACAACCATGACCTCTGCCTGAACCGATAGCGGGGAGCCAGAGTCCGTGGCGGTCTGCTTGTCAATGACACCTGGAGGTTGTCTTGAGAAGAGCTGCCCAGGCTCTTTTACAGGTACGCCGACAGTGACGGACGAACATCTTGGCTGAAGGTATGTTGACCTCCGCTTCTTGTTCTGGGAAGAGCGGGGGCTGATTTCCCATGGAGCATTCGAGGTAGTCCAGTAGCTGAGCAGGGGAGAGTGTTCCTGGAATATTCCACCCAGACCAGTTGCTGACTCCAGGTGGTGGGGTTACTGGCAACAAGACACTGGAGTTTCGTCTCCATATCTTGATTAGCTCACTCCGACTGGCCGTTGGACTGGGGATGAAATCCGGAGGACAGATTGGCCGACGACCCGATAAGGGTGCAGAACACCTTCCAGAAACGGGGCGAAAACTGAGGACCCCGATCCGAGACAATGTCGAACGGAGTCCATGGATTTGGAAGACGTGCTGCACCATGAACTGGGCTGTCTCCTTGGCTGAAGGTAATTTAGGAGGAGGGATGAAATGGGTGGCGTTGGAGAACCTGTCAATCACCGTCAGGATGGTGGTGTTGCCATCTGACGGAGGAAGCCCAGTGGCAAAATCCAGGGAAATATGAGACCAGGTGCGATGAGGAACAGGACGTGGCTGAAGGAGACCAGACTGAGTTTGCTGCGAAGTCTTGCTTTGGGCACACACCATGCATGTGGCGACGAAGGCCGAGACATCAGGAGCCATGGTGGGCCACAAGAAGCGCTGGCGGAGGAAAGCCAAGGTAATGCAAGCACCAGGATGACAGGTAAGCCTGGAGGAGTGAGCCCATTCCAGGACTTGGGACCGGACCGAATCGGGAACAAACATCCGGTAAGCCGGGACTCCCCCGGGGTCTGGCTGGGAAAGTTGTGCTTTGCGAACCAGAGCCTCAATACCCCAGACAACCACAGCCGGCAAATATGAGGCAGGGAGAATGGTCTCTGATTCCGAGGGTGTGGGAGCGGAACTGTACAGGCGGGAAAGGGTGTCCGGCTTCACATCTTTGGACCCTGGGCGGTAGGAGATGGTGAAATTAAACCTAGTGATTCACAGAGCCCACCGGGCCTGTCTAGAGTTAAGGCGCTTGGCTGTGTGGAGTTATTCCAAATTCCAAAAATGGATGTTGCACCCCTTCCAGCCAATGCCTCCACTCCTCCAGGGCCATCTTTACTGATAAGAGTTCCCGGTTGCCAACGTCATAGATCCTCTCCACCTAGTTGAGACAATGGGACATGAAGGCACAGGGATGAAGCTTTTGTTCCTTTACGGATCGCTGGGAAAGAACGGCCCCTACTTCCACGCTGGAAGCGTCAACCTCCATCACAAACTGATGGGTCAGATCCGTATGGATGAGGATGAGGGCAGTGGTAAATCATTGCTTCAAATCCACAAAAGCCTTGTTTGTTTCTGGGGACCAAGTGAACGGTACCTTGGGAGAGGTGAGTGCAGAGAGGGGAGTCGCCAGGTTGCTGTAGCCCCGAAAGAAATGGCGGTAATAATGAGCAAACCCCCAGAAACCGCTGTAGCTGCACCCTGGATGGGGCCAATTCACCACTGCTCTCACTTTTTCCAGATCCCATCTGAACATTCCCTTCGGAAATGACGTATCCCAGAAAAGTGATTGTGGAGCGGTGGAACTCTCACTTCTCCGGCTTTAACAAACAACTGGTTCTCCTGAAGAACTTGTCACACATGGAGAACGTGTTCCTGGGCAGAATAGGAGAAAAACAGGATGTCATCGAAGGTACACAAAAAAACAAAACGATACAACATGTCCCCGAGCACATCGTTAACCAGAGCCTGGAAGACAGCAGGAGCGTTAGTGAGTCCAAACGGCATGACCAGGCACTCATAGTGTCCACTTGCTGTATTGAATGCACTCTTCCACTCGTCTCCTTCGCGTCTCCGAACAAAGTGGTAGGCATTTCGGAGGTCCAGTTTAGAAAATATGGTTGTCCCCTGGAGAGGTTCGAAAGCTGAGGAGAGGAGTGGTAGCGGGGAAAAGTTCTTGACTGTGATGTCATTGACACCCCGGGTAATCAGTACATGGACGCAGGGTCTTGTCCTTCTTTCCCACAAAGAAAAATCCTGCGCCGGCAGGAGAGGGCTAAGGGCGAATGCTTCCAGCCGCCAGAGAGTTATCAATGTACTCCTCCATAGCCTTGGTCTCAGGGCCAGACAGGGAATAAATCCGTCCTCGAGGCGGTGTGGTGCCCAGGAGCAGGTAAAATCGCACAATCATAAGGACGATGTGGAGGAAGGGAGGTAGCACAAGCTTTACTGAAAACTTCCCGGAGGCACTGCATCATAGTGCTAGAGGCGTCTTTACTGACACCCTGGTTCGATTCCAGCCTGTATCACAATGGGCCGTGATTGGGAGTGCCATAGGGTGGCTCACAATTGGCCCAGCATCGTCCGGGTTTGGCCGGGGTAGGCCGTAATTGTAAATAAGAATTTGTTCTTAACTGACTTGCCTAGTAAAATGAATGTTCAAATATTTATATATATATATTTATATATATATAATAAAAAATATATATATTTATATATATTATTATTATTATATATATATGTTTTATATATATAAGAGTACATCAGCTGACCGCACATGCAGGCTTTTCCTGATGTCCCACACCTGGCCCTCCCTATCACGTGGAGGGCCTCTATCCCTCCGGTTGTTCACACGGGCCCAGACAGTTTGACCACTGGTTCAGCTCTGCTGGTACTGGACCTTGGCCTGGATGTCTGGATCCCTGGATGAGAAACTGTCCACCAGGGGGAGCCGATCCCCACGATACCCCAGAATCTGTTACATACATATTTTTCTCTCATGTATGTCACACAGAGTATCTGCGCATGCACACACGGGTGCACTTCACTTTGCTACAACGTGTAATGAGTTGCAAGTAAGTTGCAGGCATTTTTTTTAAAGAGACAACCAATGATTGGGAGCAAACCCAAATGCAACTTTGTTGCAAGCAACTGTCCAAGTTGCTTCATGTGGTGCACCTCTGCAGCTACGCCAAAATCCCCAATGAATATTATAACAATCTTTGAGTTCATTTTCCAAGATCTTATTTAAGTATCTGGATAATATCAACGTAATCATGGGTTGTTACTTCTTTTTGGGTCCACTGTCTCTTTAAAACTGTAGCCTACCTCTCGTCATTCCTATGGTAGGCTATTGACACCGGGGAAAAGGGGGGGTGGGGGGTTACAGCAAATCGCCGTTGCCTCTCGCGGCCGCCGAAAGTATGTCTACATGGTAACGGTTTCATACTCGGCAGGAGTGGTGGCATTGCGTCTTGACGCAACAAGTTTCGGGTTTTGTTTATATCAAAAACTGGATGCGAATAAGTTTCCATTTGTAACACTCGGAGATAAAATACATTTTTAGCCTTCAACAGTCGTTGGAATCGTGCACTATTACCTGCACGTCTTGTAAGAATTTAGTTTAAAATCAAAATGTATTCAGTAAAAAAATATCTGTAATGACATGCTGACTATGTTTGGATTTATGGTTTGAGAAGAACGTTTTTGGGGGACTATCTTCCGCTGGGGAAAAAAAAGAGGATCCACGCGCATTTCTCCTCATATAACGCGCACGTTTTTGTAGGAATACTTTTTATTTGATGGATACCTCCGAGCTCTGTGAATAGATAATGCATTACACAGGATGGGTGCGAACAATGGGAAACAAAGTGGGAGTGAGGGTAAGTGCAACTGGAGAAAAGGAACGAGTTTTACAGTACGTTCTGAAGCCATACTTGTGGCAACGTCATACCATTTTGCAGGCTACATTGTTTCAGTAATATAATCATCCAGGCTACACAATTGACCTGCTCTTTCTTTATACAGTGTCGCCAGTAATGTATAGCTATGAAATATTGCTATATCCCGAAAAAAAGCTGATTTGATCTGAAACTGTCTGTCCTAGATATGCCTATCTAAATTCGATTTACATTACATTTCATACAGTACATCACCGGGGCCAAGCTTCCTGCCATTTGATTTACATTGGGCCATTGGTAGCCTTGTCGTTGGTATATCTCAGGTATAACCGACTAAAAGTTCTATTCATTTTAAAGAGTTTGAATTATTGATTTAAAGAAAACAGATCACACCACAGCCCATAGAGCAGCATCTGAAAAGCTTAACCTTTCTCACCAGAACTCAGAAATGATCTGACCTGTTCTGGTGGTGGAAATGATCTGACCCGTTCTGGTGGTGGAAATGATCTGACCTGTTCTGGTGGTGGAAATGATCTGACCTGTTCTGGTGGTGGAAATGATCTGACCTGTTCTAGTGGTGGAAATGATCTGACCTGTTCTAGTGGTGGAAATGATCTGACCTGTTCTGGTGGTGGAAATGATCTGACCTGTTCTAGTGGTGGAAATGATCTGACCTGTTCTAGTGGTGGAAATGATCTGACCTGTTCTAGTGGTGGAAATGATCTGACCTGTTCTAGTGGTGGAAATGATCTGACCTGTTCTAGTGGTGGAAATGATCTGACCTGTTCTAGTGGTGGAAATGATCTGACCTGTTCTGGTGGTGGAAATGATCTGACCTGTTCTAGTGGTGGAAATGATCTGACCTGTTCTAGTGGTGGAAATGATCACACCCGTTCTGGTGATGGACATCTTTTGACAGTTCAGCAAAGAATAGACACACAGATTCAGAAATACCCTTTGTATAAATTAAAGCATGAAGAATATACATGTTATCTTCATGTTATCTTCTTGTTGGTCTTCTCGATGTGATTTGACTCTGTATGTAGCATTAGAAATTTCCCATAGAATGCATTTGGAAAGTATTCAGACCCCTTGACTTTTTCCACATCTTGTTAACGTTAGTCTTATTCTCAAATTGATTAAATAGTCCCCCCCCCCCCCATAAATCTACACACAATGCCCCATAATGACAAAGCAAAAACAGGCTTATAGACATTTTTGCAAATGTGTAAATATATATAAAAAAAATGGAAATATCACATTTACATAAGTATTAAGACCCTTTACTCAGTACTTTGTTGAAGCATCTTAGGCAGCAATTACAAGTCTCGAGTCTTCTTTGATATGACGCTACAAGCTTGGCACACCTGTATTTGGGGAGTTTCTCCCATTCTTCTCTGCAGGTCCTCTCAAGTGCTGTCAGGTTGGATTGGGAGCATCGCTGCACAGCTTTTTTCAGGTCTTTCCAGAGATGTTCGATTGTGTTCAAGTCCGGGCTCTGGCTGGGCCACTTAAGGACATTCAGAGACTTGTCCCGAAGCCACTCCTATTGTGTGGGATCAACCCGATTCGATCCCAGGCTGTGTCACAGCCGGCCGTGATCGGGAGTCCCAGGAGGCGGCGCACAATTGGCCCAGCGTTGTCCAGGTTAGGGGAGGGTTTGGCCGGCTGGGATGTCCTTCTTCTATCTAGTGACTCCTTGTGGCGGGCCGGGCACTTGCAAGCTGACCTCGGTTGCCGTTTGTACGGCTTCCAGGTTAAGAGAGGAGTGTGTCAAGAAGCAGTTCGGCCTAGCAGGGTCGTGTTTCGGGGGACGCACGGTTCTCGACCTTCGCTTCTCCCGAGTCCGTACGGGAGTTGCAGCAATGGGACAGGATTGTGACTACCGATTAAAAAAATCCTGAGGAGAAATCAAAACAGGAAGTGAGATATCTTCACGATATTGGGGAGAAAAAGGGTTAAAAGTACCAAAGAAATTTGATTAAAATATCTCTCAACTTTGCTCCGTTCGTCCATCCCTCGATCCTGACTAGTCTTCAGGCCCTGCCGCTGAAAAACATTCCTACAGCATGATGCTGCCACCACCATGTTTCACCGTAGGGATGGTGCCAAGGTTTCCTCCAGACTTGAAGCTTGGCATTCAAGCCAAATAGTTCAATCTTAGTATCATCAGACCAGAGAATCTTGTTTTTCATGGTCTTGAGAGTCCATTAGGTGCCTTTTTTTTCCCCAAGCGGGCTGTTCAAATCAAATTTATTTATATAGCCCTTCAAAGTCCAGCCTAAAACCCCACACAGCAAGCAAATCAAATCAAATCAAATCAAATCAAATTTTATTTGTCACATACACATGGTTAGCAGATGTTAATGCGAGTGTAGCGAAATGCTTGTGCTTCTAGTTCCGACAATGCAGTAATAACAAGTAATCTAACTAACAATTCCAAAACTGCTGTCTTGTACACAGTGTAAGGGGATAAAGAATATGTACATAAGGATATATGAATGAGTGATGGTACAGAGCAGCATAGGCAAGATACAGTAGATGGTATCGGGTACAGTATGTACAAATGAGATGAGTATGTAAACAAAGTGGCATAGTATAGTATAAAGTGGCTAGTGATACATGTATTACATAAGGATACCGTCGATGATATAGAGTACAGTATATACGTATGCATATGAGATGAATAATGTAGGGTAAGTAACATTTATATAAGGTAGCATTGTTTAAAGTGGCTAGTGATATATTTACATCATTTCCCATCAATTCCCATTATTAAAGTGGCTGGAGTTGAGTCAGTGTCAGTGTGTTGGCAGCAGCCACTCAGTGTTAGTGGTGGCTGTTTAACAGTCTGATGGCCTTGAGATAGAAGCTGTTTTTCAGTCTCTCGGTCCCAGCTTTGATGCACCTGTACTGACCTCGCCTTCTGGATGATAGCGGGGTGAACAGGCAGTGGCTCGGGTGGTTGATGTCCTTGATGATCTTTATGGCCTTCCTGTGACATCGGGTGGTGTAGGTGTCCTGGAGGGCAGGTAGTTTGCCCCCGGTGATGCGTTGTGCAGACCTCACTACCCTCTGGAGAGCCTTACGGTTGAGGGCGGTGCAGTTGCCATACCAGGCGGTGATACAGCCCGCCAGGATGCTCTCGATTGTGCATCTGTAGAAGTTTGTGAGTGCTTTTGGTGACAAGCCGAATTTCTTCAGCCTCCTGAGGTTGAAGAGGCGCTGCTGCGCCTTCTTCACGATGCTGTCTGTGTGAGTGGACCAATTCAGTATGTCTGTGATGTGTATGCCGAGGAACTTAAAACTTGCTACCCTCTCCACTACTGTTCCATCGATGTGGATAGGGGGGTGTTCCCTCTGCTGTTTCCTGAAGTCCACAATCATCTCCTTAGTTTTGTTGACGTTGAGTGTGAAGCAATACAGGTGTTGAAGCACGTTGGCTAGGAAAAACTCCCTAGAAAGGACAAAACCTAGGAAGAAACCTAGAGAGGAACCAGGCTATGAGGGGTGGCCAGTCCTCTTCTGGCTGTGCCGGGGGGAGATTATAACAGAACATGGCCAAGATGTTCAAATGTTGGTCAATGGTTGTCAGCATGGTCAAATAATGGGTCTGGGACAGGTAGCACATCCGGTGAACAGGTCAGTATTGCATAGCCACAGGCAGAACAGTTGAAACTGGAGCAGCAGCACGGCCAGGTGGACTGGGGACAGCAAGGAGTCATCATGTCAGGTAGTCCTGAGGCATGGTCCTAGGGCTCAGGTCCTCTGAGAGAGAGAAATAAAGAGAGAAAGAGAGAATTAGAGAGAGCATACTTAAATTCACGCAGGACACTGGATAAGACAGGAGAAGTACTCCAGATATAACAAACTGACCCTAGCCCCCCGACACATAAACTACTGCAGCATAAATACTGGAGGCTGAGACAGGAGGGGTCAGGAGACACTGTGGCCCCATCCAATGATACCTATGGACAGGGCCAAACAGGAAGGATATAACCCCACCCACTTTGCCAAAGCACAGCCCCCACACCAGTAGAGGGATATCTTCAACCACCAACTTACCATCCTGAGACAAGGCCGAGTATAGCCCACAAAGATCTCCGCCACGACACAACCCAAGGGGAGGCGCAAACCCAGACAGGAATATCACATCAGTGACTCAACCCACTCAAGTGACACACCCCTCCTAGGGATGGCATGAAAGAGCACCAGTAAGCCACTCAGCCCCTGTAATAGGGTTAGAGGCAGAGAATCCCAGTGGATTCTGTTATGTGCATTTTACTGAGGAGTAGCTTCGGTCTGGCCACTCTACCATAAAGACCTGATTGGTAGAGTGCTGCAGAGATGTTTGTCCTTCTGGGAGGTTCTCCCATCTCCACAGAAGAACTCTGGAGCTCTGTCAAAGTGACCATCGGTTATTGGTCACCTCCCTGACCATGGCCCTTCTCCACCGATTGCTCAGTTTGGCCTGGTGGCCAACTCTAAGAAGAGATTTGGTGGTTCCAAACTTATTTCATTTAAGAATGATGGAGTCCACTATGTTCTTTGGGACCTTCAATGCTGCAGAAATGTTTTGGTACCCTTCTCCGGATTTGTGCCTTGACACAATCCTTTCTCGACGCTCTACGGGCCATTCCTTTGACCTCATGGCTTGGTTTTTGCTCTGACATGCACTATCAAATCTAGACAGGTGAGAGCCTTTCCAAGTCCTATCAATTAAATTTACCACAGGTGGTCCACAATCAAGTTGTAGATACATCTCAAGGGTGATCAATGGAAACAGGATGCACGTTAACTCAATTTAGAGTCTTATAACAAAGGGTCTGAATAAGGCATTTCGGTTTAAAATCAGGTTTTTAGAATAAAATGTTTTCGCTTTGTCATTAAGGGGTATTGTGTGTAGATTTATCATTTAATCCATTTTAGAATAAGGCTATAACTTAACAAAATGTGGAAGAAGGGGAGGGATCTTATTACTTTACGAATGCACTGTATCTCACTTGCAACAAAATGTTACAGATTTTGCAGATCGCTGACAAGTGTTATGCTCAGTGGAAACTATCATTAATGATATCAACGAAATCCAAACTACTTTGGAGCTACTTTAAGGCCATGTTCCTGTTTTTATATGGTCTTCTTGGCTTCCATTATGTCAGGTCCTGTATACGGTAATGCTAACCAGAGGCTGCTGTAAGTAACTGAATTGCACAAATATGGAGAAATGGTCTGTTGTTTGACAACAGCCAAGTTAAAAGTGGAAAATCGTATAGGCCTAATTTTTTTGGGCGGGGCGAACTAACCCTCGTAGACAAAAATTAGTGTTTCAAGTGGTTCTCATTCTACTTTTATGCAGGGAAACCGTAAAATAACAGCCAAAAAATAAAGAAATATGCTTCTCTGTTGCCATCGTCAAAAAATATTTTTTTTTTTACACTTTCAATGGCCTCATCTGTCATACCTTTTTAGGGGACTGGTTTTGACAGCTGTTTGAAATGAGTGGGATTCATGTGCGCTGATTTTTGCTTGGCGTCACACTGTAGCTGTGTCCGAATACTCACACTAACCGTACTAACGCTACTATTTGTGATGTAAGTTGAGTATGTAGCATGCTTATTGGTCATAAGGACAACAGTTAGTGTGCCAAAAGTTCCCCCGATTTCGTACTGACAGTGATGAACGCCATTCCGTACAAATTTGCGCAACCGCGACATTCAAACGAGGCTGCAATGAAATCTAATGGGACTGTAGCGACTGTGTTGACATCAGAATCTGGGGTGTGAACCAAGTTTCTGTTCATGGTAACGGCTCTGTAGTATTGGAGAAAAGTCATTTAAAAAACGGACCTCTCCGATGCTGTACGCTACATCTTGACGTGTCACGTCGTAACGTACAGCACGCATAAAGCAACTCGTTCTGTCTTAGTCTCCTTACACCAGGCACTTCTCTCATCGTTTAAAAACAAGAAAGGGACAGGGTAAGGGGGGGATACCTAGTAATTTTTTTGCATCGTCACTGCCATCATGACTCTCAAAGCCGCTGTTTACTTCTGAAGATCACTTTAGCACCGCCCTAAAAGCACGATTCAAATTCAACACAAACCTTCAAAAAAGGTAATGACACATTATATAAACCCTTTGTAGTGTTTTATTTAGATTTTTAGAGGTGAAAAGTTGGACAGATCGAGTGAAAAAAGCCGTTTCCCCACACGACATCTCTCTTCTCACGATCACGCAATAGGTTTCACACGCCATTTTTAAAAAAAAGACCCGACGGAGCTCATTGCCTTCTTGAATCACGCAGAGACGTGCATCATGAAGGTCTCGTCAATGCTTTTGTTGTAAAGGGGAGAATTTGTGCTTTACAATGGTATTGATATTACAGTTGATCTCGAAGTATTATGTTTTTTGGGGCGCTAAAATAAGGTCAATTGTACGAACCAGCGCGATGTACAAAAGTTAGTTCACATTACATTTGCGAAAATATGAAGTATACAAGCAGTGGACACTATTACCGTTGGTTTAGGGCCCATAATGCAATTCTTTGGAAAATGGGCGTGGCTTCACAACATTTTCAGATTTGAAGCAAACGGTGGAATAAATGCAGCTGAAATCCGACGAGAGCGGATTCAAATTCATTGCTTTAACTAATTATGAGAAATGTGAAGAAAAATGTTGAGCAATGTAATAAAGTAACAAGTTAGCAAGAAGTTGCATAGCAACAGCCTCAACTTCCGGTAGACAGGTGAAGCTGTAGTACACTCAACTGAAGGGATACCGTTCTTTTCCAGTATACAAAAATGAACTACTAGTATATACTTTTTAAATATGTAGTATACAGTATGTTAGTATGGGTAGTTGAACACTGCTCATGAGAAAAGTGTGCTTAATGCTACATTTATTTAACCTTTATTTAACTAGGCAAGTCAGTTAAGAACAAATTCTTATTTTCAATGACGGCCTAGGAATAGTGGGTTAACTGCCTTGTTCAGGGGCAGAACGACAGATTTGTACCTTGTCAGCTCGGGGATTCAAACTTGCAACCTTTCGGTTATTAGTCCAACAGCTCTAACCACTAGGCTACCCTGCCGCCCCACATATGCTGCCCTTACGGAAATAAAGATGCAACTGTAGTTATTCTGTAATAACAATAATTCTGTTATTCCAAAATACTACAGTTGAATGCGAAACTGCAATATTTTTTATATTTTTTACAAGGGTGATCAGCAAGTCAGCTACCTTTTTGTTTGTCCTAACACAAGGACAACATTCTTGGTACAAATAGCTTTGACAGCTGCATCACAAGCACAATGTCATTTTGGGTAGTGAGGAGGGCTTGACCCACGAACACAGTATAATGTCATGTTATAAAACCTCATACCGTTTTACTGGACAGTGGCTGTCGGCAACATTAATTGAGGTGTGAAAGAGAAAAATCGACAGCTGGTGACCAAAGTTGTTTTCCGTGTAATGAGGTGGGATAAAACACCAGCTTAAGTTGTCATTCCCTATTCCTGTACAGGCCATGTGGCCAAAATGCCACTCATACAGGAAGTGTTATTACCAGCCTCTTACGCAAGACTGTAGATACATTAGGAATGCCATAGAAATAGAGTTTCTAGAATATGCATCCCCGTTCAAATCAACATTCTGTAATTATATTTATATGGCACGGTAATATTTCATCCATTTTGTATGTGTTGGATATTACGAGACCTGGTTCACTACCCGGGATCGCAGCAGTAATGAGTCTGGTATAGTTGATGCTATGTTGGTGTATGTTCACCCCTTTGTGGAGTTCAACATTAACATGATTAGTTAGTGAATTAGACGAGAATAAGGATTTACAGTAGACTAGATTCTATTCTATATATATATAGATTCATATATAATAGATCCATTTCTTTGTTTAGTTTCTCATTTGTTGTCAAATGCAAAACTCAGAGCAGGGACTAATTTAAAAAATAGTTTTTATGCAATATGCCTCTGCCACATTCTTCTCCCGCTGAGTGACTTGTTGGCTGGAGTTTTAAACCTGCGGTAAGCAAACCAATAAACCAGCTCCTTCTTATAAGGTTACGTTTTGGGTCGTCCTCCCAACTGGCTCACGTTGATGACACCAGCAAATTTCCACTGGAGCAATAGCTTGAGGTATAAGATGCCCATAACCACAGATCTAGGATCAGATTAACTTCTTAACTTCTTAACATTAACCGTTTGGGTCATGAGAAACTATTGGACCTTGTATCAGTAGTAAGGGGCATAGAATTACACATAAAACTCCTTCCACCTCAACTAGACATGGATAATAAGGCCCAGTGTGGGTAATAGAATTAGCTACTTGAGTTCAAATGTGCTTTTCTTAGAGGCAAGATAAGTCATTCTAATTACTGTAAACTGGAAGGGAAACCGGGAGTAGAAAAAAATGGAGGGGGAGCAGATGTGGTAACAGAAATAACAAGTCAGATCTGAAACTTATCATCCAGATCACTGATCTACACCCGGCTCAAATGGTTCCAGATCACTGATCTACACCCGGGTCAAATGGTTCCAGATCACTGATCTACACCGGGTCAAATGGTTCCAGATCACTGATCTACACCGGGTCAAATGGTTCCAGATCACTGATCTACACCGGGTCAAATGGTTCCAGATCACCTATCATACTACTATGGCTGACCCTGTAAAACAACACCTATCATACTACTATTGCTGACCCTGTAAAACAACACCTATCATACTACTATGGCTGACCCTGTAAAACAACACCTATCGTACTACTATGGCTGACCCTGTAAAACAACACATTACACTGCACCTATCTGCTGTATGTGACAATATAACATCTTATCTTAGTACTTCAGTTGTATTTGTGCAGAGTTTGTGGGCCACTTCTTTATAGTTTGAGACAGACTGAGCACGTTTTTGATCTCCACAATGCAAAACCATACTGACTATTCTGATTAAACAAAACACTACGGACTATTCTGATAAAACAAAGTCATACGGACTATTCTGACAACAGGATGGACTGAGAAAGAGAGAGAAGGAGACAGGAATGTCACCTGGAAGTAATTCTGTGCAAAGGCCATTTCCTCATGTCCTCCTGTCTGTCGGTCTTTGACTTCTCCCATATGTGGATATGCCTTGAAGGTAGAAGAGGCCTTATAGCCATTATAGAAGCAATGTAATGTAGAAGAGGCCTTATAGCCATTATAGAAGCAATGTAATGTAGAAGAGGCCTTATAGCCATTATAGAAGCAATGTAATGTAATGTAGAAGAGGCCTTATAGCCATTATAGAAGCAATGCAATGTAGAAGGGGCCTTATAGCCATTATAGAAGCAATGTAATGTAGAAGGGGCCTTGTAGCCATTATAGAAGCAATGTAATGTAGAAGGGGCCTTATAGCCATTATAGAAGCAATGTAATGTAGAAGGGGCCTTATAGCCATTATAGAAGCAATGTAATGTAGAAGGGGCCTTGTAGCCATTATAGAAGCAATGTAATGTAATGTAGAAGAGGCCTTATAGCCATTATAGAAGCAATGCAATGTAGAAGGGGCCTTATAGCCATTATAGAAGCAATGTAATGTAGAAGAGGCCTTATAGCCATTATAGAAGCAATGTAATGTAATGTAGAAGAGGCCTTATAGCCATTATAGAAGCAATGTAATGTAGAAGGGGCCTTATAGCCATTATAGAAGCAATGTAATGTAGAAGGGGCCTTGTAGCCATTATAGAAGCAATGTAATGTAATGTAGAAGCGGCCTTATAGCCATTATAGAAGCAATGTAATGTAGAAGGGGCCTTATAGCCATTATAGAGGCAATGTAATGTAGAAGAGGCCTTATAGCCATTATAGAAGCAATGTAATGTAATGTAGAAGAGGCCTTATAGCCATTATAGAAGCAATGCAATTTAGAAGGGGCCTTGTAGCCATTATAGCAGCAATGTAATGTAATGTAGAAGAGGCCTTATAGCCATTATAGAAGCAATATAATGTAGAAGGGGCCTTATAGCCATTATAGAAGTAATGTAATGCCATGTAGAAGGGGCCTTGTAGCCATTATAGAAGCAATGTAATGTAGAAGAGGCCTTATAGCCATTAAAGAAGCAATACAATGTAGAAGAGGCCTTATAGCCATTAAAGAAGCAATGCAATGTAGAAGGGGCCTTATAGCCATTATAGAAGCACTGTAATGTAGAAGGGGCCTTATAGCCATTATAGAAGCAATGTAATGTAGAAGGGGCCTTGTAGCCATTATAGAAGCAATGTAATGTAGAAGGGGCCTTGTAGCCATTATAGAAGCAATATAATGTAATGTAGAAGAGGCCTTATAGCCATTATAGAAGCAATGTAATGTAATGTAGAAGAGGCCTTATAGCCATTATAGAAGCAATGCAATTTAGAAGGGGCCTTGTAGCCATTATAGCAGCAATGTAATGTAATGTAGAAGAGGCCTTATAGCCATTATAGAAGCAATATAATGTAGAAGGGGCCTTATAGCCATTATAGAAGTAATGTAATGCCATGTAGAAGGGGCCTTGTAGCCATTATAGAAGCAATGTAATGTAGAAGAGGCCTTATAGCCATTAAAGAAGCAATACAATGTAGAAGAGGCCTTATAGCCATTAAAGAAGCAATGCAATGTAGAAGGGGCCTTATAGCCATTATAGAAGCACTGTAATGTAGAAGGGGCCTTATAGCCATTATAGAAGCAATGTAATGTAGAAGGGGCCTTGTAGCCATTATAGAAGCAATGTAATGTAGAAGGGGCCTTGTAGCCATTATAGAAGCAATATAATGTAATGTAGAAGAGGCCTTATAGCCATTATAGAAGCAATGTAATGTAGAAGAGGCCTTATAGCCATTAAAGAAGCAATGCAATGTAGAAGGGGCCTTATAGCCATTATAGAAGCACTGTAATGTAGAAGGGGCCTTATAGCCATTATAGAGGCAATGTAATGTAATGTAGAAGGGGCCTTATAGCCCTTATAGAGGCAATGTAATGTAATGTAATGTAATGTAGAACATACCTTATAGCCATTATAGAAGCAATGCAATGTAGAAGGGGCCTTATAGCCATTATAGAAGCAATGTAATGGATTGTTTTATCATGTTAGCGGTGCAAGACTCTCACCTTTTATGGTGAAATGTAGCGAGGACTGTTTTGTTTGTGTTGTGAATGGGATTATAAACATGCTGCATAACTGACCTTAGATCCTGTAGTGTGTTTCAAATGGCACCGTGCTTTGAACCAGAGCCCACAAGGGGACTCGCCCTGTAGTGAATCCCAACCTGTCATCTTTGAACCAGAGCCCACAAGGTGGACTCGCCCTGCAGTGAATCCCAACCTGTCATCTTTGAACCAGAGCCCACAGGGGGACTCGCCCTGCATTGGATCCCAACCTGTCATCTTTGAACCAGAGCCCACAAGGGGGACTCGCCCTGCAGTGAATCCCAACCTGTCATCTTTGAACCAGAGCCCACAAGGGGACTCGCCCTGCATTGGATCCCAACCTGTCATCTTTGAACCAGAGCCCACAAGGGGGACTCGCCCTGCAGTGGATCCCATGACCTGTCATCTTTGAACCAGAGCCCACAAGGGGACTAGCCCTGCAGTGGATCCCAACCTGTCATCTTTGAACCAGAGCCCACAAGGGGGACTCGCCCTGCAGTGGATCCCATGACCTGTCATCTTTGAACCAGAGCCCACAAGAGGGACTCGCCCTGCAGTGGATCCCATGACCTGTCATCTTTGAACCAGAGCCCACAGGGGGACTCGCCCTGCATTGGATCCCAACCTGTCATCTTTGAACCAGAGCCCACAAGGGGGACTCGCCCTGCAGTGAATCCCAACCTGTCATCTTTGAACCAGAGCCCACAAGGGGGACTCGCCCTGCAGTGAATCCCAACCTGTCATCTTTGAACCAGAGCCCACAAGGGGACTCGCCCTGCATTGGATCCCAACCTGTCATCTTTGAACCAGAGCCCACAAGGGGGACTCGCCCTGCAGTGGATCCCATGACCTGTCATCTTTGAACCAGAGCCCACAAGGGGGACTCGCCCTGCAGTGGATCCCATGACCTGTCATCTTTGAACCAGAGCCCACAAGAGGGACTCGCCCTGCAGTGGATCCCATGACCTGTCATCTTTGAACCAGAGCCCACAGGGGGACTCGCCCTGCAGTGGATCCCAACCTGTCATCTCAGATGGAAACAACAAAGAGTTTATTCTTTTAATGTTACAACTGTACCTGAACTGTCCACTACAATGCTTATGTATGGGTGTTAAAGTAATACCACATGATTTGACACATTGTTCCTTGTTATACTGAATGCCCCGTTATACTGAATGCCCCGTTATACTGAATGCCCCGTTATACTTGATTATGTTAATGTAAAGGTACAACCATCTATAGTGTCACT
This sequence comes from Oncorhynchus mykiss, assembly GCF_057628025.1. Taxonomy (NCBI): domain Eukaryota; kingdom Metazoa; phylum Chordata; class Actinopteri; order Salmoniformes; family Salmonidae; genus Oncorhynchus; species Oncorhynchus mykiss. The sequence continues at coordinate 38,375,880 of NC_143049.1, read as the reverse complement.
CGTTCAGACTTAAACGGGATTCAAAAGGGTTCTTAGGCTGTTCCCATAGTAGAAAGCCTTTTTGATTCCAGATATAACCCCTCTGGAAAGGGTTCTTAGGCTGTTCCCATAGTAGAAAGCCTTTTTGATTCCAGATATAACCCTCTGGAAAGGGTTCTTAGGCTGTTCCCATAGTAGAAAGCCTTTTTGATTCCAGATATAACCCCTCTGGAAAGGGTTCTTAGGCTGTTCCCATAGTAGAAAGCCTTTTTGATTCCAGATATAACCCCTCTGGAAAGGGTTCTTAGGCTGTTCCCATAGTAGAAAGCCTTTTTGATTCCAGATATAACCCTCTGGAAAGGGTTCTTAGGCTGTTCCCATAGTAGAAAGCCATTTTGATTCCAGATATAACCCTCTGGAAAGGGTTCTTAGGCTGTTCCCATAGTAGAAAGCCATTTTGATTCCAGATATAACCCTCTGGAAAGGGTTCTTAGGCTGTTCCCATAGTAGAAAGCCTTTTTGATTCCAGATATAACCCCTCTGGAAAGGGTTCTTAGGCTGTTCCCATAGTAGAAAGCCTTTTTGATTCCAGATATAACCCTCTGGAAAGGGTTCTTAGGCTGTTCCCATAGTAGAAAGCCATTTTGATTCCAGATATAACCCTCTGGAAAGGGTTCTTAGGCTGTTCCCATAGTAGAAAGCCATTTTGATTCCAGATATAACCCTCTGGAAAGGGTTCTTAGGCTGTTCCCATAGTAGAAAGCCTTTTTGATTCCAGATATAACCCCTCTGGAAAGGGTTCTTAGGCTGTTCCCATAGTAGAAAGCCATTTTGATTCCAGATATAACCCTCTGGAAAGGGTTCTTAGGCTGTTCCCATAGTAGAAAGCCTTTTTGATTCCAGATATAACCCCTCTGGAAAGGGTTCTTAGGCTGTTCCCATAGTAGAAAGCCTTTTTGATTCCAGATATAACCCCTCTGGAAAGGGTTCTTAGGCTGTTCCCATAGTAGAAAGCCTTTTTGATTCCAGATATAACCCCTCTGGAAAGGGTTCTTAGGCTGTTCCCATAGTAGAAAGCCTTTTTGATTCCAGATATAACCCTCTGGAAAGGGTTCTTAGGCTGTTCCCATAGTAGAAAGCCTTTTTGATTCCAGATATAACCCCTCTGGAAAGGGTTCTTAGGCTGTTCCCATAGTAGAAAGCCATTTTGATTCCAGATATAACCCTCTGGAAAGGGTTCTTAGGCTGTTCCCATAGTAGAAAGCCTTTTTGATTCCAGATATAACCCTCTGGAAAGGGTTCTTAGGCTGTTCCCATAGTAGAAAGCCTTTTTGATTCCAGATATAACCCTCTGGAAAGGGTTCTTAGGCTGTTCCCATAGTAGAAAGCCTTTTTGATTCCAGATATAACCCCTCTGGAAAGGGTTCTTAGGCTGTTCCCATAGTAGAAAGCCATTTTGATTCCAGATATAACCCTCTGGAAAGGGTTCAACCTGGAATCAAATAGGATGTTTGTGACTTTGGTTTAAAACTGCTGAAAAGACTACTTGGTGTACCCGTCCGCTGTTGATTTTCGTGGGATTTTTTGCCTGTCTGGTTGGCTTTTTCGTGGTGTGTTCCACTGTGATACGTCCCGTCCTGATTTGATCCTGTGTTCCTCTAGGTAAAGGCAGCTCCAGTATTTCCTCCGACCTGAGTTCAAGTACGGATCAGACGTCAACCAAAGCTCCCAAGAATGCAGCTACCAGCGAAGGTAGGGCATCTGGACCTCGTTAGCCCAAATCTGTTTACATGTTGTCTTTTTTCTCCCTCTCTTTTTCCTGCACTGTTGACTATTTTTGGACAAAACCAAGTTTTTTTTTGAGAGATACTTTGTTGGAAAACAAACTGCCATCACTGCTGTTGTGAGCTGTTCTCTTTTTCTGGTTTGTTAACAGTAAATTCTGGCCCTGCGGAGGGAGAATACTGACTACAACTCTGTTGTTAACAGTAAATTCTGGCCCTGCGGAGGGAGAATACTGACTCCAACTCTGTTGTTAACAGTAAATTCTGGCCCTGCGGAGGGAGAATACTGACTCCAACTCTGTTGTTAACAGTAAATTCTGGCCCTGCGGAGGGAGAATACTGACTCCAACTCTGTTGTTAACAGTAAATTCTGGCCCTGCGGAGGGAGAATACTGACTCCAACTCTGTTGTTAACAGTAAATTCTGGCCCTGCGGAGGGAGAATACTGACTCCGACTCTGTTGTTAACAGTAAATTCTGGCCCTGCGGAGGGAGAATACTGACTCCAACTCTGTTGTTAACAGTAAATTCTGGCCCTGCGGAGGGAGAATACTGACTCCAACTCTGTTGTTAACAGTAAATTCTGGCCCTGCGGAGGGAGAATACTGACTCCAACTCTGTTGTTAACAGTAAATTCTGGCCCTGCGGAGGGAGAATACTGACTCCAACTCTGTTGTTAACAGTAAATTCTGGCCCTGCGGAGGGAGAATACTGACTCCAACTCTGTTGTTAACAGTAAATTCTGGCCCTGCGGAGGGAGAATACTGACTCCAACTCTGCTGTTAACAGTAGAGTCTGGCCCTGCGGAGTGAGAATACTGACTCCAACTCTGTTGTTAACAGTAAAGTCTGGCCCTGCGGAGGGAGAATACTGACTCCAACTCTGTGGTGCTGCTTTGGAAAGAGAGAGAGAGTGTGTAGAGTGTGTGTACCAGCGTGTGTCTGTGGAAGGGAGGAGAGATGAGAACTGTTTCCCAAGATTAGAAGAGGCGTCTGCCTGTCTGCCTGAATGCCTGTATGCCTGTCTGCCTGTCTGCCTGTCTGTCTGCCTGTCTGCCTGTCTATTCTGCTTCAGCCCACACTCTCTCTCACACACACACTCTCTCTCTCTCTCTAACACACACACACACACACACACACACACACACACACACACACACACACACACACACACACACACACACACTGAACTTCCAGCCACCAAAATAATAGCAGGGAGGGCTGTCCTCTCCTCTCTAAAATAACAATGGTGTAGCAAGGCCAAAACGGCCTGTATTCTAGAGAAGGCACCCTCAGCACTGACCCGTGGTGACTGTGGTCTTGGCCTGTGGCTCCAATTCAGCCACAAAATGGCGACTGTTGCAGGCTTGTAAGCTACTTACAACTGTAGCTATCAGGAATGGATTCCCAACGTGAAAAAAAAAAAAAACTGGCTTAAATGAGGTCATAAAACCTTTTCTAACCAGTTTCCATTCGAACACTTTCGCCCCAGGATCAAATGTAGTAGCTAGCGAGATTTGGTTCCTTCACGAGATTAAAGTGGCTGTAGCTAATAGCGCTCTGCCAGGAGTAAATCAGCAGATAAACTATCATCCATCTCCACGAGCTAATATGGAACATTTTGCGGAATGGCAGCAACTGCAACATAGGCAATGTGTGACCTGATTAGAGCTCTCTGTGAGAGAACATTGATGGGCTCTATTGAAATGGCCGTGTGTGACCTGGTTAGAGCTCTCTGTGAGATAACATTGATGGGCTCTATTGAATTGGCCGTGTGTGACCTGGTTAGAGTTCTCTGTGAGATAACATCGATGGGCTCTATTGAAATGGCCGTGTGTGACCTGGTTAGAGCTCTCTGTGAGAGAACATTGATGAGTTCTATTGAAATGGCAGTGTGTGTGTAAAACAAGATCTAAAGTATGCAGAAAATATAATAGACATATATATTTTTCAATAAGATCACATTTGAGAACTAACAATCACCAAAATAAAAGCTGGACAGTCAGAGAGAATCTCAAATTCCCAAAAATGATGCATTTTGGAGTATTTTTTGTCATGGCATGGGGCCCCCATTGATTTTGTTATAATATTGGAGTCACTCAGATAGCATAAGGCATGGCAGACATGTGTAGAATTGCAGGAAATTAGCTTTAAAACAACAACAAAAAATTGGTGCCCATGGCCATGCCCCATCACCTACGCCTCGTTTTGATCCAGAAAAAAACTGTGATGGGCTCTTTTGAAATGGCAGTGTGTGGCCTGGTTAAAGCACTCTGTGAGATAACATTGTTCCTAGTGGGGCCTCTCCTTTCACCGTTGCCCTTGTGATAAACCTCAAAGGATGTGTGTGTGTGTGTGTGTGTGTGTGTGTGTGTGTGTGTGTGTGTGTGTGTGTGTGTGTGTGTGTCTAGTTCGCAAACGATTCGTTCTTTTTGAACGATTCTTTTTACTGACTCGAGAGTCATGATTCGTTTTTTTCTGAGTGACTCATTCATTTTAGTTATTGGTTTGACCTGCTAGTGCTGGCCCAATGAGTCCTACAGCAGGATTCATACACACTCCTTCTGCTCAGTGGCTCCAGAGACTTGCTTCCAGGGCCCGGCCTGCCCAGTAGGCAGGATGAGGCGGCTGCCTATTGCGGCAGATTGACGAGGGTGGCATACACTCCCCTGTAAGGGCGGTAGTTCGCACAGCAGTTCGCAAACGATATTGTGCTTATCGCCATCACGGCAGTCAAGCTGTGTGTGTGTGTGTGTGTGTGTGTGTGCGTGCGCGCATGCGTGCGTGCGCGTGCATGAATGAGCCGTATTAAGCACATAAAATAGACCATCGGGATCGTGTGCGTGTGTTGTGCTATAGCAAGGAGGAACTTTCTAATTAGGTACTTTATATCTGTATCTATATCTTTTAATCTGTGTTTACCTTTATCCATCCTGGAAACTGTATTTAAGTCGCATTATGATCCTTGGGGACAGTGACATAGAAATATAAACTATTCAAACGTCGAATTCAACAACGTTATTGTTGTACTGGCTGTTGGTGAAAGAAGGTGAGGACCAAGGTGCAGCGTGTTCATCATTAGTTAATAGAACAGAACACTGAATGACAAAACAACCAAGCGAAAACAGTTCTGTCTGGTGCTAAACACAAAAAAACAGAAAGCAACTACCCACCAACACTCAGGTGGGAAGAAAAAAAAAGGCTACCTAAGTATGGTTCTCAATCAGAGACAACGATAGACAGCTGCCTCTGATTGAGAACCACACCCGGGTCAAACAAAGATATCCAAAACATAGAAAATGAACATAGAATGCTCACCCTAGTCACACCCTGGCCTAACCAAAATAGAGAATAAAAGCCGCTCTATGGACAATTGTGATGTTGGAACTGTGTCAACTCGAGGAACATGCGTATTGAACAGTCAACCGGTAGCTTGTTCCAGGAAATGGGTCGTAGTAAAAATGTTAAAAAAAGAGGTTGGCCGCAACTTGACCGTGCCTGTATGCTCACACCCAGACAGTGGCCAGCTCAGTGGTCAGTCCAGTTTTCTTATTTTCTGTGTGTTCAAATATTGTGACCTTACATCAGATTTGTACACTTGGCACAACTTCTCTCTGCACTTGAGTCTGTGTTCCAGTTCTCTGCTATGATTTCATTCACATTCCTCACATGCTTGTTCAGTATAGGAAGGAGTCAGAAATAGAGCCAATTTCCATCAAATGAGTCAATATCTTATGCTTATGTGCCTCGTGAACACCGCTAATATTGGCCACGTGGCATTTAAAGCCATTTGGAGTAACTTAACAAAGTGGACAGGGCTCATTTAAGGTCATTCGGAGTAACGTAACACAATGGACTAGGCTCATTTAAGGTCATTCGGAGTAACGTAACACAATGGACTAGGCTCATTTAAGGTCATTCGGAGTAACGTAACACAATGGACTAGGCTCATTGGCAGTTGTGCTGTAATAGTGAGGGATATTTTCTTTACAGTTTTTTGGGGGGGAACTGTGTGTTTTTGGGGGGAAACTGTGGTTTTTTTGAGGGAGAACTGTGTGTTTTTGGGGGTAACTGTGTGTTTTTGGGGGGGAACTGTGTGTTTTTTTGGGGGTAACTGTGTGTTTTTGGGGGGAAACTGTGGTTTTTTGAGGGGGAACTGTGTGTTTTTGGGGGGGAACTGTGTGTTTTTGGGGGGGAACTGTGTGTTTTTTTGGGGGGAACTGTGTTTTTTTGGGGGGAACTGATGTTTTTTAGGGGGAACTATGTGATATTTGGGGGAACTGTGTGTGGGGGGAACTGTGATTTTTTAGGGGGAACTATGTGATTTTTGGGGGAACTGTGTGGTTTTTTGGGGAGGAACTGTGTGGTTGATTTTATGGAACAGTCAACGTACAACAGATAGCAGAAAATGCATTTGCCAAATGTAGAATGTAAAACCTGCAGGTACAGTGCAGTCAGAAAGTATTCAGACCCCACATTTTGTTACGTTACAGCCTTATTCTAAAATGGATTACATTTTCTTCCCCCCCCTCATCAATCTATACACAGTACCCCATAATGACAAAGCAAAAACAGGTTTTTATACATTTTATACAACATTTTATACAAATTTACTACAGATAAAAAATGGAAATATTACATTTACGTAAGTATTCAGACCCTTTACTCAGTACTTTGTTGAATCACCTTTGACAGCGATTACAGCCTCCAGTCTTCTTGGGTATGATGCTACAAGCGTATTAGGGGACACATTAGTGCACACCTGTATTTGGGGAGTTTCTCCCATTAATCTCTGCAGATCCTCTCAAGCTCTGTCTGGTTGGACGGGGAGCGTCGCTGCACAGCTCTTTTCAGGTTTCTCCAGAGATTAAAAAAATGTATATATTTCACCTTTATTTAACCAGGTAAGCAAGTTGAGAATAAGTTCTAATTTACAGTTGCGACCTGGCCAAGATAAAGCAAAGCATTTCGACACATACAACAACACAGAGTTACACATGGAGTAAAACAAACATACAGTCAATAATACAGTAGAAAAATATGTCTATATACAATGTGAGCAAATGAGGTGAGATAAGGGAGGTAAAGGCAAAAAAAAAAGGCCATGGTGGCGAAGTAAATACAATATAGCAAGTAAAACACTGGAATGATAGATTTGCAGTGGAAGAATGTGCTAAGTAGAGATGGAAATAATGGGGTGCAGAGGAGCAAAATAAATAAATACAGTAGGGGGAGAGGGAGTTGTTTGGGCTAAATTATAGATGGGCTATGTACAGGTTCAGTAATCTGTGAGCTGCTCTGACAGCGGGTGCTTAAAGCTAGTGAGGGAGATAAGTGTTTCCAGTTTCAGAGATTTTTCTAGTTCGTTCCAGTCATTGGCAGCAGAGAACTGGAAGGAGAGGCGGCCAAAGGAAGAATTGGTTTTGAGGGTGACCAGAGAGATATACCTGCTGGAGCGCGTGATACTGGTAGGTAGTGCTATGGTGACCAGCGAGCTGAGATAAGGGGGGACTTTACCTAGCAGGGTCTTGTAGATGACATAGAGCCAGTGGTTTGGCGACGAGTATGAAGCGAGAGCCAGCCAACGAGAGCTTACAGGTTGTAGTGGTGGGTAGTATATGGGGCTTTGGTGACAAAACGGATTGCACTGTGATAGACTGCATCCAATTTATTGAGTAGAGTATTGGAGGTTATTTTGTAAATGACATCACCGAAGTCGAGGATCGGTAGGATGGTCAGTTTTACAAGGGTATGTTTGGCAGCATGAGTGAAGGATGCTTTGTTGCGAAATAGGAAGCCAATTCTAGATTTAACTTTGGATTGGAGATGTTTGATGTGACTCTGGAAGGAGAGTTTACAGTCTAACCAGACACCTAGGTATTTGTAGTTGTCCACGTATTCTAAGTCAGAACCGTCCAGAGTAGTGATGTTGGACAGGCGGCCAGGTGCAGGCAGCGATCGGTTGAAGAGCATGCATTTAGTTTTACTTTCATTTAAGAGCAATTGGAGGCCACGGAAGGAGAGTTGTATGGCATTGAAGCTCGTCTGGAGGGTTGTTAACACAGTGTCCAAAGAAGGGCCAGAAGTATACAGAATGGTGTCGTCTGCGTAGAGGTGGATCAAAGACTCACCAGCAGCAAGAGCGACATCATTGATGTATACAGAGAAGAGAGTCGGTCCAAGAATTTAACCCTGAGACACCCCCATAGAGACAGCCAGAGGCCGGTCAACAGGCCCTCTGATTTGACAAACTGAACTCCATCAGAAAAGGCATTTTTTTTAAATAACCAGGCATCCTCTACTGACGTGATGAGGTCAATATCCTTCCAGGGTACCCCGGCCAGGTCAATTAGAAAGGCCTGCTTACTGAAGTGTTTCAGGGAGCGTTTGACAGTGATGAGTGGAGGTCGTTTGACCTCTGACCCATTACGGAAGCAGGCAATGATGCTGTGATCGCTAAGATCTTGGTTGAAAACAGCAGAGGTGTATTTAGAGGGCAAGTTGGTTAGGCTGATATCTATGAGGGTGCCCGCGTTTATGGCTTTGGGGAGGTACCTGGTAGGTACATTAATAATTTGTGTGAGATTGAGGGTATCAAGCTTAGATTGTAGGATGGCTGGGTTGTTAAGCATGTTCCAGTTTAGGTCGCCTAGCAGCACGAGCTCCGAAGATAGATGGGGGGCAATCAGTTCACATATGGTGTCCAGAGCACAGCTGGGGGCAGATGGTGGTCTATAACAGGCGGCAACGGTGAGAGACTTGTTTTTAGAGAGGTGGATTTTTAAAAGTAGAAGTTCAAATTGTTTGGGTACAGACCTGGATAGTAGGACAGAACTCTGCAGGCTATCTCTGCAGTAGATTGCAACACCGCCCCCTTTGGCCGTTCTATCTTGTCTGAAAATGTTGTAGTTAGGGATGAAGATTTCAGTTTGAATCGGGTTCAAGTCCGGGCTCTGGCTGGGCCACTCAAGGAAATTCAGAGACTTGTCCCAAAGCCACTACTGCGTTGTCTTGACTGTGTGCTTAGAGTCGTTGTCCTGTTGGAAGGTGAACCTTTGCCCAGTCTGAGGTCCTGAGTGCTCTGGTGCAAGTTTTCATCAAGGATCTCTCTGTACTTTCCTCCCTTCATCTTTCCGTCGATCCTGACTAGTCTCCAAGTCCCTGCCGCTGAAAAACATCCCAACGGCATGATCCTGCCACCACCATGCTTCACAGTAGAGATGGTGCCAGGTTTCGCCCAGACTTGAAGCTTGGCAAAGAGTTCAATCTTGGTTTCATCAGACCAGAGAATCTTGTTTCTCATAGTCTGAGAGTCCTTTTGGTGCCTTTTGGCAAACTCCAAGCTGGCTGTGGCCCATGTGGCACATGGCCTTTTACTGAGGAGTGGCTTCCGTCTGGCCACTCTACCATAAAGGCCTGGTGGTGTGCTGCAGAGATGGTTGTCCTCCCTGTCACCTCCCTGACCAAGGCCCTTCTCCCCGACCAAGGCCCTTCTCCCCTGACTGCTCGGTTTGGCCAGGCGACCCGCACAATATAAATGTACTATCGCACAGGAATGCTTTATAAATCGACTTCGTAGGTCGCAAGGCCAAACGTAAACCTAATTTAACACCAGCCAACCAACCTCTGCAGGCCACATGGAAAGACGGTTAACAAACCGTCCCTTCAACCTGTAAACCTTATTCCCTACATAGTGCACTACTTCTGACCTGAGCCCTAATTTAACACCAGCCAACCAACCTCTGCAGGCCACATGGAAAGACGGTTAACAAACAGTCCCTTCAACCTGTAATGTCCCCCACTCATTGCTTCATGTCTATGGTCTGTCCAAGAAACATATTCTACAGCTATAGCTGCATACCTTTGTGA